>NC_037599.1:20603050-21203050 GCF_003073045.1 Pomacea canaliculata | reverse complement strand
ATTATTCATTTTACATTTCAAGCGTATATGTCTAGAACGAGTCCTGTCCTTGGTCAGGACGTCTTAAAAGCTGTGTGAACTTGTGCGTGCATACGTGTGTGTGTGTGTGTGTGCGTGCGTGCGTGCGTGCGTGCGTGCGTGCGTGAGTGCTTCCGAGGGGTGGGAGTGGGAGGGAGAGGAAGAGTGACCTGTTTTGGCAGTGATCTTAAATAGTTGTTATGAGCCTTTATTTTTCTTACATCCAGATAAAAATTCAGGAAAGAGTAGATCTGAAGAGCTCGCCGTGGTGGGTAGGGGTGAGGAGAGCATCTGCCGACGGCACATGGGAAAGAGACAATGGTACACAAAGGTGTGGAATGATGGCGTTTGACGGCACGCTGGTTTACGAGGATTGCACAGCGTCACACTCTGTGATCTGCGAAAGAAATCTTAGTAAGTGATAAATTATTTCATCAGCTTAAGATGACATTAGAAGATTTGGGGCTTGACGAAATTTTGGAGAGAGAACTTGCAAACTTAAAAAACGTGAAAGATAATTTTAGTTTGTAAAGATCATTATTAAATATACATTGGTTTTGTTGGAAGATTACTTGGAATATATTTAGAAATTTGTTTGGATCTCGAATTAGAGCAGTGATGCCCAACCTTTTTCGGCCTGCGGGCCATATCCATTTCGGACAGCCGTGTCGCGGGCCACTTTACCGCAAAAACACAAAAAAGAAAAAAAAATAGAGCAGATACCATTTTTATTAGAAACAAGTTGTACTTACCATTAATTATGTAGTAATTAGTGGGATATTTCAAGTTGTTTTCCCGAAACCAACTTCTGAATGTCCAGCGTCATCGTAGAGACACCAAGTCGGAGCACTGAATCGAAATGTTTGTCCATCAAAAAAAAAAGATTGAGAGACGCCACTACGTAGGGATAAATACTTCTTCTTCCCTTTTATTTTCGTTTTTTTTTCTTATTTTTTTTTTTATTACTAATATGCCGATTTCCTGCACTGTGGGTAGAAGTTTCGCGGGCCGGATGGCACCTCGTCGCGGGCCGGATATGGCCCGCGGGCCGTTGGTTGGGCATCCCTGAATTAGAGTAATAAAGATGGTGTTTAAGGATCGATGTAATATTGTTATCAAGTTTACAGTTTACGAAAAAAGTAAATATTGATTGTGACGACAACGAAATTGCTAGCCCACTAACCTTCTTAGACATTATGTTATACCTTTTAGTTTGATTGTAGGTTCAAATCATATAAAATATTTCGTTGAAAGATCTGTGTGTTGAAAATGACCACACGTATCTTTTAGATAAAAATGTACTTGAAGTTGCCGAAATAATTCACAAAAGTACCCATTACGACTCATTCTGTGCAGCTGAACTCGTATTTGCCCATGGGTAATATTTTCCTTCTTTTTTATAGGAAACCAGCTGGTAAAGTAAAATCGACAGTTATTTAACTCATGATTAATAGCGTATATAGAAGAAATTCCAGGGAAAAGGGGTTAGACTGCTCATGTTTTACGCTCAAGGACACAAAAAAGGAACCGAAATGCAAAGCGAGGAAAAACATTTGTGAAAAAAATCAAACGACCTAAATATAAAATTTATTCACGAAGACAGAACACTGTAAATATTAGAGAATAAACACACTGATTTGTTTAGAAACAAAAACTCCCAAGGGAAATAAGAATGGAACTTTATCAACTGTGATGCTGCGTTTCGCTGAATGCTTAATTTCGTTGTTGGAAATGCTCATTAAGTCACTATCTGATGAAATATTGGCTTGAAAAAAAACCACAACAAAAACAACAGTTTGAATATGGTTACTAACACAGCACTGTAGCCGTTAATTTTCGTTAGAAGATTTTGCCAGTCTGGGTTAGACTAACATGCTGGGTAAAAGCCCATCAGTACGAGTCGTCCGTGCACATCAGCAGTTCGGCGATGGCAAAAACTGCTCTAATCTGGGAGGGCAACAGGCAGGTGAACTCGTGAGACAAATAAACTCCTTTTTATAACCCGCTGAGCAGCTGAAGTTATTCAAGAGACCGAAATTTCTGGAACACTTATTAAAACAGGTTCGACTGAATCACTTCTTTAGTACTAAATATTTACTCTAAGAGCTTCCTAGTCTCATACCTTGAGTTTTGTATTTGCAAAATAAGCCTCTGCATTTGTTCTCGACAAATACTTAAATCAACATTTCAAATTAGCGATTCACAAATTAACTATTAGTAATTATTAGTTTAGTCTTTTAAAGAAGCTTTTGATATGTTTTCTTAAACTGTTGAAGAAACAAGTTGTACTTACCATTAATTATGTAGTAATTAGTGGGATATTTGAAGTTGTTTTCCCGACACCAACTTCTGAATGTCCGGCCTCATCGTAGAGACACCAAGTTGGAGAACTGAATCGAAATGTTCGTCAATCGAAAAAAAGATTGAGAGACGCCCCTACGTAGGGATAAATACTTCTTCTTCCCTTTTTTCGTTTTTTTTCGGTTTTTTTTTTTTATTATTTAGATGGCACAGCGTCGCGGGCCGTAGGTTGGGCATCCCTGGTGTAGAATATACACATACAAATTCAAACAAATGCAAACCCCCTTCCCAACCACACGCACGCACACGCATACGAATGTGTATCAATCACGCCTGCACACAAATGAATGAGTACATGTGAACAGACGCAGACCCCAGGCACTTGTACGTTGGAGGACGTATGTACAATTGGGGTGCTTGGTGGCGGGAATTGCAATTGCAATGCCAAAAAAAAAAAAAAAAAATGAAGAAGCTGCATTGGTACAGGCATCGCTATGATGTGAAGTACTTATAGCGTGGCGTTGCTATGATACACATACAGCTTTTATGAAAATACAGTGCAGCTTAAACCATTTTTTTTTGTTGCTCATAGCAGCTTTACTTAATCTTTACTTAATCCTGTCACAATCATACACAATCATGTCACCATGTTTTCTCATCTAATTTCATTGGACAGTTCATGAAAATGAAAATGATAAAGCCAACAAACTGTACTGTAAGAGAGGCGGGTAGACGGATTTCCTAAAACCCATTATGAAAGTGAAAGAACTTGTTCAAATTCACATTTTAAGCTTAGAAGGTAAACGTTCAGGATTCCTTTTATAAGCGATCGCCGATCGCGTGTAAACAGTTACTGAAGCATACAGATAGTTGTGTTTTTCATAAGCCTGTAGAGGGCGTTGTTGGTCCATTCTCTCGAGGCGTTAAATCGTTCCATTCGTACAGTAACTCCAAGACCTCGACTAGAATACACTACAGAAGCGATTACTTCCACATCAACCACAACTCCTTTAACCACCACAACGATCACCTCCACCTCAACAGCAACTACAACTACAGCTACAACAAGCACCACGTCTTCTACGCCAGCGTCATCGGTGGTCCAGGAAGAGTTACCTTCATCCACCTGGCTATCTTCGTCTTCAACGCCATCGTCGACTACCACCACGGCTGCTCCCACCACGCCTGCTCCCACAACGTCTTCGACGATGACGTCAACAGAAAAGAAGAAGATCCCAAAGCCGAAACCACCAGAAACTTTGCCGATCGAGAACCATAGAACGTTGGAGGACTTGTACAAACTGTACTCTGGATGTTATCTCCAAGAACCATGGGGTGGTGCGAAGGACATGTCCTTCTTGTACCAGGATGGCTCCAGCACGTGTCCATCCATTGAAGTCTCCCAGATCGTGTGGCCTGAAACCTCGTATGGCGTCACAAGAGACATGAAGTGTAGAACCGGGCAGGGTAGGTAACTGCTTTTGCTTTTTTTGTGATGCTACACTTTGCTCATACTATTCATAATGTAAACAAGGTGTGTCACAATGCAAATACTGTAAAACTCAGTCTTCCTAACGGTCTTTGGCGTCTCCTTTTTAACAGAAGATGCAGAGTTGTTCGGGTGGAGCAGGGTGTTTCCAATGTTTCGTCTTACGTATGGGAGCGTGTATGTGTAAAGTTGTGCAACTAAACCACTATAACATGTTATTGTGTTTATCACTCCTCTACTAGTGACTCTTACAAGAATGAAACATCTATTGTGGATCCAAGAATAAACTATGACGCAATGTAAGAAACAAAACAAAAGAACTCTTTTAGTTCTAAAATGAAATAACAGTCTCAGAAATGCCACAGATTATTAAAGATTCCTCAACCATAATTGTCACGTGGTGACAGTGATAGTGATGGTGAGAGAATATTTGTTTGCTACAATATGTAACTTGAGCATGTGTAGTGCACACCAAACCAAACTTTAGAATCAGTATGGAAGTTGCTTACTACAGCGAGGTCAGTTATAAAACTGAAAGTGGCTTGAGTAATCGTAACATCGTGGTTTTATAACTTTTGAAACTCTTCCTGCGAAAGGTCATGAACTCTAGAAATTGTGCAAAGTTCACATTGTCCATGGGACAGAACATGTTTAGATACACGCACGAACATTCTCTGTAAACGGAATCGCGTCTAGTATGAAGGCGTGTTGACAGGAAGTCAGCGTGGTGCCGTGGAGGAGAAGGTGGAGCATTTCTCCGAAATTTGCCAAAGAGCAGTTTTGTAAATATCCTTCCTGCGTTCTGTAAGCACCGCACAGTGTACATGTCACAGACCCCGAGGTTGGTCTTGCCGCGGTTTTCCCTCTCCTTTCTCTACAAGGGTACGGCCATCCTGCTCCAGACCTGGGGTCAGACACAAACAGCAAAGATTGCCATGCCACTCGTGGTGGCAGTAAAATAAGGAACCTGTCTTTCACAGACACAGGGTGGGCATTTATTAACCACCCGCTTGTTCAGACTGACGAGCAGATGGTGGTGTGGCAGGTAATTATTTTAGTGGGTGCGGTGATTGTGAGGACTGTAGACGGCGATGGTGGTAGGTGTATTGTGCGTGTGCATGTATGTGCGAAAGTATGTCTGTATGTGAGAATGTATGTATATATCTGAGAATGTCTGTATGTCATAATGTATGCATGTGTGTGTGTGTGAATGTATGCATGTGTGTAAATTCATCTGTCTGTAAAACGCGCGTGCTCCTGCGAGAGGGAGACCACACAACAGTCACAACTCTATTATTTATCATGAATGCTTAAAGAAAGTGGAGGATTTCCATATCAGCCGTGAACTAACGCTTAAAATGACAAATTCTCTTCCGGACCTCGAGAACTGCTATCATATCAGAGACAAAAAATCATGATTCCCACAGAGACCACCCACTACTGCTCGGTTCCCGCTGTCTAGTTCTACATACACTCCACTGGTCGAAGGCAAAAAGAAAGAGACTGCCCCTTTCTGAGACAAAGAAAAGAGGTGAGATCATTTCTGTTCTCAGGAGACATAGATTTCACTTCCGTCCTTCATCCCTCTCGACACACGATACCGACCGTTAAGTGCACAGTTTTCTTCGTTGGCTGCGAAGAGAGAGAAAATGGTTTGGCACTACTCTGTGTCTAGCAGATGGGATGCTTCCACCAATAGTGGGGAGATCACTTACCTCCAAACAGCCTGTATTAATCATGACGGGTGATAACAACAATATTTTTACATGAAACTTTTGTCTGCAACTACATTACTGGCTCTAATCCGCCCATAATCTTAACTTTCTTGAAATAATTTTTTTTTCAGTCTGTGTGTGTGAGAGAGAGGGGGGTCCTACTAGCAATAGACAAATTATCTTCGGTATAAAATAATTACAACTAAGACTGTCTACCAACACTCCATGTGGCAGGACTACATCTGTCAAGAGTGCAACACAAACATTGACTACTGTGCGACATTATCCTTTGTTGTGAAGGAAACCGGGGAGGGGGACTAGGGCTCAGAAGTCGTTTGTCATTAATGGAAGGGAAGGTTTCCTTTATTTTGCCTGTTTTTTTTTAACCGCAAACTCGCCTGATTTCGAAAGGTCAACAGATCATGCATGGCGTCTGTCAGCTTATGGCGAAGAACTGCATTATGTTTGCCTCCCCGTGGCCTTGTTGCAGACGAGAGATACGTGAAATAAATTGCTCACAGCGTTTCTTGGACGGGTGTGTAGGGGTGGTGGGTAGATATCTGGAGATTATATGATTTCTCTGAGGTCTGGAGTCTGGAAAGAGCTAGGCAAACCTCTTGAAGAAGTAGACTGCTGCGACATAGTGTTTCCTGTCCTACACCAGATGTTTATTGCGAATGTTGTCCATGTGCATGTCTTGCTGTGACATTATCTGACACCTAATTTATTCTTCATTGATAAGGTTACCACGTGACATGCACATGCACGTGTTGTAAGCGTCCGACAACTGTGGCTGTTTGTAAGTGTGTACAAGATACCTGCCAACACATCGCAAGTGTTTGGTGTTAATGTCGGTACTAGAAAACTTTCATTCCATAGTGAGTGAAGACAAAGGTGGAGTAGTAATGAACCATGAAAAAGTATACATGTTTTTGAATACATAATAAATATATATGGAGTTTGAAAAAAAACCAGTGAGTGTTGGCATGTAAATTCAGTTCTTGTAATCTTTACTACCTTTAGGAAAGGCCTACTTTCACTGCGGAGGGAACCCGGTGTGCTGGCGTGGACAGCCCAATGTTGATGAATGCGCTTCTCCAGAGTTCAAGAAAATACTTGACCAGGTGTGTTGTACTAGTTGTTTGTTGTTGTTATTGTTGTTGTTGCTGTTGTTGTTATTAAAGAAGCAACAGTAGTAGTGATTTTGAAGCGCAAATATCAAAGTTGAGACATTATGCAATCGCTCCTCAGTCCACCATTTTCCATACATCAATTGTGGATCTACCAGTCCTCACTCTCTTCAGGAATTAATTTGCACTGTTACTACTGACATGTAGTGTTCTTATATCACTGTCATCTGCTGTGGGAGTGAAGTGTCCATTGAAGGACGGCACAAGGGTGTTTAAATCAAAACTACATTTTTATATTACAATCCATACATGCTAAAAATGTAAGTTTTATATATGAAAGAATTGGTGCACCATGAAGATTTTTGTATGAACATATATATATATAACACAAAATAAAATACTCATTTTGGAACAGGTAATGGTCATGGTTGTTAATTTTGGAAGGAAAATTTGGCTTTTGTACGAAGCTGTACAACAAAATTCACCATGAAATTGTGAGAAAGATGAAGGATGTGCTAGTAACCGTCCTTCACACCATTCATTCTTTTCCAGGTTAAGAGTACGAATGACTCACAAAATCCACCGGAACCGGAACAAACCGTAGCCTTGACAACGCAACTGGCAGACGTGACAGAGAGTGACGACTTAACTTCTGATGACGTGCTGGCGACCTCAAAGGTCATTTCCGGTCTGGTCACAAGCGGGGCCACCCAGAAGCTCAAGGACGAGACAGAAGTCGAGGCCATTGTTTCTGTGAGTTCTCAGTTTTATTTCTCGCTATAATGCTCAGAACAACTTCTCTGTTCGTTTCGTCATAAACGTTCTCTATTAACGGAGAGAAGAAAGCAAACCGCAGCTTACATTTATTCGTTCACCACTCTGTCACAACTTGCTGATGCATTGCTGCCAGCAGGCTCGGTGGTGTTTCCTGCTTTGTCATGAACTGTCTCTTGTCGTCTTCAGAATGTTGTCAAGGCCGGCAGCAACCTGGTGTCCACCAACAAGTCCCGCATGTGGACAGAAATGCCACAGCAGGACAAGATCCGCTCCGCTACGTCCCTGATGGTGGCCATGGAAACGGCCACTGTAGCCATGGCAGAGAAGATAGACAAACCCACTGTAATCAACACTAAAGACGAAAATATAGGTGAGACATGATGCTGTCTGTGTCTGCTTATCTTGGACGCCATTTTATATGTTGTGGCGATCGACGGTATGTTTTGTCGAGAGTTTCGTCAACTTCCACCGGGCCGCCATTCTGCGTACCTTCCTTCTGGACCAGCAGACTGAGGCTGTCCTTTATTGTTTGCCCCTGCGACCTTTGAACTCTGCTGTATGCCGATGAGTGCAGATAGTATGCGAGTCTGAATCATGATAGTATGAGGGTCTGTCTGGTCGGGCGGGTACAAATGTGTCACAGTATTATTGTTGGCGATATGATGTGTGGTTCTAACCCTTGTTTACATATAGATATGTTACTAAACGACCTCTGAGATAATGAAGTCTTACTTTATCTGATATTATAATGAACTTTATTTTAGCAATGATGGTTGGATGATTTGTTGGTTAGTTGGGGTGGATGGATGGGTGTGTTTTGGTTTGGTTTTGGGTTAGTGGATCTGTGCTTTTGGAATTATATCTTGAACGCGTGGCCTTGCCTCTGAAGTATACTTTGTTTCGGTACAGAACTAGAACTGCGAGTGATAAACATCACTTCAGTTTCGCCAGAGGAGAAGGAGAAAATCGTGTACAATGCCGAGAATTCAGAAAACACTTTCTCCATCCCCTTGGAGACCCTCAGTCACCTCAGTCATGGTCAGTATCACTTTTCTTGCACACATCCAACAGCTTTCCCTAGCTCGTTGTAAAACTTAAAATATGCTTTTTGCGCGAAATCGTCAATTATTTGTAGCACTCATCGTCAGACTAACAAATACTACAAACTGTTATCTTGTGTACCTGTTGACTTACTTTGAAATCATGTCTTTGTGTGGTTTGTGGATTGGTAGCCAGGTTTGTTTGTTCGGGGTTTTTAAATTTTTTAAAAATGATTTTTCTCACCTTTTTCATTATTGCTTTCTTTCTATTTGTTCATGTCCTCTCTTTGTACGCGTTTGTTATTACCGAGATGATAGGGAAAACTGTATAAGTATTTACTTGCATGATGAATCAACAGGTTTTCTCTTTGTGCTTGCAGGTGGACTGGCCAAAGTTGTCTTCATGACACACTACACGATGGGCGACATCCTCGGCGACACCGCTGGTGGTGACAAGGCTGATGAAGGCAAGAAACCTGACGACACCGTCCACACGAGGCCTGGCGACTCCAGCAAGGACGACGCCGATGATGTGGAGCAGGAGACACCTGCGCCGAAACTGGCTTCCTACATCCTCAGCGCCTCGGTCGGAGGTCAAGGTGAAGGTCGTGTCAAGCTGCCGCAGCCAGTCACCTTCACCATGAAACACCTAAAGGTCAGGGTCATCGCCAATGGATTTCTGACAGACTGGTTGTGTGCCTTTCTAGCTAACACTAATTCCTTTTGTTGTTGTTGTTGTTCTTCTTCTTCTTTGGACATTTTTGGCTAATTTCCTGACAGAGGAAATAAATTCAACTTTTTCATGGGCGGTGAATTTCTTTTCTTGTTCTACTATTGCAGATGGTGCCAGCAGGGTGGGATTCGCTGTGTTCGTTTTGGGAAATCAGTGAAAGGTAAGGAAGGAGCATTTTCATTACTATGTTGTCACTCACATTGCCAGCTCTGTATTTGTCGCAACATCACTGCAGCCACCATTGCCCTGCAAACTAACGCTGTTAACTGTAACTCAGATTGGACAAGCCTTCATTCTTTAAATATTTTATAGAATGCGTAAACATACGCGTGCATTCATGTCCAGCTTACACACGTACTCAGGCACGCGCGCATCCGCTAAGAAATGATGGCAGACTAAGGGGAAGGGTAAAGAGAGAAAACTTAGTTCATGACCCTCTCCAAAGAAAAACATGGCTTCATTCTAAGAACTTATATCTCTTCTGAGGTCTTGATCCTTTGTATAGCTCACAGCACCTTCTTTAATTTTTTACTGGAAGGTATTTAATCGCGCGCTGAGATAACATTACCCTGCATTCCCACAGCCTGGTAGACCTCGCGGAAACGCCCTAGCACCAACCTTACCCTCCATCCCTACCTCCTCGCTGGTCCCTCCCTGAATAACAGGCTACCTGCAGCATGCAGATCACGTGGCAGGTGCCGCGTGCCACGTGCGTAGTGTGACGGGAGCACGTGACATGGCGAACAGCAGCTGATTGCAGGTGACATCTAACAAGTGTGATAGTGTCCCGTTGTTAAAGGGAGGCTAATCAGTTACGGGGGAGGGGGGGGGAAGGACAGGAAGTACTTGCCACACGTTTATCGAACTCGTTTGTAGCGCATGCCAGGAGGAAGCGGCGGCGCTCATGCCGGGCGAGGCTGACGTCCACCCAGGCGGCGCTGACGATAAATCTCGGAGGCTGATCGCATCCAAGGAAGGGAAAAAGTATATTTCAGGTAGATTTACTCCATACGCATGCATGAATGTGCCTGCACCTGTGCGTGTGGGCTCGCGAGCATTTGCTGAGCCTCTAGCTGCATGGCTAACGACTAGCAAGCAGCTAAAATGACTGCTAACAGTCTAGCTGGATGCTAGATGATGTATGTGTACTCCGTCCCATACCCCTTAAACCTTTCGCTTCTTGCTGAAAATGTTCTTTACTTTCTCATCATCCATATTCATGATAATTATAACTCCTCGATTTGAATTTAAACATTCAATTTCTACGGCATGTACACTTAATAACATTTATTTTCATTATTGAACTTGCATTTACTTGTTGTATCCGAATTATTTCTCGAAAAGCAACAGGACATAAATACCGTTCAATCACGGGGCTTAGAGCGAGAGTTCTTGTCAAGTGCTCGTGAAATAGGCGAGTAGAGTTCATCAGAAGTCGCCATCTTGCTGTTTGCGAACCTGCCCCTTCAGGGCCAAGTGGACACGTCCTGTTTTCGCCGTGACCCTAGTCTTCGCGCATCCGCGAGCCTCACTTCAGATAAACCTGTGTGATCCAAAATACGCGTGTTGAGCATCTCTAGGTACTTTGAGGGACAGGAGTTGACGCAGACTGTCAGTTGAAGACATTCCGGATCCATGATACACATCTCACATAGATATTGCCTGGGTAATCTTCTTCCTTCATCTCCACCTCCCTCCCATAACACCTGTTTGTCTTACTGTCATTCTCCTGCTTCTTGTCCCACACTCTGCTCCTTCACCTTTCATAACCCATCTTTTCAGACATAGCTGTGAATTATTTTTGAAAGTATTTTTCGTCCACTTCACTTTCCTGAATGTGTTGGCAGATTCATCCCAGTTTTCTCACACGACTTACAGACGAACGCAGCGCCTCGTGTGACAAACATAGCAACCGCCGATGTTTTATCGTTTTCAGAGAGGAAACTGGAACTCCTTGCCGTATTTTCTTCAACAGCACCGTTTGATCGAGATTCTAATGTTTGCATTTTGAATGAAAACATCTCTCCGCTGACATTCTTGTAAAGAACACGGTTTTTGTTAGAGTATAGTCTGGCTTGTGCCGCGCCGATAGCCGGCCATGACAGCTTGCACCGGCCACGATACAGATGAGGGCTCTGGCGGCAAATAAACAAAAGTCAGCTTTGGAATCGCAGGAAGTGTGCCGAGTGATCAAGTATTTGGCGCCTGAGCAGTGGGCGACATCGAGTGGTGGAAGTAGCGGCCATATGCCCACAAGAATAACGTACGCGGGTTTGTGTGTGTGTGTGCGTACATGTGTGTGCGTACATGTGTGCGTGCGTGTTTTCCATGACCACACTTTTCATTTCGCTGTCATCGATGCACATCTGCTTCGTGTCTTCACTATTAATTGCCGCTTTGCCGTTACCGCTACCGCCTGCGGCGCCGCTTGGAGCGTGCATGCTCAGCTCTGTGTGTGTCTGTGGTAGACGTGAAACGTCTGCTCAGGTAAGGAAAGAATCTGCTGGTACCTGGGCTCCAGGACAAAAGATAATGCACAGGTGGGTGAGAGAGGGAGAGAGGATCAACGTGATTAAAGGAAGAGCACTAATTACTGTAGCCGTCTGGTGATGATACTAGATAAAGGGCGAGCATGCTTGTCTTAATTTCGTCCCTTATACCAAAGTTGTGAGGATAGTTATCCAAAGGTTTGAACAAGAGGTCATGTATTCATTACGATATACAAAAAGTTTTTTTTTAATTAAAAAATGCGAATTGTCTACCTGGGCGTAAGCTACCTAGATAGTCGAAAGAAAGAAGCCTAAAAAGCACGAGCTAATCAGTTTGTTGTCTGACAACTTCGGGGTAGAACTAGACACCCGTCTTATCACTCGTCACGGCAGGCGAGCTTTCCAACAAACTCCATTAGCACAGCCCTGCCACAGACTTGTGTCTTCAGGGGGAAAGCTGATATAATCTTATCAGTCATGGGGAGTCTCTTTCTCCTCGTCCTACTGTCTAATCTGATGGGCAGGCTGGTGCTGTCGTCACTATACCCGCTTCCTATGAAAGACAAGGGCTGTGGGCATGTATCTGTGACCAGATAGTTGCTAGGGATTCGATCTCCTGTCGTTCGGGTGCGGCTGAGAAAGAAAACTGGAAATGCTTTTGTTGAGGGTGTTGACCAACACAGGGTGGTTCTCTCTACTCCCCTGAACTATATTGCTCGGTGGTTCTCTGCCGATTGATGTTATGTTGATGTAGGAAAAAGTTTCCTTGGAATCAGCGACAGTTATATAAACATTCTTTGGAAGCAAAAATATTGTTTTCATTAATGTCCTTGTGTTCCCACATGCTTGCAAGTTTGCTCACCTAAAATTCAGGCATTCTACTGTTTATTGTTTAAATTTTTCTGAAAGACAAAACCAAAAAAAAAAAAAAGCAAATAAACAAACCAAAGCTGAAGTAGCTTCTTCTGACTAATGTTCATGATCAGCCATGACTAGCCAGATATTTTACTCATATATTTGCTCCAAGGTATTCCGGACCTTGTACGAGGGTGTGATTATTTTATTTTGTTCTAATTCTACAGCGTTGTGTTCGCGACGAAGGCTCACTAAAATGTCAGTTTGTTGTTCACACTGTGAAAATGTTTGATGCTAATGTTTTTCAGACTGATAATTGTTCTCGTTTCCTTTGTAAACAGTCAAATGGGGTCATGGTCACAGGAGGGATGCCGCGTGGTCCGCAGCAATGCCAGTCAGACGACGTGCGAGTGTGATCAGATGACCAACTTTGCCGTCCTCATGGCGGTTCAGGAGGTCAAGGTAAGCTTCCAGAATTTCCGTCCCTTTCAGCTGTTTTGATAATTTTAGGTCAGAGATAAACTTTCTGACCGTACAGAATCTGTTCAACTTTTCCTGAAGAAAGAGAAAGTCCAGAGTTGTCATTATCAGCAGACCAAATGAGCCGTTATCTGGTTTATATATGAAAGAATTGGTGCACCATGAAGATTTTTTTCTGAACATACATATAATAAAAAATAAAATATTCATTTTGGAACAAAATTATTGTAGGTAATCGTCATGGTTGTTAATTTTGGAAGGAAAATGTGGCTTTTGTACGAAGCTGTACAACAAAATTCGTCAGGAAATTGTGAGAAAGATGAAGGATGTGCTAGTAACCGTCCTTCACACCATTCGTTCTTTTCCAGGTTAAGAGTACGAATGATTCACAAAATCCACCGGAACCGGAACAAACCGTAGCCTTGACAACGCAACTAGCAAACGTGACAGAGAGTGACGACTTAACTTCTGATGACGTGCTGGCGACCTCAAAGGTCATTTCCGGTCTGGTCACAAGCGGGGCCACCCAGAAGCTCAAGGACGAGACAGAAGTCAAGGCCATTTCCCTTTCAACGATCGCCACTGCATCCTCTACACCAGCGACAACGCAGACAAGTAGTGGGAAAGGCCAGCCGGAGGTAACAGTAACTACCATGTCATCATCAGGATCGTCGTCTTTATCAAATGGTAATTGTTTCATAAGTTTGTTTCAGAAGTAGACATAAAATCTCTCACAATGTTTAATGTTTTAAGAAGCAAGCGTCTAGTAATTCTAGTCTTCAACTCTGCCGATTCTCTTTGTAGTTTGCTCACTATTTAGTTAAACCCACTTTTGGCAAATCTTTATCGAGAATGTAGAATTTGTAGTTTTGTCTTCTCTCGCACTTTTCTTACGCGTGCCATGCACCACACACACTCACACACACACGCAAGCACTCTCTCACTCAGACAAACATGCACCCACAGAGTTTTTTTCCAAAGACTCATACACAAAAAAGTCACTGCGTGCAAGTTTAAAAAACACTTTTACTATATAAAATTTCTATAATCATCATCATCGTTGTCGTCGTCACAAACTATCGTAAATCAGTGGCGTTATTGTCTCCCTTTCGGTCAGTATTATAAGTATTTCAAGTCTACATACCTTCACACTAGTGATTGTCAGACAGGGAATGGTTCTACACTTTACAGTTGTGTTTTCTAAATGTTTAACCAAACTCCTTTCAGCTTTCTTTATATTATAGTTGTTAATTAGTCATAATTTTACTTAATTACAGTGTATTACCGACTTGAAGTGTCTTTTACTGTAAGAAACAACTCAGTACCTGGTATGTTTTCGTAGAAACTGAACATTTAGTTAGTCACAACTGAGTCTGATATATTCCGTTTGCTAAAGGTATCATCATTGTGATAATTTGTTTCTTAGTTTGAAATCTCTTTTTCACCATCTGTATTGTGTAATCAGCTAAGATCGAGAGTGCATTAGAAAACCAACATTACAGGAACCTTAATTATGGAGCATGTGGGTAATGAAGCATCATGTAATTTCAGCAATTGATAGTTTACGTGTTTCCAGTGGTCATATCAGAAAAAGTCGTAAATACAAACTTTATCTCAATTACCCGGAGACCACCTCGGAAATAAACAATAGAGCTCGCAATAATTCTACAAGGGACACAACTCTGTCGGTCGTAATTTGAGTTTTACTTTACTATGAACATCTCATAATTTATTTTTCTCAGTTTTTTGCGGTGTTTATATGTGTGCATACATACATGTAAACACTACGATTTGCCCAAGTATCACTGAGAAAAACTGTCGCTACCTCCGTTTTGTTCTGTATTTTTACGGTTTCGAGTTTAAGACCGCCATTTTACTTGGCCTCATCAGTAGGAGGTCGTTAAAATCCGATATTTTCTATCGCTGTGCTTTCTTTAACGGGTCGCGAACATCTTTTTGCACTCGTTGTAATTCCACTAGAGTTCATTGCTTTATCTTCATTTTTGCGAAGCTCATTGTCATGGACATGCACATTCACCCTTTGATTAATGCAAAAGTTCTTTGTACACACTTTTACTTAACTTACTAATTATGTTTGTGTGTGTGTGTGTGCGCGCGCGTTCGGTGGAATTTTGTAATCAGTTTGTAACCCACTTCACATCGTCCTAGAGGTATGAAATTTTCACCAGTTTCTCATTTCAGGTGACAATACAATATTGGAACAACCATTCCAGCAGCTCACAAGTAGTAAATTAATGTAAGAATTCTTTAATGAGAACTTAGAGGCCAAATTAAAGGAGATAGTTAACTGCTACTCTAAGACTAGTAAACTATTGATTATCTCCTCTAATTTAGCCTATGAAAATGGAAGAAAGTCACAAAGTAAAACCAACAAAAATCGATGACAAAATTTTAAAACACTTCAAATGTTAAAAAAAAAAAAAATTTTTAAGAAGCGTATATACTTCACTTGTCATAATCATTTTTAATGTCTTGAGTTGGACTAGCAACAGGTGACTCTGCATGTGAAGCAACACCTGGAAAAAGCTGAATGGTGGGAATTTGTTTAGCTAAAGTTGATATTTGCTATAAAGGTAAGTAACTTGTGTAAGGTGTTGAACACAAAGTAACAGAAACAAAGAAATATAACTGTAAGTCAACTGACAATATCCCTGTCATCACATACTTTTGCTTGAAATCTCATGTTAAGAAAACTAATGTGACTTGTTATATTGTTACTACATAGATATATAAATCTTGTGCTATTGTTTGTCCTTAGGTGCTATACCTTCCTTTTATGCTAGCATGCTACCACAACAAAAATGTTCACCTATGGCTCTTCTTTCTGGGTGAGGCTTAGAACTTTCTGAATGACCCTCGTAGCAAATTAAATAGCAATTTTTGCCTTATAAAAGATTAAGGTATATATGGGCATGGCGAAATAATGAGTGAAAATGAAAGGACATTGATTTTTGTATTTCTGTACAAACTAGAAAGAACTTACACATGTTTCTGTGTATGCTAAAACACTAGCACCTATTTACAAAAGAAGCAATGTGATGATGATTCAGACAGTAAATCATAAACATTAAATAACAATGGCAGTACCAGAGCAACAATAAGGGGGAAATTGTTGTGAGCATGTATGTGGGAGTGGATGGCGATTATACTGAGAGGTAATAGCACTGTAGTATGGGAGATGTGGATAGCACAGACAGTACTGGGACTCATTTAAATAAACCAAATTGCTGTATTATGCATTCTGCACAATGTGTATGTTTAACTAATCATGTGACTTTCAGCTTTTATTGTACCTCATTAACTATTTTGATTGGGGACTATCAGGCCTGTTAATGTGGGTGGTAATTTGTACATCACAGCTGTTACCCACAAGCCCAGTTATCAGGGGCAAATATCTATGAATTTCGTGTACTGCATAAGTGTATAATATAGTGTTTGTAGCTAAGGACGAATACTTTTATGTTGTTCATCCAGCACAGCAAGATTGCGGTTGTGGTCTCAGCTCAGGGTACTAGATGATCCATAAAGCTGGAGTCTGAAGTAGGAAGCATGCTTACGTTGATAAGATGTTCAGGTTCCTGAGACTTCAAAACAGGAAGAAGAGCAAAAATTGTGGCCTGGGGTTGTCTGCAATTTCATGGCGAAGCTCTGGTGACAATGCCATGTGTAACGTTTCCTGTTGGCAGAATCCAGAAATTCGTTCTCTTGATCAGTCTGTAACAGTGGAGTAGGGGGGAGAAAGAATTCGTGTATTTTAGGTGTCTATACTCTCCGTCTGCCTAAATTTATGAACTGGTTTATATGGTAACATAAACACTGAATACACACTATTTATCATTACACTATTTTGATAATCATGTATGTGTAAAATTATGTGGAACCAGCGAAAAGACAGCACATAGCTGACTTTACAGCAGTGTCATTCCCTCTCTCTAGTGAAAACAGCAATAGCAAAAATTACATTTTCCCTTACTTTTCATGAAAATCTCAATACAAAATTCTTGACCGTAGAATCATGAATGCCTGAATATAAATATAAAAACACGTGGTTCCCATATTTTGGGAAATGAGGACAGCCATTTATGTCTGGTAGTTAGATGCCCATTTCCACCCTTTACTTTTTTTTCCTTCTTATTTTGTAATGGAGGCGTGTCGGCTAGAGGTCGAGTAGGCCACAAACATTTAGTATGGTGGATACCGGGAAAGCCAGTCCCAGAACCACGGACGTTCTGTTAAGAATTAATTTATAAAACTTTTGTTTTCATAAAAAAACCAAAACCAGCAGTATCCCGTTCTTTTAACTTTCACATGTTATCTAGGCTGTGTCTATCCAGACCTTTGCTCCGATGACGAGCACGAGCGAACCAGCTTAACGGTTTGCCAGCTGGTACCAATGAATGAACGAATAAATGTTTTGGTTATTTAGTTTTGGGGAAATAGTACCTGCGTTGTGCCCAGCCATGTGCCCGAAAAACTTGTACCCGCACTGAGAAATTTTTTGAGAATATCGAGCGAGGCCATGACAGTACTGATGATAATTGTTTGGGATTTAGAATTCTAGAATTGCTTATTTTTTTACAGGGAGTTGCGTGTTCATGTTCAGATATTCAAGATCCTGAAAAAAGACGATAAAACTAACATTTGTTTCAGTTTCTGCACCTATTACAGGGATGGGGCTGCTGTTCATATCACCAGCATCACAAAATTGGGTATTATTCAGAGTAAAGGTTACAGCCCACACTATCTTTCACCATATATAATGAATTTTTTAATGTTGAACAAGCGTATGTGTATAAAACAGGATGTTGAAACAGGATTTGATTTCAGGAAACTTAGCTTGACACGTCAATCCCAACATACATGCATAAATAAGTACAGTTCCCTAGGCATTCTTTGTCATTCCGCAGGCAGTCTTCAAAAGTGACGGTTGGTAACTTTTTTTTTTTCTTTCTATGTAGAGAAAAATTTTCAGTAAAGTCTAGAATGTCCGACCATATCTGTATTTCTATGCTGAAACTCTCAGCAACTGCTCAGTCGATGAAATCTGATGTTTGTATTTCTAAAATGTCTATGGAACTTTATAAGTGTTTTTCTTCATATATTTCAAGTGGAAACGTTGACCTAACAATTGACTGTGGGATTACACCGGATGTAGGACTTGCCTGCACTGTCTGTGACATACAGTTGCAAATCAACGGGAGATGTTCCCAAGAATGGTCTGTGTAACAGCTGCTGTCATCCTTCTCTTTATCGGGAGTGAGTATGCAACGCTAATGCAGTAAATGTGATTAAAATTTCAGATTCTAGACTTTGTAGAGTTTCTTAAAAAGGAATGCAAAAACATTAATGTTTAAGATTTTAGGCGACTTAAAATGTTATATTATCAATTATTTAAAATATTTTAATAATAAACATTCTTCGGTATAAATCCATATCTTATATTTGCTCAATCTGCTACATGACAAAACTTGGAATAATCCTATGACACACTAACGGGTGAAAATGATGTAACCTGCATATTTTACAACATATGCATTTCTTTAACTCCACGAATCCACAATAAAGTCATGAATAATAAACTTAAAAGATTTAAATACACATAAAGAAATTTACATGATGTCAGTCCGAAATGCAGATATCCCTAAAAGTCCAAAAATAAAAAAATTCCTATATCCCCGAAATTTTTACCGCTTTTCTCACATCAAGCATGTCTTGTGTCATTTTCATCGCTATGTACATACCAACATTATTCATCTGATGTACCCAAAAGCTTAATGTGACATGTTTACCAGTGCCTGGGTGTAAAGCAGGCGCATCTCAGATGACAGACAACTGGGGTTCAGGCTGGATGCTTCTCAATTCCACCTGCTACTACTTGTCCCTGGAACCAGCGAACTGGTCTTCAGCCCTGACAAGCTGTAAAGAAAAAGGCGCCGATCTGCTGTCTTTAGAGTCATGGACAGAACAAGTAAGAAGCCGGCAGAGAAATTAATCATTTTTACATTAATCTGCTTTCAATCTCCGTAATAATCAGGACTAAATGTCAACGCTTACAAATTTTAGGGAATTTGCAATGCTTTATCTTATGTACTTTGTCTGGAATGTGAGGAAAAACATATCAGTATTTGGGTAGATTTTATTTTAATAGGTCGTTTGTATTTTTCATCAATAAATTTAGTCACAATGTAATCATGCACACAAACTTGTAAACACTAGTGGCTTTATTATTAGCGTCTAAAATAGCAGACACAAGAATTCTCCTCACAGCTGCAGTAATGAATTTTTGTCAAGCATAGATATGGCGTCAGAAATGGCCAGAATTGTGTACAAAATGTCTGAACATTTGCATCTATCTGTACGGAATACTATTTGATTGTGATTCCATTGCATATAAGTCATACCCATGCCCTGGTTGTCAACAAGAAAAAGAAAAATGTCTATGGCAACCGATAATGTTAAATGTGCAATAAAAGCATTTTTTAAAGTACATTCAAGGGCAAAACAATCGATGTTAAAAAAAGTAGCGATATCATTGTAAAGAGTATTTTTTGTGATGGATCTGCCCATTTCATTATTATTCTCATTATGAAAATGGAATATGAATTTGCAAATGATTAGTAATATGTTTTGTTGCATTTTGTTGTTATTCTGACAACGTCAAGTCACAGAAACTGAGTAAGATGAAATTTGCTGCCTATGAAAGAATCTGGTGGATAGGACTTCAAAGCAACTCAAGTGTAAGCAAGTGGGTGTCACTCTATGATAACTCATCTTTCTCAGGAGAAATCATGTAAGTCATTTTTATATAGAGCAACTGTTTCTTAGCCTACAAAAAATACAAATTTGTCATTTCTAACTATTTTTACAATTAATATTTTCATCAATTTTCCAACAAATTCCCTTCCATTATTGAAAGCGCAAATTTTCTGTACTGGAGAAGAATAGTGTCAACACAGATTTGTAAATTAAAACACGTGAAGAAAGCAAAACAGTAAAGATGTGAACACTGATTTAAATACAATGATAACAAAAATTGTTGCCCCTGGATGCGTCTCGGATTGACCCAGCTTCGCTCTCCCAGCAAGCTTATAAACATGGTTAGATAAATAAACAGAACAGTGTGGCGCTGATTGCACGTGTGCTTTGCTTGCACGCTTGCGCATGTTTCTTTAAATCCGGTGTTAATAAATATTGAAATAATTACTTTTGGAAGATTCTATAAAAGTATTCTCCCTTCTCTTTCTTTGGATACTCCAAATGTTCTTGCATTATAAAAGACTGTGGAACGAAGGGGAGCCCAACAACATTCAGAGTGACGAGAACTGCGTGGAAATGTATCCTTGGGGCGCACTGAATGATGCTTCCTGCCATCGGCAGAAATTCTACATTTGTAAGAAATATTTAAGTAAGTACTTCTAGTTTGAAAACATTTTTTAAACTGGAGGCATGCATGTTCGTTATTTGTGTGGTTCAGCGAACCTACTCCAGTCGACCCAGCTAACTTTTACGCAAGAACCTTTACCGTTTTTTTCCATTTGTCACCAGATGAGTAGTTATGACAGATGATAACATCTGTATTAGTCATATAACATTGAGAGAGTCACAGGTGTATATTTATATAAGGCTAGATAATAGCATTTTACAAACTGAAAACGTATGACGTATTATTCTATTCCATAGAGCTCTTCAACGTCTCTAGAAACAGTTGTGATAATAACTGGATCCTGATCTTGGATTCCTGCTACTACCTTTCTACTACCGCGGCTGTGCAGTGGACAGACGCACAGAGAAAGTGTAATGAACTCGGCGCCAACTTGCTGACCTTGGAGTCTTTAGATGAGCTGGTATGTGACATTCAGGTTTCTAAATAAATAAACTGAATTAGAACTTAGAATTCTGTCTTAAGTGTATCTGTCCATCTGTCTACAGCAGTATTGTCTGAAATGTGACTGCTCTTGCTTAATTTTTTTCACTTTTGAACAGAAAATAGCAATAGCAGGTACTTTAAGTTTTGTTTCTCAGTGTTCTTTAATGTTTTTCTATATAAGTTTACGAGAAGAAAGACTTGCTTAGGGAAGATGCATTTCATTTAAAAAGGTTTACTGTGCGGGATATATTGCGAAATTTGTGGGATGACTACATACTGCGAACACTACTGCTAGGTTCATCATTTATTGCAATTCTTCTTGGGCACTGCAACGCCAAGTGTTTGACATTAAGTTGCAGATCAGGAGAGAGACATGGCGCTTTACTGTTACCGACCGATGGTGGTGGGTGGGGCTACGGAAGGTACCATCTAGTGGCAAGTGGCAGTGGATCAAAAAGCCTCCGATTTTATCGCCTGTAGTAACGTGAGTTACCCTATTGCCCTAATTTAAAGAACTGCTTAGCTACCTATCTACCTACATCCTTTTGCACATATATTTTCACTTTTTTGTAAGGCCTTGCAGGTCGATGCTGGCACACGACGTCAAGTCTTCGTTGCTTCTTGCTCAAATATGTAAATACATTCGATTTCCTATCTCACATCCCCTAACAACAACACTCCTACTATCCATTGCTATCCATTCAGCCAGTGGAAGAAGGACGTGCTCAATACAGAGGACTGTGTGGTGATGGACTCTGACGGATTTCTGAGTGACATGCCATGTAACTCCTCTCGATACTTCATATGTGTGAAATCAAGGGAAGACGCAGGTATTATAATCTATCTGCATTTTAATAAATTAAAATAAAGTCGTTAAAAAATGAAACCTATAGGCCATCAAAGCAAGGACGTAGGGCGCCACACACGCTTGTGGTGTGAATAGTGTGGACAAGTGTGGGTAGACATGTTGTAAGACCAAAGTGATAAAAGTGTCAAACTATATTTAGTGTAGAAGTAATGAAATGCATTAAAACAAATAGGAGATGCCATGCTAACTGACACTGACAAATTCTTGCTTATGTCCGATATTTTATCTGACTGACAACGAATGCTTGTGTGAACAACGATGTTAAAGAAGCTCTCAAACCTTTCAAGACATTATTTTTCTCAATTTGTAGACAACTGTGACTCTGGCTGGATCAAGATATTCTCGATGTGTTACAAGTTGTCGAATAAGGCTTTATCGTGGTCCGGTGCCGAGGAGAGTTGCAAAACCGAGGGAGGAAAACTGTTAGTCGTGAGAACTTTCATTGAAATGGTATGTAGTGTAAACAAACACAGTTCAAGAAGTACTTTGAAAATGTCTCTTTGTCGTTCTTTGTTATATTTGGCAATGCGGTAACAAATGGTGATAATCTTGTGTTGGACTATGCTGACCATCGTGTTACTATAAACATTAATAAACAGGTTTGTAGAAGTGAGACTACAAAATTATGATATATTTTACAAGCTTGTAAGAGTTCCTGTGTGTGTGTGTGTGCATGCGTCAGTGCATGCGTGCGTGTGTGTGTTCGACTTAGAAAGCTCCTCTCGTTATTATTTAGTTCGTCTGTGTCTAGCACATGTATCTCTCAAATACTCACATTTTGTTTGTGAATTTCTATTATGTGTTGCCTTTATTTTATTTATGAATAATTACCATGAATTTTGTTTATTTTAATCCAGTCAAAAATTCAGGAAAATATCAATCTTATCAGCTCGCCATGGTGGGTAGGACTGAAAAGGGCATCTCCAAGTAATTTTGACCTGAAGCAGGACGATGGTTCAAAGGAGTGTGGAATGATCGCCTCTGATAACTTTCTGACTTTCAAAGACTGCAAAGCATTACACTCCTACATCTGCCAAAAAAATCATAGTAAGTGGGAAACACTTTTAACAATTCTCACGAATTGTAAAGATAATGAAATTAGAATAGAGAGAGTTGTTAAATTTTGACACTTGCTTGCGTTTACGACTTTTAAGGAGCATAACTAATAACACTGACATAATTTTCAAATTGAAAAAGGTTGCGAGAATCATAATCGCCGATGTTTTCGATATCCATGTATTATCATGATGTTCATGTCTGAAAGTGCACGTTGATACAGCGCCATCTGTAGTTGTGTTTTGAATGCAATTATATCGACACTGCGTAACGGACGAGTGAGTCTAAAAACTGGCGACACTGATGACACTGCGATCAAGTTCAAGCAACACACAGTAAAACACAGAGAACTAACATTACAGAAACTTTGCGGAGACATAATTTCTTAAGGTGATTGGTTTGGTATTTTTTTCAGCGGAAAACACAACTAGAACTGTTGAGTCTGGCCTCAACTGGTTCTTGATTTCTGGCGTCTGCCTCAAGCAGTCCACTAAGACAATGTCGTGGTCTCAGGCACAGGAGAGCTGCAAACTAGAGGGAGGTAACTTGATGTCCATGAGCACCTTACAAGACTTGGTACGTAGCATTGGCCAACACGATACTGAACAAATTTTAAATTCTTTGGTGTTTCTTACAGATTGCACAGACATTAATTATGTGATGATGAAATCTTTTATACAGTATAAAACTGATTTACATGTAAAACGTTTCAAGTCGGTTAATTTTGCTATCATTTCTTCCGACAAATTGAATAACTTGAAACTTAAAAGTCATGAGGGTTTTAAAGACATATGACAAATCGCTTTAGTGATTAGACCGAGACTGTGCTAAAGTAGATTATGTGCATGTTATGTAAGCATTATGTTGTTTTGAGGGGTTTTCTGTTCAGTTGCAAAACTGACAGCACGAGAATTCTTTCTCTCTGCTTACACATTAATTGTTTAGGTTCAAAATCATGAGTCCATCATAAAAAAAAAATGTTAAAGATGGTACAAGGGGACACAACAGCATTTTAAATGTTGTCTAAGACAATGTTTTACAGGTGTGAATGTTAAAGCCATGGAATATCTTACATCAAGAATTAGCGAATTTCTCTCGCCTTTTCTTCTGTATTTTCTGCCTTTATGGCATTTTATGGCTCCACTGACACATTTTTGAAATGAAATTTATGTGATTATATACACTGAGCATATCTTTGTATGATTTTGAAATAAAGATTGGTTTGCAGACACTGACAAATCTTGGAAGCTCGCGGTGGTGGATAGGAGAGCGAACTACGTCACTGAAATGTGTGGCCATCAGCTCTTCCGTGCCTTTCCACGTCGAGGATTGCAATACTGCTCATCCTTATATTTGCGAGAAAAGAAAATGTAAGTGAAAAAATCTCCCATTTCTCAGGTCAGTGGGTCATTTGCAAAATCTTTACTTAACGAAGTAAGAAATAACCTGAGGTCCACCTATTCATCATCCGTAGTGTTAATGGCGGCAACTAACGGACTAGTGATTAATCGAGAACGAGACAGCTGTTTATTGTGCATCTCGTCCAGCTGTGATGTCACTCTACGACATCAACAGGTCACCTTCACATCGTCCACCAATCATACACTGAGTGGGTAAGTCTTTTTTTCAGTTTAGTCAGTCTGTAAATCCCGAATGTATTTTTGTCGGTACGTTTTATTTTTCGAAACTATAAACATGAGCGCTTTCTAAATGTCATCTATTACATTAATTAACAGAGTTAATGAACCAACATAACTGCTTGTTTTAAATTACAGATGGTGTTGTACGTGTTCTTCAAGTTTACGAGTTCTGAACTGCACAAACTTGAATGAGAAAGCTTTATGAAAAGCTACCTACCATGGTTGTGAAAGTAGCAGTTTACGAGAACAATAATGATTACATGGATGTCCAGTGGTCCATCGTGGTATCTAAGACGTACATCAGTACGTGCGACTAGCTATAGTTGACCTGACTATTACCTGACCATTGATTGGTTGTGGTAATTACAGTTTCTGACGACATTTTTGTGATAGTATTGATAGTAATAGTTTATACTGCTTTATAAGTAGTATGTAGCACTGCTTTGGTATTATTAATAATGTACATTATTCCAGTATGTTTTATCCAGTTTTATTTTCTTTAGACGTCTCCGGATTTTCCAAGGAACTGTCCGCTCCATCTCTGTGACTTCACCTCATTCTTCAACGATCAAGAGTCTTCTACAGGACGCCATAAAGGACCAAGAAATGTTAAAAATATCTGAAAACATTTATATATTTTTTAAGTTTAATCTAAAGTGCTACTCAGACCTGTTGGATTGTGTGTTTATATTTAGATAAATGTTTTGGTAGAATTCCTCTTGTATTTTAAATGTGATGGTTGAATGCTGTTATAAGAATGTTTGTCTTTTATTACGTCTTGTCCTAATTCCTTTGCCCAAGAAACTAGTGAGACATGACCTGGACAGCAAAATATTAAAAAAAAATTGTTTTGTTTCTGTTGAAAGTGAGATTGATTATATAATTACCATTTGTGTGACATCAGACTAAACACGAAGCATCAACATCTTTTCTAATATAAAATATTGCTGCATGATTGTTGCAACATGTCCAGCAATCAGCACTTTGTGGTCAAATATTAAATCTCGTTATTTCTTTCTGTGTGTAGATGTATATCTGAGCTGATAAATGCAGATGTATATATAAGATGGTAGTCTTCAAGATTACATAGCTGCCCTTTTTTTCGCCTAATACTATGTTATTATATTGATGAGGTGATTAGCCTTTTTTATTAATTTTGTGAAGAAAACAAGTGCTTACCGTCTATTAAACAGATTTAAAATTTATTCAGAAGTTTTTTATTTTCTTAAAGACAATAAATTTCGGAGTTTTCTCTGCTGTTCTTGTCGGCTTTTATCGCCCTTTACTTATAATTAAAAACAATCGCAAGATGTTTCAGGTAATCTTTGTTTATATCTGCTTAAAGTATCGTCTACACTAATGCCTAATGTGTAAAACATCATTTTCAGTCCATCTTCTGTTACATACAAACTGTTTTTATAACTACAACGACCTGTAGATAAAGTGTATGCTTTTGCTTATTTCCAATGTGTTGCTGGCTTCGGAGAAAAGAAAAAATAACTTGAAAGAATAACAGAAACAAGTTCAAAAGAGAAAAGAGAAACTAAGTCTAGCACTGACAAAGTGAAATTTAATGTTTGCCAAAATCACACACAATAAGTTCAATCAGATAAGGCATAAAAAGAATAACTTGGAGAAACATAGCAGCACTTAAAAATTAAATTAAAATAAATTTGACCTAAGAAAATAATTAAGAGATATATATGCATGGTGAAATCATAGCTGGAAATGAAAGGAGATGGATCTATTAAATTTTCTGTATAAACCATGAAGAAATCACACCTCTCTCTGTACACAAAAACACTAGTATCAGCATCGATTTACAGAAGTAAGACTATGATGATTGATTCAGACAGTAAACAAGAAACAAATAACAATGGCAATACATGTATAGAAATAAATGGCAGAGGGATGTTATTTGCATGTATACGGAGTGGATGGTGGCTATAGTGAGAGCTAACAGCACTAGTATTGAAAATGCAGATAGCACAGATAGTACTGGGACCCCTTTTACATAAACCAAATGTTATTATGTATGAATTCTGCATATTCTGTATGCTTTGGATTTATGGATTTATTAATCCTTTGATGGTGTGATTTTCATAGCACCTCATGAAGTCTTTTGTTCCAGGGAGAGCAGGGATGTTAGTGTGGGTGTTATTTCATCACAGCTACCCATGAGCCCAGTTCCCCAGGGCAAATGTCTCTGAATGCTAGATACTTCAAAGTGCATGACATTGTGTTTGTAGCTAATGATGAATACTTGTGTTATTCATCCAGCACAGCAAGACTGTGATTGTCCTCTTCTCAGTGCACTGAATAATTCATAAAGCTAGAGTCTGAAGCAGGAAGCATGTTTAAATTGATAAGATATTCCATTTCCTGAGACCTCAACACCAGAAGAAGAGCAAAGACTGTGGCCTGGGGTTGTCTGCATTTTCATGGTGAAGCTGTGGTGTATAAGGCATGTAGCATCCAGAAATTAGTTTTCTCAATGTGTAATCAGACAGTGGAGTTGGGTGAGAAAGAATGTAATTTGAGGTTCCATTCTCTCAGTAACCCTAAATTATGAACTGGTTTAATGTGATAACACAGACACTGAATGCACAGTATTGAAAATTACACTTCTGATAATCATGTGTGTGTGTGTGTGTAAAATTATGTGTAGCTAGTTGGCTTTATAACAATGTCATTCTTTATCTCTGGTTTAAACTACAACAGCACAAATAACATTTGCACTGTTTCCACTGCTTCCACTGATGACTAATCAGACTATATTCTTAATTTCACTCGTTGGGTATTATTGCTCCCCTGTACCAGCGATAACCTACAGTCAGTGGGGACTAATGATTGCGATCCAATATGTAGCTTACACACACACACATTATCTTAAACCATAGAAACAATCAAACCATGGACGTGTATTTATATAAGTTCGTGATCAAACAAACAAAACACCATTGACACCTTCACTATATCTCTCTCAGTTCCATTCCTCTGAACTTGTCTCTTCGACTCGATTCACCTACAAATCTCTTCCTCCTCATCATCATCTGCGGGGTCGTCGTGCGTTGTACTGTGTGTATGTAATTTGTCTTTCGTCTTATTACATAATTAAATGTGTATCTGTGACATGCAACGTGCCAGTGACATGTAACATGCAATTTATTCTACGTCACAAATATGGTTGCTTTAAAATAAACATTTGATTTAAAAAGAATTACTCCTGTTTAAATACAAAATAGCAGTATAATGCTGACGCTCCTGATGGTAATTCTGCGATATAAATCTTATAAGACAGAGTTCTCTTCAGATACCTTTAAAAATATTTTCAGAAGAAAATAAACTCTACATTACTTGAAACACCCCATTCTAACCGTAATCTCAACACACATATTCGATTTAAGCAACAAAATTAAAGTTATTTTATTATCACTTGAAGCTCTCTAAAGCAGAGTGTTGAACGATGAAATTCACTAAGAGAAGTAGGACAGGTAGTATGGTCATGATAATGGGGAATTCCACTTCCTAACACTTCTGGAAGTAACGTCACGACTTTTAATGTCACGTGACCACGTCCGTTTGCGCCCAACAAGACATATCTTCTCTGACTGAGCCACCCACTTCGTTTTCTGAGAGAACGTCTAAGTAAGATGTTTACTATGTAATGATAGTAGCTACCCTAGGGTGTGCTATCCTGTCTCTTCATTCTGGTGGTAAGTACACAACCTTTTCTACTTTCATCGGGGAACTTGTCAGCCTTCAAAGTCTATTTTGAATGCTTAGATGAAATGTGCTGCCATTGTTGATAATTTCTGCCAAAACAAATAGGCGAAATAAAATAATATATAATTTAGCTATGTCAAGTTTTAGGAGAACATATACAATACTTTTTGTGAGTTTCACATTGATATAACGAGATACGCGCGCAGTTAAAAATGTATTCAAAATAAGATGATCTATGGCTGACTATGTTCAGATGCAGTTCAAGTAACAGACGGTTGTGGTCCTGGCTGGGTCTACCTAAACTCTACTTGTTATTATGTGTCCCTGGTGTCTGCAAACTGGTCAACAGCTCACACGTATTGCAGTGAAAACGGAGCTACCCTGCTGTCTTCAAAATCCGAGAGCCAGTGAGTTTGTTTTTAAAGATTAATTAACTCTAACAATGTTCTTTCACGTGAATCCCATTCTGGTGATGCGAAACCCCAGGTAAAACAAAAAGATATTAACCTACAAATCATGTGAAGTACATGCATTAATCATCCACAAGGTGTCCCCATACTATCCGTATTGTCTATGAATATACGCCAGAGACGACCTACCCGATCACATGGAAAAAGTGTTTTTGTTCGATATCAAGTGATACGATTAAGTACAAATTATCATGAGTCAAAATTATTGTCAAATGTAGATGGAAACCCTGTGGAACATGACGAGGCCGCACAGTTGGTGGATAGATAGAAGGACTTCTTTGAGCAAGGGTGTGTGGAAGTGGCTCGATTCTGAGTCAGTCTTCTCAAGCCAGCTCACGTGAGTCATTATTTTCACGAACTATTTTAATTTGTTCTTTTCCTCTACATAAATTTCAATAAATTTAGAGCACGAAAGCAGACGTGGTGGTGCCCAGATTTGTAATTTAAGGACTCTGTGAGTCAAAGTTTGAAACTTCAAGGAGATGGTTAGCACAAGGGAGTAGTACACACCCAAACTCTCCTGTGATGGTCAACGTGGCCTAGGCCAGCCCAGTGGCGGGGGATCCTAACTCTGATAATCCAACCACTAATGTACGGAAATTTAGCGACTGGCAGATGCAGATCATTTGTTGCTGCTGTTGCTGAAAGAACAGTTATGCCATGAATCTGTACCCCCTGGATGGCTCGCAGACGATTTTGTTCAATTAGCTCCAGAACGAGGCTATAGACAGAACAGCTTCCGGTTAAGCAAACGACGACAAAAGCTATGTCAGCAGAATCTGCGAGAGTAATTATCATTTCATGAGAAAGATTTCAGACTAATGAAGAAATAATTTTGTGCTCTAAACAGACAAGGCTTTGGTTAATAGAAAGTAATACACTTACGGTGACTATAGTGTTGACATCAAAAGTCTCGCTCAATTCCATCCTCAAGCTTCTCCGGAAACGGAAGTCCGACTGTTAATTACTCGCCGAGACCAGCAGTGGAGAATTTCACAAGAGGCTGACCGTTGGTCTCGGCGTTTAGTCAGCCATCCACCCATACACTTCCGTGGTTATGCTAACTGATCAACTTTTTAAGAAATTGATGAAACGTTAGCTGATTGGTACAATGAATGTGTACTACTTGGAGATTTTAATCCTGAAAAGGAATTATACCTGACTTTATTTACTCTGATGATAGCTATGATGATAATACATTCACTGTTACCACCACTGAGTTTGTGCACAGTTTGGTATCATTGGGGAATTTAACGACTGTATCTCTCATGTGATAACTACATGCAAAATTGAGGCCGATGATATTATTGTAATTTGATGTTTTATCCTGGTTCCACGTTACGGACAATCCACACAGTCCGTGGGACAGGAGCGAGTCTACCGATGGTGAGGACACCAGAGACTGTGCAGAGATGGACTACAGCGGTCTGCTGAATGATGTCCAGTGTAACTCTTCTCTCCCCTTTGTCTGTGAGAAACCGTTATGTAAGTACCGAAATGTTTTCTATCAAAACAAACTGAAAGAGAGTGAAAATTTGAGATGGTCCCCTACACGGATTCTATCAGTTAAGATTAATTGAGCTAAAGAAATATTAGTCACTGTTTTTCTATAAGACGCAACGAGTGTAAAGGCTAATACCAGAGAACCATATTAATAATGTAGATTCACGCTATGTACGTAGTACATATTCGGTATAATGACTTTAAGCACGTTTTATTTATGTATTGCATAAGTTTGAGTTGTGTAAAAATTTGGCACCATGTTTCGACTAAATGTTATTTGAGAATCAAAACCTACATAACGCTTGAAGACAGTGTGCGTATTTTTTTTCTTTATCTGTTTTTAGCCGATGTAGAGAAAAATCCAGATCAGTGTGATCCACTGAATGCTGACAATTTAACTGCTGGCTGCTATACAATTTCAACACACGCCATATCGTGGTGGGAGGCACAGGAGACTTGCTATAAGGAGGGGGGTAGCCTCTTGTCCATCACCTTTTTAGACGAGCAGGTATGCAGGGTTGCTGGATTCTATACAGTAAATTTAGCTTATCTAATTTATTCTGATTAATAGTGACAAAGGCATCGTTCTGTCTCCATTTCGTAAAGTTGTACAGGATCATTGGTATAGATTACATCTGATTTTTCTATGCAAATTAGTTGGTGACACGAGACTACCTCACATCTCAGACGCTTCGTAAAATGAAATTGCTGTAAATAACAGTGAACAACATGAGTCCCGCCATCACGAGACCACCGATGAAATGTTCTTGATGTAAAATAATGCCCTCGGACATCTCTCATTGCATGAAAACAACAGAACATTCACAAGAAAATTCAAGCTTCAAGCTTCAAGCATGAAATCACAAGGATTTTTTTGTCTTTTCCTACTCTGGACCTACGATCTGGAAATCCTAGTTACATTTTCAGACCCTCAAACTCTGTCTCAGCCTTTAAATATAACTTTTTCAAAAGTACTACTTCTAAGTGTCGCACACTCTGCTGTCCTTTTTGTTATATTAATATTTTATTTTATATATATTAATAATATTAATAATCATAATTATCATAACTTTTTTGCTTGTATTTTATATCGCATATCATATTATTTATGTTACGTGTGTTGCATGCAGACAGATATGCAAATGTGGTTAAGAGAAAAGAGCAAAAGGTGGTGGGTGGGACTGAAAAGGATTTCTCCGGGAGTCAACCGGTGGAGCTGGCTTGATTCAGCTGTTAACTTTTCAAGCCTTGTTACGTGAGTCAGTCCATCTTTCTTTAGAAGAGTGTACAGTTTAATACTTCACATTCATTTCCATGTTAATTTTCATGACATTGAGGCTTGGTATGAAACGCATAACAGAAACATCACAGAAATGTTCTTGATGTCAAGAATTCTGTTCGCTCCTTAACTATTAATTCTAGAACAAAATAAAAACTACATGTACTTGAAGTTAAGTAAACGTTCTTCTCTTTGAGCTGAAACACGTTTAAAAAAATTAAATTATTAGCACCTTAATGCAAAACAAAATTCAGTTTTATTTATCCTCACCATGTCAAAATTGGGTGAGAAGTGTGTGGAGTTGATTGCTCTCCTTGATGCATCGTTACTAATAAAAATACATGTACATTTTTGTTTTGACTGTAGTCCGTGGGCAACGAATGAACCCAACGACTGGGAAGGAAAGGAGGACTGTGTAGAAATTTCCCCCCGCGGTCAACTGAATGATGAGCCGTGCTCCAGTACTTTACTCTTCATTTGTGAAAAGTCTTTAGGTAAATGTCACAGTCTTGTAATATGCACTCTAGAAATGTGTATGTGTGTGTGTGTTGCAGTATTCTTGGGTTTTATTTTATTTTTATGATTTGTTTTAACTGATCATAGGCACGACAGCAGAGTACGGAGCCGAGGGCTGTGGTGTTGCTGGTTTCTGTTCAATCGTCGTTGTTATTCTTTGTCCACAAACACACAGTCGTGGTTCAATGCCAGCAAAATCTGCCAGAAAAAGGGAGCCAACCTGCTGTCCATAAATTCTTTAGAAGAACTTGTAAGTAATTTTGTTTGTATTTCTTCCAGTTCTTTGGTGCAACATGATTGTTCACACAGATGTTGGTAGCTAAAGTACTGAGACACCGATGTCTCCAAACTGTCACACATTCATTGTTAGCTCTCTTAGCTTCATCTCTCTCTCTCGTTCTCTTTCTTTTTCTGCCACTCTGTATTATGTGTGTAATTTGCAGAAGGATTGTGATATTTTACCGGCTTTGTTTACAAAACACACTCGTAATGTTTTCTAAAGCATGGTCCTGTTTTTTAAAAATGTTTTGAGTCCACTGACAAGCTTTCATCGAGTTACAAGTTTTGCCTAACTACATTTATCTGAATCAAAATCCTTAATCTGTATTTTTCAGTTGTCTGCTATTTTTTGTTAGCTTTTACTTCAAATCCCTTACTCTGCTTGTTTCACGTTTGTTTAAACTACTGAATTGTTACCTTGTATCAGCGTACAGTAGCTTCATATTTTGTCCTGATTTCTGTGCTTAGGAGTGTACCTTCGTGTGTATAGTGATGCACGCTTTGCATTTAAAATACAAATAATAATAATTGTCATTAAAATATTATTATAAAATATTTTACTGTAATTTTGACCTGCAGGAGATAATACGTCAAGAGATCAGAAAGAGAGTGAGCGCTGGTGGGTAGGGCTTAGAAAGATTTCGGCGACAAATTCCTCAAGTCACGACAGGTGAGATTTTTTTTAAGCTTTGTTGTTGTTGTTGTTGTGTTGTTGTTGTTGTTTGTTGTTGTTGTTGTTGTTGTTAATTCCTCTTTACTCATTTGTATAAAGCAACAATGTTTTTGACAAAGTTAAAGCTGTGTTTATATATTTTATTGTGTCTACTTTACATATATACACGAGTGTGTTTGAACAGGAAAAGAATAACAAGTATATTGCTACGATCGCGTGACACACTCATGACAATTGCATAACATTCCAACAAACCTCAAAGATTGCCTTAAACTGTCCAGATTACACTATATTGATTGTGAATTCTTTACTTTCCTCTCTTTTTTTCTGAACCAAAGACTTTAACGAGACAAGTAATAAAATCCCCGCTATCGTCTATGTTCAAACCACACACTCAGACATACAGCAGGCAACAGGCACTAACCATGTGATATACACCAACCTCGAATAACCCAGCATAATAAAAAAAAACCCACTACATTAGCCTCCCATGAGGAAGTTTAAAATCATATTTATTCCCATAGACACTACACACCCTCACTAATTGAACCTCCACACGTCAGGAATCAAAGCCTCAGTTAATTCAACACATACCCAGAATACCAGTATGGCGAAAGGTCAACATTTCCCTTTCTAAAAGTTGATGAGTAGCTCAAAGACAAGCTCGTCCTCGGGATTTGGTTTATTTATTTTATTAATAAAATTTAGTCGTCAGATGATGGTTGTAGTTATCTTCTCGTTACTCCAGGACAGAGTGTTGCTGTGAGGAGATGACTCGTGATGGCCACCTTAACTACGCGGATTGCAGGGACTTGCGACCATTTATATGTGAAAAGCAGATAAGAGGTGTGTATCTTTCAGTTTAACTTTATTCTTTATTCCCTTTTTTAAGTTGGGAAAAATGAGAAAATAAAACACTGGTTGTGGAAATGGTAACTGGAGTCTTGTACGATGTACCTGCATACTGTGTTTTCTGTTTTTTTAGCCAAGCGTATAGAGACATAGCTTAAAGTAAAGTTAAGATGACAAAGTTAAAATAACATTTCAGCTGCTTCAAACATCAGTGTGTACTTTATTTTCCCCACATTCAACGTACAAACAGAACAATTTACATAAAGTGATAGGTGATCTTTATTTGAGTAGAAATGACGACTTTACATATCGCTTTAACTTATTTCACTCCCACTGCACAGCCATCAGCCAACATATCTGAAGTTGGTCTAATTGCACTACTTGCTAGTGCATCCTGCGTTATATCAGACATTACTTTATGCTGTTGGTCACTGCTCGTAACTGAAGACGTGTAATGTAACCGAACCTATCGTCTTCTGAGCAAGACAACATTTTGCGTACAATTTTCGTATTCTCTACATCCAGAACAAGTTCTACACACCGCAATTTTGTTCACAAAATCCAACCGTGATGAAAATTTTTGCGAGAAAAATGGGTTTGTGACAATATCGCTTTGAATTTCTACGACGTGTGCCTGCGTACGACCGTTAAATAAAGGTTCGAACAATGGCCGCGACTTCGTCTCTTCACGGAGATTTCAGCATCGCGTCGTCCGTGGCGATAACATGCCGAGTTGGTCTCTCCTCGACTTCGTGTGATGCTCTTCTATGCGCATTTCGTCCGTCCCGGTTGGTTCGTTTATTTAGTAGGAAAGGTATTCCACCTTGCGGCGGTTTCGCACTTTGGGGGGAGATGGAAGGGGAAAAAAAAAAGCAGGTGTGAATCCAAAATGTATTTCTGTCGGTACATCTAGTTTCTCAAAAATTTAGATTTCAACTTTTTAAAATATAATCCATTACATTACCTCGCCGAGTTAATAAACCAATATATATAATTGCTTGTTTTAAATTACAGGTCATGTTCGACGTGTTCTTCAAGTTTAACGAGAAAGCTTCAAAAAGGTTGCCTACTATGGTTGTAAAGGTAGTTTTTACGAGGATAATAATGATTGTCCGGATGTTCAATGTGCCATAGGTGTATCTGAGACGACTATGTAACGTGGACTTTCGACTAGTTGACCTGAATGTTACCGAGACTCTGTTACACAGTCTCTGACATGATTGATTTTGGTGGTAATAATAGTTCGTACTGCTTATTAGTAGTATTTAGCACTACTTTTTAATCATTAATAATGATCAGTATTTAATACTTGTATATGCTTTATTCAATTTTAATTTCTGTAGACATCTCCACAATCGGATGATGAACAGCGTGACATCAATGAACTGGCAACTTCATCTCTGTGACCTCGGCTCATTCTTCATAAAAAATCATAAAGAACCCAGAAATATTTAAATGATCTGCAATAATTTATATACTTTTACAGTTTGACTCAAAGCGTTATTCAGACATGTTGAATTTTGTCTTTCTGTTTGGATTGTTATGTTTTGGTAGAATTTTAAATATTACTGTGTAAAAAAAGTATTAGAGAAACTATTTAGCTTCCCGAACTGTAGCGATTCTAATACTATACAAAATTAAAATTATTTCGGTTTGTAAATTAATTTATTTCATGTAATTTAAAGAGAGTATATGTGTTTGTGTGTGTTTGTGTGTTTATACATTTATGAAGGCGTAGATTTCTACACGTATTTTTATCCATCTCATATTGCAGTTTGTTTTGTTTTTCAACAAATATCATAAGATCATGACAAAAACAAAGGAGTCAGTTCTGGTGTCCACAAAAGAAGAGCCTTTCATTACAAAATACGATTTGTAAAATCTCGCAATGAAAGATAAGCTCAATTCAGCGGATGTAAAATTTGACAAATGGTCTAAGGGAAGTAACCAAGTGCAAGTTGTTCGATTTTTGTGTTCAAGAGTTGTCTCCATTAGTCTTAGGCATGCCTGAACATTTTATTTCCTAGGCTGCTTTGTGTGTGGGGAGGGTGAATGTTTGAGGGTAAGGGTGGAACAAACGGAGCGGGTTTAGTGGACAATAGACAAAGGCAGCTGTATATCAACCAACATGGCTGCTCACTGTGTGACCTGATCACAATTCTGACAAAACAATGCAAGAACAAGACATTATTTGTGCATGTAATATTTGCAAATCTGTGTTGCGTAAAATAAAATCTCTTATGCATTCTTGAGTGTAAAGTTCTTGATCCTTGCAAACATCTAGTTTCACTTTGCTACCTACATGACTTACTGGCATTAAAGACTTGTTCTATTTTCGATAAGAGATTGGAGCTCTGCATGGCCACTTCAAATTCCTATTTTCCAAACATAGCCATCTATGTAATTTCAGAGATAGCTTACTTATTTCCAGTGGTCGTATCAGAAAAAGTCGCAAATGCTAACTTTATCTGAATTATCCGGAGACCACTGACTTTGGATATAGACCATCGAGCTCAGCAATAATTTTATAAACGACACGACTGACTAAAAATTCAGTGATTCAGTTTTTCTTATTTAGAGCATAACTTTTCTATGAACGTGCCATAATTTGCTCTTTCCGTACTATCTTGCAGTCTTTAAATGTATATGCATAATATACATATAAAGACTGAGATTTTGTCCAAGTATCACTGAGAAAAACTGTCGCTACCTCCGTTTTGTTTTGTATTTTTACTGGTTTGTTAAGTTCAAGACCGTCATGCTAACCTCGCTTCGCCAGCCGTTAAAAGCCGGTATTTTCGGAGGTTGTGCTTGCTTCAACCGGTCACTAACATCTTTTTGCACACCTCAAAATTTCGTGAGAGTTCATAACTTTATCGTCAGTGTATTTCTCGTGCTAAAGTAGCAGTTTTTCACAACCACGAGAAATGCAGACTGTCACAGTCTGAATAATCCGAAATGTCGCTCATTCTCTCTCTCTCTCTCTGTTTGGTGTTGAATGCTTGTAATGTTGTGAATGGTGCACCAACGTGACGTAGTACATGGTCATCAACGCTCGTTGATCACAGGTGCGAATCGAAGCATCCATCAAGTATATTTAATTCGCAATAAAAATTAATCTATGAAGAATAAAAACTTCCTTTATGTCACAGTTCACCCAACGAACATTTTGTTATGGATACTCTAGGCTGTCACAAAATTTGAGAAATTGGATGGTTTTTAAAGAGGGCCGGAATATTATTTAACTCATTTTTACTCAATACGAATATATAGTAGTATAATTCAGGGGGGCCGGTCAGAGACAGAGGCGGGCCGGATTGGGCCGTTTCTTTGCCAGGTTCTGCTCTAGGCTGTCACAAAATTTCGACGACAGACTATGGCAGACCCAGGATTTACGAAGGTCAATGGTAAGTTAGTTTACCGAGAGCCAAAGTGTAACGATGAAGCGGTATGATAAATCGCTCGTATGCAAAGACCCCCGTCATCTTAATAACAGTAAAATGAAATTTATGCGGTTGTTGCATAACAATTTTAAGGAAAGCTGTCCGTGTAGTTTATAAGGAGAAGGTGTGCATTTATATGAGTATGGGTAACATATAGTGAGAACAGTATTATTAAGGGAGGCTAGTTCTTATATGCGTTTTAGCACCTTATTGTCGTGTAATTTTGTGTGATATAAGTGACCAAGTAGAGGTCATTCGTGTGTAGGTTGTGCAGCTGTGTTCTACTTTTGTAGATACAAAATATATTAACGGAAGAAAGGTACGTCAGTTCCTAATTTCACTTCCAGCTGCGTTGGTACTTGACAAAGATTTTGCAAAGTAGGAGCGGAATGAGGACAATTCTTTGATTTCAATGACCAGGATGTTATTATTGAAACAGGATCCAAAGGTCACTTGATCTTAACTTTTCAGTGATACGGGATATCTTAAACACTCAATCACTTCATATTCAATTCTACTTTGTGAAGGTTGGTAGAGATCCTGCTTTCTAGAGAATCAAGAATTTCAATGTCTTTCTTAAAATACAGAAACTAGTGCTAACAGCAGCATAAAATAAATAGTGTTAGTGGCAGTAGAAAGAAGCTGACTTTGGATTCCTGTTATTCTTAACAATCAGAAAAACGTCAAAAGATTCATTTTACTTTCATTTTTCTGTTTTAGTTTAGCTCACAACAAAATTGTTGAAGTAACAATTCGCGATGTTGTTACAATTTACATGTTCTGTAAAATACAGTGGCGTGTCTTCCGGAGATGTTTCTCCCAGTGTCCATTGTAGCGTCTTTAGTAATCCTGATTCTTTCTTCTGATAGTGAGTATGGTACTCTGACGAGGTTTTCTCTTTTTCAATATTTAATTATTAGTTTGTGTCTTATGATTCGATAAGTTGCTGCTTCTTGAACACGATTGACACATAATTATAGACGATTACTTAATCAATCGACATTTGATGGCTAAAAGCTCTTACTATGCCTGATACTTTACACAAGCAAGTTTTTTCATCTTCACACCAGGTTAGCAGTAAAATCATGAAAACAATTCTACGTGATATGAAAAGTATTAATCACAGTCTGCGTTTGAGATAATGCGTTTATTTCATACAGAGGTCAAGCTATAAAGATAATGTTTTCGACTGCCCATCCGTATGTGCAAACATGAACACATATCCATTCGTTACTGTTTAAATCTATACATGAAAATGTATCATTTATTCGTCAGTAGATAGATGCTAAATGTATGTTGCGATATGAAATGCTCAGTGTACAATAGATTATGCATTTTACTATCTGGGAATAAAATAGGCCCAGCTACGGTAACAGAAAAGAGCGATTTTGGCTGGATAGCTCTCAATTCTAGTGGCTACCATCTGCACCTTGAACCAATGAACTGGTCAGATGCTCAGACACACTGTCACGAAAAAGGAGCCAGTCTTCTGTCTTTGACGTCTAAGGCAGAAATGGTAAGTAATCAGGGTAACACATAGGGTAACACATAGATCATTTTTATTTGTGCACCGAAAAAAATTATAAAAGTTGTATTCTAAGATGTATGAGGTATAGCTTCTACAGCAGTCTGCCGTCTTTCTCAGTCTACTCTTCATGTCAGCGACGCCACATTACACTAAATTCAAGGTGCCAACGTGAATGGTTTGCATTTTGTTCTTTCTTTGTTTTTGCAGACATCTGTAGATATAGACGATATAAATGTAACCTGTAAATTTCAGCCCCCAAAACCGATCTATTAATTAATTATTCGCTAGCAAAGTACGCGATTCGAACCTGTGATCAACGAGCGCCGCTAACAGTGTACTACGTCACGTTGGTACACCCACACCAATCAGAGCGACAGTTCAGGTTAGTCGGAAGTTGAAAGTCTGCATTTCTCGTGCTAAAGTAACAGTTTTTCAGAACCACGAGAAATGCAGACTGTCAGCGTCCGAATAATCTGAACTGTCGCTCATTCTCTCTCATTGATGTTGACTGTTGTGAATGGTGTACCAACGTGACGTAGTACACTTGTCAGCGCTCGTTGATCGCAGGTGTGAATCATAGCTGATAACGAATGGGTTTTGGAGGCTGAAATTTACAGGTTGTTTATATAGCCTATATCTACTGATATCCGAAAAAACGCAAACCATTCAGGTTGGTCTTTAAATATTGGTTTTCCTTTTTTATTTGATTTGTGATTGTTTTCTTGGGTTGAAGCGAGGTAATGGATGTGGGCACCGCCCTGACACATATTCTGGTCCAGGGTAAAGTGCAATCTCTTATCTTACTCTACCAACAACCAAAAAGTCACACGCATAATTTAACATATTTTACAGTGGTGTGTATCATTTCACTTCAAATTTCCATACATAACTATTATCCTTTGTTAATCTCAAAACAAAACAGCTCTTCGACACACTAGCGGATATATATCAACAGTAATGCGTGACAGGCAAAAACATGGCGACATAGGTTATCACCTGCAGCGAAATGATTGATCATCTGGTTAAGGTATCATTCTAAGCAACAACAAAAAACAAAAAAAAAAAAAAATCAAACGGAGACACAAATTAGTATTGTATTGCTTTTCTTTTGTATTGTTGACTACTAACATTTGCATATGACAGCCCCTTAATGTTTCTTTTCTTGTGAGAGAGTTGGTATAATATAAATGAACCTCACAATGCTTTGTCATATTCTGTCTCTAACCTGTAAACATGAAGTCAAAAGTACTGACGGACCTTGAACTTTACACCAATCAAAAAACTTGGTGGCTAGGAGTGCGAAGAAATTCATCGGTCAGCAGCTCATGGGTGTCCCCAAATGAAACCTCACCTTTCTCTGGCCTAATGACGTGAGTTGTCTGCTTAGATATTTCAGAGTACGAAATCAGTAATCTACAACCAGGTGCGCATGCATTTCTAGAAAAAAACTTTAAGTGTGAAACACTAAAATCAGCTTAAAATATAAGTTTTTTTTACCTGCATGGAATTAAGTTAACCCCTAGATTGTACTTGGGTTCATGTGTGTAGTCCCACAAAAAGTACAATATTTTGATTTGAAAAACAATAAATCTGAAGGTCGGTAGGAAATAAAATATCCCAAAATGAACACAACAGAACATTTTTTATTACATTCGCATAACATTATGAACGTTACCACAGGCTGTAGGCAAATGAAATTTTAAATTTTTTTTGGCATTATCGTCAGACTTTCATGTCTTTTTTTGTCCCCAACAGACTGCAGGGTAAGACAAACGTTTGGGTGTGACGAAAGATAAAAGTAACAGAATTTACATGCATCTTTGCTAGTAAAAATATTAAAGGAATTCTTAAATAATAAGATAATCTAAGATAAAACAATATTGCATAATATACCATTAATGCTGTGTGATTTTTGTTTCATCGCTCCACCATTAACGACTGTCCACAAATTCTTCTCGGAGTGAAGACTGTGGAACAAAGATCAACCAAAAAACTGGAAAGATGATGAGGGCTGTGCGATGATGCTCCCTAGCGGCCTTCTGAATGAATTATCGTGTGTGAAGCGTCTCGCCTACATTTGTAAAAGACATCTTAGTAAGAATCAAGCACTTGAGATGTTTCTTTACAGTATTTCACAGAGGAAAAAGACACAAACAAAAACCAAATAAGCAAAAACATTGTTCATTTTTTTAAAATTATGTGCTGCTATTAAGAAATCGCCATCAGTATAAGCAGAAACATCAAAAGATGGGGATAATGGCTTTGATAACAGGAGAGTAGTTATGGTATTTTGGTAGAGTTTTTAAAAGGTTAGAGAAGAAGATAGGATGTCACGTGTCTGTCAATGCTTGTAAAACGCAATAGTTTGAAGCACAAGCTTTGCTAGCTCCTAGTCTGATGATAAATGCATGAGGCGCAGTTTTTCAGACCCGCTTTTCTGTTTCCACTTACGTCCATAAGTGTCATCTGTTACAGAGAATTTTTAAAAGTATGACACGACATGATTCCTTTGTCTCTGTTCTCGAATGCCGTTCAAAGGCAAACAAAGGACCCTAATAGTACTATAAATATTAGCCGATATAATCATGGGATTATGTGTCATTCAACATTTTGATAAACTAACTCTTTCTTTTCGTTTCAGTATGATATTTTCTCCTTTTTTGCAGGAAACATTTGCTGTTTAGTGCATGAAGTTTTATGTTCACCACATTTCTTCGTTTACCTTGAATTGCCTCACAGTGGTTTCCAAGCTTTACAGTATGCCTATGGAGTGACTAGAACTTAGGCTTTTAAAGAGATTATCATGCACTTTTTCAGCCTAAGTCGTGAAGACATATCAGGGCTTCTGCTAAGTCTAAATTCTTTGGGGTCCCAGGGACCCCTTCTTCAGATTTCTAAGGGGTCCCAGGCTAACTCTTAGGGGTCCCTTTACACTTTGAAAAAAAAACAAGAAGTCAACATAGTTTGTTCAACTGCCTTTCAGGCACACAAAGCACTGTAATGTCTAGTTAGAAACGGAGAGATTTCTGTGCCATGAAGTCTGTGCAACCATCTGTGATGAGCTTATGCTCAATTTACTTGAAGTGCTCACTTTCTTTCCGTTTCTGAGACGATGATTTAATGGAACCATGAACGTCCATGATGGAACTCTTCCCGGTAAGGGAAAAAAAAAAAAACTCAGTGCAAGGGAAGTAACTCTTACCTTGTAGCAGACGACAACAATAGATTGGGCTACGACACTACAGGTCAGTTACCCAATTTTGTATCTGTTCTTCGCCCAAATTTGAAGGGGTCCCCTGGGACCCCATTGACGAAAATTGAAGGGGTCCTCCGAACTTTTAATGCGTACTGTACGCAATTTTTTGCGTAAGCAGAAGCCCTGCCATATTTATGGTTGCATGACATGACTATTAGAAAAAAAGCTATGGTCTCACCGTCACTACCTTCCCCTAGCAGCATTGAAAATAGGTCCCATATGGGTCCCATAAAGATTGTCCCATATGATCTCGAAAATCCGGTTCTGACTGGATCTCCTAATACAAGCAACTACTTTTAGCCAATGGCAGACGTGCACAGCGACCGTGGCCGCCATTTTCAAATTTTTGTTTCTGTTCGCCATTTTGTTCTCCTGCAGCTGATCGGAAATTTAAGTGTTCTCCAGAATCAAATTGCAAGCAGCATTCGACTGTTCAACAATACAGTACGTTTATCCAACTTATACATACTCTAAATTAAATATACTAGTTATTTATTAATTCCAACAATGTCCAAATTTAATGCAGATCAACCACCCCAGCCTGCATGGGCTTTGGGTGTTTGAACGGCCCCGATAGGGAAGTGAGACTTTGGGATGGGAAGCGTGTAATTCGATCCTAAATTGACGCGTCCATCGCGCTTTTTTTCTTCAGCCGCTCTCGATTTGGTAGCCACGTGATCGTGTCGCATCCTTCCACCCTCCCCCCTCTTTCCCCATCGCCGCGTGTAGCTACAAGTCATGGTACGGGGTTAATCAGAGGTCACATCGGCCGGTTCAGCTTTGACCGGCGGGCAGACATTTTGAACTGTACGTCCATCCTCAAGTGAAACACCGCCGATTTCTGAAGTAAGTCTTAATAAAGTTAAGTGAAAGATGCCATTAAAACAACTGTACTTTATAACAGTGGATAGTCATGAATAATTTATGATCATATATAAGTATTGTAGTGCTTTTTGTGAAATGTTTCACGTGTTGTACCCGGCAGGTCTCACACATATACATCGCTAGCAACTCGCTTTTACATGACGCTGTCTTCTATATGTGCTGTAAATAATTTAAATGGTTTAACCATATCCTTCTTGTTGTAAATAATCAAATTGCTTAATCGTATCTCTTGCCTAGTAATTGCACGTATTTACTAATTACAGAAATGAAATGTTGAGCGCGAATACGATTGGCAGAAGCAAGAGGACAGTGCATGATGGGTTCAAATCAACTAGTCAAGAGGTAAAGCACACACACACAATCTCTCGTATCATTGATGATTAACTTCGAAGTTGAAATCTATGACATGAACTCATTGAGTCATGCTTGAAATTCGTCGTCTGCTTTCTCAATAACAGCGGTGCGGCGATTACCAAACGTTTGTGTCCGTCTTGGTGCATTCTAGGGGAAAGCAACAAGACAATCACATTGCTTTCTGAACAACTAAAATTTTGGAAAATTAATGCAAAGCAAAAGAAAGAATTTTATTTTTGTACTTATACACTTTGAAATTAAAACAAAATGTATGAAATTCAATGCTATGCAATGAACTTTGTCAAAGTCTGTCATTTTTCTAACAATCACTTATCTGATCACATATATTTTCTTTGTCTTTAAAATGCTGCATGCCATTTTTTCATTTTATTTTACATGATTTACAAAAAGAACTAATTATAACAATCTTTAATTGCAGATCACACTGACTAGGTCTGGCTCAGTGAATTTTACCAGTAAGTTTATTTTGTCTCCCTCTATGATTTCATCAGGATCACTATAGAAGCACAGGTTTTGTGTTTTTAATGGTGTACATGCACATCCTTATTATATCCATCTAAACATTTTCTGTTAATTAAAAAAATTGTCAATAGACTTACATCCATAGTTTTGTTTTGTCATTACTTTAAAGACTAAAAGTAACATTTTGATTTCAAATACATTTTTGAACAGAGTTCTCAGCAAAGTTGATGAGCAGAGCAAAACACTACAGAATGTAGTTCACAAACTGAATCAGGTCACCCTGCTTCTTCAAAATATGGGGAAAGAGGAGCTGATGAAGAAAGGAATTAGAACAAAAGTGGTATGTCATTTAAGTATAATGTGTTAGTACTAGACACCTTTTTTAAATGTTACCTTTAGCTTTAGCTAATATATCAGTTAATATGTATGTTATGCTTTACAGTCTTGATAAACCATTTAACAAACAGGCAGGCATAGCATCGGCTTACAGGTTAACTCTCCTGACAAGAATGTGTGGTCAGTGTAATATTTCTATTAAAAATAATACACATTTTATGAAGTACAAAATAATGTAGTATTTTATATGCATAGATTTTATTTATAAAATAATTCTATCACTTGCTTTTCATGGTGTCAAAATGAGCAGTCTGTGTGTCTATTAACTATGACCACTAAAATTGTTCTACTTTCATAAAGAACAGCTTTGATTAAACTCTTAATTAACTTGGTGATTTGAGTCACTTAATGCCATTATTTTCTCTGAAGTCCCACTAGGGTTTATTTAAGAGACTGGGTCTGGTTTGTAGCTATATTCATCATGCAACCATTGATCCCTCATCAGTGGAGTAGGGTTCAGCATTATATCTTAAACTTATCCAATCCAGTGAATTAATTTATTTCGCATTTGTATTGTAGTATTTTACATGGTGGAAACAACTAAAGATTTTTTTTAACAGGTTCAGCACCTCTTGTGCACGGAGAATTTTAAAACGGCTGCTTTCTTCAGAGCTGGCTCAGTGGAACCAAAGGGGAAAAAGTTTCCAGTCACTTCAGCTGAGAAGTATATTAATTGGTGTGTAGTTTTTGTTTGGTTTTGATTTCTTTGAGGTGTACGTCAATATGAACTTAAAAGGACAAGTTTCCGAACAATTTAAAAAAAATAGTGAATCTAAGTATTATTTTCTCTACATTTACAAATTTATTATTGTGTACAATAGCATTTAAGTCTACCTTACAATTTCTATTTGTGCACAGCTGCAGTCCAAGAGACATGGATTGAGGAATGATTCGAAGGGTGATGCCATCTAATGGTGAGTGGAATTACAAAATGAGTTTGTCAAGTTAAAATTATTAATGTGAGCATTGTTTTATTCTTCATGGATTTATTCAGTAGGCCTATTTACTTTACTTTTTGTACTAAAGATTAATTGGTTACTTTCAGATATTATCCAAAACTTCTTATACACACAAATGGCCATCAAGACATTACCGTTTAAAAATCTTTTTATTCCACTCTTGTTCAAGTTCTTGTAATCTCACTAGTAATTAGTAGATTTATGAAAGCTTTAACTCTTTCTTTACACAAGGCTAAAGGCGGTCAAACCCCCCTGTACGCATGAATTTACCCTTTTTCAAAAAATTATTAAAAAAATAACTAAACAAGATAGAACAGCAATTTAAATTGATTATGACAGATCAAAATGTGTAGAAGTGGAACAATTTTACCGTAATCTTGCTCGTGAACTCACTTTTATGATAATCCAACCAAAATTTGGTATATTATGTGAAGTTTGGAAAAATTTTTTTTTTTACACATTTCAAACAAAAAATTCGGGAGCAGATGAAAACCATTTTTACACCATTCATGGTCAAATTCTCCTTCATCTGAAGCAGGAATATCCTCTGGGATGTTCTTTCTTTTGTTATTCGACGTTTCAGATGCATGATGTTCGCAATGTGTACCATCGAAAAGGACAGGTAGTGTAGAATATCGGCGAGACTTTCGTTCAAACATACGTCCTTCGTCATGTAAGGGAGATAATTGTGTTCATAAAGGCCTAAACTATCTTATTTATTAATTTTTTCTTTTAAACCACGAGCTGTAAAGGCCTAAAAAAATTACAACAATGCATAAGCCCAATGTAAATACTGCGTAACAAGTGAGCAGGGCAAAATCGGCCACCCGTGTTGAGTGCATAAAGAAAGAGTTAAGCTTTCATCTATGTGAGAGGTTAGTTCTACTTACATAGCAAAAATCAAAATATGTAAATGCATTGTAACTTTTTTCTTTTCTTCTACAGGGATTCCACCACTCATGGATCGATTTTTGGTGTCATATTTTTCTATCTTTTATGTAAATTGTTTGACTTTATGTTATAAATAATTATTTCAAAAATAACTTTCATGGGGTAAAAAATTATTGACTGCAATTTTTATGTAAATAATTGGATGAATGCTTATGTTCAAAAACAACTTTAATGCTTTAAATAATGTAAACTGTTAAAATAGTTTTTTTGGTGTAAATAATAAAATTGTTTAATAATATCTCTTGCCTACTATTTATGCGTTGTGAGGAAACGAGATTTTGAAAAGCTGTTGAATGTTTTCTTCATGGTGTGCAAGCCTGTGTACCAGTGTAAGTAAAAGTGAGAAAGGGTGAGGAATGCAGCAAGAGGGGAGTGGGAGTTGGGAGTTTGATGGGAAAACACGACTTCTCATGGGCGATCGTTGGGTATGCAATGGTTTTTTGGTGGGAAGGTGGGTGGGTCTTTCGTGGGAAAACATGGCAACCCGTGGGAATTCCCTACGAGGTCCCCTTAGGGTCCCGCTTCCAAAACCCGAGAGGGACCCAACTTTCTTCCCGAAGAGGTCCCATGAGGGACCCAAGAGTTCTTGCAGGCTGGGACGTTCATAGGAGAAGGATTAGAGCACACGTTCAGAAATACATGAAAGCAATAAATGCAGAAGTTTTCAAGAAAGAAGTAAAGGCAGGCTCAGCAGTTCTGAACCTTAGCAATTTGATAATTCTTTAGTCGTAATTAATGATGCAGAGAATTCGGAGCTGTCAGAATTTCCTCCAATAACTTGTGATTACGATTTAACTGGCGATATTTCGATATTAGCATCCATTCACGATGGGTTTCAGCTTCGCAAAATCTAGATCAGGATCAAAACGAAACACCTCTCCCCAAGCATCCCAGAACACTGTTGAAAACCCCCCCAAAAGTTAAACATTAGGTCTGTAGAAAATAGTTCTGGATATTATTTTCACCTTGGACTTAAAGAATCTCTGTCTAAATCTAGTCTGGTTGGATTATCATAAAAGTACGTTCTTAAGAAAAATTAAGGTAAGACTGTTCCACTTCAACACATTTTGATCTGTCATTATCAATTTGAATTGTTCTAGAAGATCTTCTATCTTGTTCAGCTACTTTTTAATAATTTCTTGAAAAGGGGGTAAATTCATGGGTACAGGGGGGTTTTACCGCCTTTAGCCTTTAGGAGGGAAAGAAATGTACTGGGCTATGTTGTGTTTAACACCTGCATTTGAACTATCAGTGCAAATATGCTATACACATACATATTTTATTTATGTTTGCTTCACGTATTTATTTAACAGTGATGTTTACAAAGAAATAGGCTTTGCATATTTAGGATAAAATGCCTACAAACTGCATGTTGTTTCAGCAGATGGCCTTATTCCATGTTGTTGAGTTTTTGGAAGAAGCAGAAGGTTTAAAGGGGCCAGTAGCTGTAATTCCAGACAGCTGGCTGCTAGCATTTTTAAAGATTCCAGTGGTCGCAGGATGTGCAACTGGCCACCAAAATCTGCAAGCTTCATTATTAAACACCAGATTCCTCATGGCCCATGCATCCAGTTTGCCTGCACAAGTCATTAAGTAAGTGCAATTTTTTATTTCATAATGAATTTATATCAGAAAGAAAATTTATGAAGCGTGTGAGCATTGTGAAAATGACTGCTATACCATTATGTACTGCAGGAAAAAGGAAGGAGATAAAAAAGATGATGTCTGGACTGTTGCAACACTGTAGCAGGTACTGTAACTTTGGTTATTATGCTGCACTATAAAAGTGTAGTATTGTTAAAGGGAAATGTATGATATACTTTTGGTCTGGATTGGTGAAATTTAATTTGGCTACTTTTTAATATTTCCATGAAGGTAACTACCAAGCAGCTAGCCAAATCTGCGAGAGACTGAAAGAAATGTCGCAGGTGGAGAGTGATGACACAAATACTCCCAATCAAACAAAAAGGCCACGGATAACTCTGATTAGATTTCGGTCTGTTTTCATTTTCTCTTCTTAATTTTAGGGATCTTTTTGGACATTGTAAGGACACAAGACTGTGTCAATTTCCTGGTAAAATAGCATACTTAAAGTGATAAACAAATTTTTTCTTAATAAAATGTTCTTTACAAAAAATAAAGTTTTTAAACAACATATCAACAGCTTATAGTTTTAAATTTACTGAGCTAAATAAGTTTATGCAAATATATTCATTTGACACAGGGATGCACAGCTAACAGACATCGAAGGAGAGAACAATGCTGAGGAATCACTATGTGATGACCATTCAATGCAGCAGTGTCCACCACCATTGCCATACTCTCTGCCGCCAGTAGTTGTCAGCCCTAGGGTGTCCCCAAGTAGCAGCTATCGACAAAGTACTATTTCACCTTTGCCTTCACATCTCCAACACTCATTCTCAGGTTTTCGTCCTGCCAGCATAGGGACCCACAACCCCTTGGAAGGTAATTTGAAGTCATTTTGTTTATAATCATTTTAAAAGTTTGTTTTTTCTTACCCTCGGCCAAGACTTATTAACAGCGTTTTTGTGAAATATAGCCAGAAGTGGAAAATCCCAGCCTTCTTTTGCCATAGTGAAAAAAAAAAATGAAATACATATGGATCAGATATCAAATAGATATATGACAAATGGGAAAAGCAACCAAGAGTAGTGATATTTTCCAGGCATTGGGAATTATAGCGAAGCCAGCAAAGATCACATCTTATATGTTTTCTGCTATTGTGTTTGTTGGTTCCAGCTCAACTAGAGAAACTTGGGAAAGCAGCAGCTGTCTCTTGTGGAAGAGATGAGAGATGATATAAAATATGTGAAAAGGAGGCTTGCAAGGATGGAGAAACAACACCAGGAAAAGGAGGTGACAGGAGGAAAACTGCAAGAGGGGTTCCAGTTTCCCTTACAATCTTCAGAGGATGTTGACCGTCTGGAGTGGGATTGGAAGACTGACCCAGGAAAACGGACACACTCAGTATGTGCTGTATTCTGATTTGTTAGTAGGAGGAGTCCAATCTATTTCTGCTATTCCCTTTAAAGGTTTTTATAGCATTTTATTTTATAGAACAAATGACATGTCTGCAGTACTAAAAAGTAACAAAGGCATTGTTATGCTTGCATGGATTACAGCTGATAATAAATTTTCTATAACAACTTCAGCTTGGTTACAGAGAAAAATGGGAAACTTCCTTAATGGTTTTCATCCATATTTTGGTTTTATAATACTAGTTCTCATAACATGCATCATGATACTGCCCACAGCAACTTTTATTTTAAAAAAGGATGTATGCTTATTATTGTCTGTTTCCAGGAATGCCATTTGATGATGGGTGGAATATTCACTTTAAAGCACGTGGTGAGGAGCATACTATCTGTGCTATTTTCAACTGACTCAGCCCAGTGTTACAACTTCAATGGTCTGAAAGAGAAGAAGGGACTCAAGAACCACTCCTTTACAAACAGTTCAGGGTAAGGATTTAAATATTTGACTGTGTTTTCATGAGATTAAAAAAAAACATTACAGGGAGACAACTCTAGCATGGCGAACATTTCCTACCTCATTTCATTGTGATTCAATTACATTGCAAAATTAAAAATATGGACACATGTTTATGCAGTGTCTAGTCCTTTAATCAGCTGGTTAACTCTGTGTAGAAAGGAATGAACACAACAATTGAGAGATATCTTTACAGTTCGCATGTTTTGGGATTTTTAAAAAAATCAGTATATGTCCAGAGTTTGCCTGCCTAAAGAAATTCTAATGCAGTTCCACTTGTAGTTCCTTTCTGATTATAACGCTTAAAATTGTTATGGCACTTTACATATCTATATGATTTGCTTCTACCTTCCTTTTTTTTCTCTCATTATATTCTGTATTTTAGGGTTGTGACCTGCAATTAAGTGATTACTTTTATGCCGATCTCATATTCTTATATTTGTTCTATTTTTAGATGCTGCAAGAAAAAGTTATCCTGAACTACATATGCTGACTGCAGGTGCATACATCAATTTGGTTAACTGGTGCTCGGGATTGAGAGAATAGCAGAAGGGAAGGGGCTGAGCACAGCCTGTACAAGTCAGTAAATTGTTATGGGGTGGACGACGAGTAAAGCTGTACAACTTTACCTGCAGAAAAAAAGACTGTTAGGTTTTTAACGAGATTTTTTTTTTATCAGCTATTTATAAAAGTACAAGTTTTAAATTTGCATATTTTTTTAAATGGTTGTAGTTAATACCAGAAGCTGCAATCCAGCCTGGAACCTTTTATATTTAATCTCGTGGATTTTATTTATTATAAGAAATGAAATTGAAAGCAATTCAGTTCATGCTCATCATTTGATATATTGTAATAGATCTTTGAACCTTTTCTTTGGGAAAAATCTAATTAATGTAAAACTGCAATTTAATTTTAATGGTTTTGTCAGTGGATACTTGTTTTTGCTTCTTCTACAACTCATAATCAAATAACGAGTGTTGTATTAACATGTCATGAGGAAACATTTTTTATGCATTTAAATGGGACAATGCTTCACAATTGTTGTATATTTAAAATTACTTTTTTAATGACCTTGCTTTTTATCCTTATTTTCACAGACATTTTAACTTCAATAAACGTCAGTAAAAGACAATTCATGTTGTTTTTTTTGTGTAATATTTTGCATTTTTTGTGCACTTTTTTGCTGCTTAATTAATGTAATCATGGCAAAACACTCCGTATTAATCCATTTGTTTGGCATTTATAAGGTTATTTTGATGTATTTGATATTATTGGTATTTTTAGGAAGTTTAGCATATCGTGATTTACATTGTTGTAAATCAGGATATGTCGAAATACCTAAAAATACCAATAATATCATCAAGAATTCAACTGGGATTTATCTGGGATCTACCTGGTTTTTACACGGAAAATCTGACATGGGTCCCATATGGGTTCCTCTTTCAATGCTACTAGGGTTTCTTGTAGTCTGTTTGGATATCATTAATTGTGGCGCATGATTGTCACAAAATACACTAATATGGCTAATTAAATCTTCTTTTCCTTAAGGGACAGCACAAATTACAAGCAGAATGGAATGTGGTCATGGGTGGATCTTTATTTCTCCTTCTTGCTACAAGTTTTCCACTATTGCGTCTTCGTGGTCCAAAGCACAAAATGGATGTCGAGAAAACGAAGGCAATCTGCTGACTGTAAACTCTTTAGAAGAACTGGTAGGTGGTCTCCACTACATAGACAGACATACAAAAATCTGTTAGTTTTTTTTTATTGTTTTTTTTGGGGGGGGGTTGTTTGTTTGGTTTTTTTTTTTTTGCAGATTTATGTAGTGAGGACTGAATAATGTGTGTTGTATTTCAAGTTTCAGTAGACTGTGTTAAATTAGACCCATTTGAGTGTTGCTCATTTGTGCATTATTGATGTGCACTTCTCTGTAGCCTGTTTCGTCGGTAGTATCTTGGTTAGTTTTTAATTTTTCTCCGACAGCCTTTTATGCAGTTACTTTATAACTAACCAATGATCATATTAGTATAATCTTTGTCTTAGTAGGATTAGTGCACATTCACCCCTGTTTCTTTGTCCTTAAATTCTCCTTATTTTTACTGGTTGATGTGATTTTCTAAAATTTCTTGTCTCTTAAGATCTCTTCTAGTTTTGTAATAGGTTTTTTCTTTTATCCTTTAAGCGTATTAAGGGATTAACAAATGTGCCTAAGGGGTTGTTTGATGCTTTATCAATTATAATCTCTTAAAATATTGAAAGCGAAACTCGATTGAAATTTTAAAAAGACTGCATAGACTTTATTTATAGTTACAAATAAAGTATCAAATATTTATCATTCATAAGACATTTTATACAGTCATCCATTCATAATTAGATAAGAGAATAATACATAGTCTTCATAAAGTTGTATAATTGCATAAGCACTATTCTAACAAAACGTGTATATATATATTAACAGGTATTGTCTCCTTTTATGTGCTAAGTAATTATCTTTGATACTTAAAAATGGCAGGGCAATAACTAAAATACAAATGACAAATGACCAACTTTACTAATTCCAAAGGAAAATTATAAAAAAATACATAATAAATAATTATCATATTACCCAACCGGCCTTTTTCCTGAAGCTGCAGATAAAGAAGGCGATGTATCGTGCAAACAAGGAAGCTAACTGGTGGATAGGTTTATGGAAGACCTCGTCATCAAACAGTTCGTGGACATGGCTTGAAGGACCACCACATCTTGCGTCTCTAGTCATGTGGGTTGCTGTTGATAGTTACTTAGAATCCATAAAAGTGTATTTCTGAACACACGTTTGACTATTTTCGCAACTATAATCTAGGCGTGTTTTAGGCTGAAAATATGTCAGACATCTGCCCTGGTGCTCTGTAACTTTTCTCGACTTTTGCGTGTCGTCAGGGATCTGGTACATATATTCCTAGGAATGGTAGCTATAGGTCAGTCAAAACGACAAGATTTGCTCATAAGTTATTTATCATGGCTGTCCTGGCGGGTATTATTTTAGGGTAAGCTTTAAACGATATATCAACTCAGTAAATTCACAACAAACAGTAACCGGAATGTAGTTTCTGCCTTATATAAGAAGCGAGGTGTTGCTTATACGTAAGGATACTAATTCTGTCAGCTTTGATTGAAGGGTCGATGCAATACCTAGAATGCCACATTATTATCAAAACATAGCTAATATAAAGATATTAGACTGAAATGGCTTCAAGTCAGTATTGCATAGAATATTGAGGACAAAAATACTGTCATTTAACATGAGATGAGGAGGAGGATGTGTATGGCCCCTATAGATGGGAACAAGAAAACATTCAACATTTTTTTTTTTTTGGCAATGGGATTTGTTCAAGATTTTTAGCTAAACATCCAAATTATATGTTGAACTAGTGTGAGATTACCTCAAGGATGAATTTTAGTGAAAAGCTTATTTTTTGTGGGGATATAGCAATAATTTCAAGAGAGATGTACTTGATTTTACTAACTTCTGAATTATACATATATTTATCCAGATGTTAAAAGTCCATCCCAAATTATAACCGTTCATTCATATATTGAAGCATAGATTTCTTTTGAAAATTTTAATGCACAAAGATATAATGGTAAAACATGGCTTCCCTCATCTGTACCTTCTCGCTTAGATATAAATATTGACAGCCCCTTTTTTTCAAATTTATTCAAATTGTTTGGTAATGATGCGCTTTCTGTTGTATAATGCAATTGTTATGTAATATATATGCAAGGTGAAATTTAAATGTATTTACTGATGAAAGATATATTGCAATAAAAGAAGGTACTTATAAAAAAATTATCACTGAACTAAAGATTATGCAGAGCAAAAACTAAAGGCCAAGTAGTTCGCAAAATACGTGCTTCCGTTCCCTCCTACCATCCAGTTTGGGGTCAGGACTTGATAGTGCATATAATCACGTTGGTCTGTTACCTTTATCACACATATCACACATTGATGCTATAGGCTCCCTATAAATTGACTTTGGCCTGCAGACAGTGGAAAAAGCACGAGCCCAACAACGCGCTGGGTCAGGAAGACTGTGTGATGATGGACTCCAACGGCCTTCTGAGTGATGTATCTTGTGACTCCTCTCATCACTATATATGTTCAAGTAAGGCTATGTGCTTTTTGAAAAAGACGAAAACTTAAATTACTAAAACATTTAAACCAGAAAAAGTTTCAGAAAAATTTTAATTTGAAACCTTTTTTGCATGGAAAACGTATTCAGATTACCCAGTTACGGTTTGTCACAAGTAGGTAAGAGGCTAACTATAGAAACTACGTCCCACTATAGAAGACTATTCCAGTATATAGTTCAGTGTTTTTGGTAGATGCAGAGGATCACGTAGAACGTAGACTAGGAACACATCTAACTGTAACAATGATGTGACCTGCTGTGGGTTTTTTTTTTCAAATTCTCTGTACGCTGTGCCTGTCATGCAGCTAATTGAAATCATCATGGACTTACATGTGGAAAACCTTTCTTACAACAAGTGGTCCCTCACAATACATTCCTTTTAAATGATTTCATTGGTTTTATGTGAATATAGGGTCCGCAGACGAAATCAAAGATTGTGGCGGTGGATGGACCTTGATCCACCAAGCTTGCTACAGAATTTCCGCAAAGACCGCGGCGTGGCTCGACGCCCACAACGAATGTCAGGCAGACGGAGGAAGCCTGCTTACTGTGAAAACTCTTTACGAACTAGTATGTAAAATCACCATATAATTACTTTATGATAGTTCTAAAAAATTATTCTTCTTCTGCAAATGTTTACACCCTAACACCAGACTGCGCCATTTCTGTAGGCATGTGTCCAGCAATCTACATAAGATTAAAATATTTAATAACACTTTCTATCTCTCGTCACTGACGTGTAACTGTTTGTTGAGGAGGTATAGGATGCATGCTCTAACGGAAAACATCAGTAGTGAGTGAAATAGGAATTTAGATGTGTTTTAACACAAGGCTAAAGGCTGTTCCTTTATGATCTGTTATCATTCATGATTTTATTTTTCAACTTAAGGGGAAAATACTACTGGAAGCAAAAGGGTGAGCAGTCGGTGGTTGGTAGGGAGGATTTCTACAGTCAGAAGCACTTGGGAGTGGGTTGATTCAACGACAGTCTTCTCAAGCCTAGCTATGTAAGTGGCCATTTACTATTTATTTACTCTTTCCATATATCTTAAAGTGCCTATAAATGGGCATTAGAGTTACTTATTCATAAACTGTAAGCTTTATTATTATGTTTACTACGTCACGATGATATTGCTTTATATATATGTTCTTCGCTGTATGCTAGGCTGATGATTGATTTGTAGTCTTTAACATAGTGCATTAGGCGGGCTCTGATGCAAAGAAGTGCATATTGTTATTATTGTTGTTGTTTTTGTTGTTGAATTAACATTTAGATTTAGGGTTACCTATACAGTAGAAAAGCCAAGCTGTTTATTAATCGAGTGGGAAGTAAGTAGTAAGCTACCAGTAAAATTAATGTGGAAATAAAACGACGACTCTGGAATCAATTCAAACAACAGTAATAAGAAACAATTACATAGTTAGAACATATGCAGCGATCAGTCATTTACCTATTCTCTTGTTCCATAATGTAACCTGTGGTCTCTAGGTGAGATTCCATTATAAGCAATCAAATATTTTAGTTTTAAATGCTAGACTAGAGCTCAGTATACCTATGAGAGATTTTTGAAAAAATCCTGTTGCTTTAAAATACGAAATTCTATATCAGGAAGCTTGCAGAAAAAAATTATTGTTGTCTCAGAAGTTCAAAAGGAAACACTTAATTGTGATCATTTATCTCTTGTATACACCTCATGGTTTGAGGCTGGATGTATTTAAAGGGAGTTTATTTTTGTCATATTTTGTTGGTGAAATGTTACTAAAACTCTTTTAAAGACCGTGGGAGGAAAACGAGCTCAGTCCTGACAGTGACAGAGACTGTGCAGAGATGGACTACAGCGGTCTACTGAATGATGCTCCATGTCACTCTTTGCTCCCCTACATCTGCGAGAAACCGTTAAGTAAGTGTCAACGATTTCTGATGGGTAAAGACCTGAATGGAAGTGAATATTCGAGAAGGTGCCTTTTTGGCATTTAAAGTTTAAAAGGATTTAAGAAAATGACTGAATTAGTTTCTGTCTTTATTGAATAGTGTGGCGCATTTGAAAGCTATGTAATAACAATCGAAAAGAAAACCGTTTAATACGCTGCTGATAATGCAGGTTAGCTTTATTCATTTAGTGGCGATGAGGGATTTGGTTATGTAGACTGTTACATTTTTCTGTGTACAGTTTGTCTCCTATAGACCTTTTAATATACATAGTGTTTGTTTGAAGGACAATATGATAGAACCCTTAAATCACCGTCTATCGCAAAGAGTATTTTATCGTCTGTTCCCCTTGTTACAGTGGACCACTCAAAGACTTGTGATTTTATGTGGGACCTACTCAATGGTATTTGCTATGTTCATTTCACACGTGCCATGTCGTGGTCGGACGCGCAAGAAAGCTGCCAGAAATCTGGAAGTAACCTGCTGTCTATCAATTCTTTGGACGAACGGGTACGTAGCAGATACTATCTAATGTTTGGGGTTTGTTTTCAAAATGGATGCTAGATATATAACCATATGTTGATCTGCTTGGGACGAACTGGTTGTAGTAAAGTACAATTACTAAAGCACTTGAAAGTAGACAGCTGAAGATTACAAAAGTTGGGATAACCTTTAAAGGTGGATTGAGATAATCTAGATTATTTCATCTGTAGCATCTTGATGTAAACATCTTGTACACTTGTCCATTATTTATAATCTTTTTAATACCATAGCATCTTGGTGTTCCACCCTTAGCAAAGAGAGAAGAAGCAAGACTCGGAACGCTTTGGAATAGTTTATCGGTGTTGTGGTATACTTTTGTCCAATCTGAAAATGTATGTGAGGAGAAATTACAAAATGCATTGTCCGGCAATATCATGATAGGATAATTTAATTCTTACCCTTACTCAGTCAAAGGGCGACCACTTTGCGTATTGGTAATGATGTCGTTGCATATAGACAGGTCCAACGACTTATTCTGTTAATACTTTGAGTTTAGTGACTGCTGGTATCATACTATCTTTATTCTGTAGTGATGACACATTCAGAACATAAGTGTACTTTAGGTCTGAGTTTATATAGACTTATTTCTCCCAAACCAAGCTATGAGACTATTGGTTATATCAAATAATTCACTGTTCATTTTCTTCATTAAGGTTTACCCTCGGCGAGACGAAAGAAAGTGCGCAAGATGGCAAAATGAAGGAAATGACTTTAAATGGTTTCATTTGTTTATTATTTTTGATAGTCTATACATAAACTAACATAACTTACTGAAATAAACAGCTAAAGACTTCCTAGTAACTTTTGTGCAGACATGGGTGCTGAGAATGTTAAAAGCAAAAAGCAGAAGGTGGTGGGTTGGACTGCAGAGGACTTCACCGGGTAACGACACGTGGAAATGGCTCGATTCAGTCACAGACTTTTCCAGCCATGTTACGTGAGTGTGTTTCTCGATGAGAGTACATTGTGTAGATCTTTCTGTTATACCTATCTAAAGTTTTCAACCGCGTACAGCGATAAGCGGGAGCCTTTCTTTTATTTCAATACTAGCCGGAGTACCCACCTTCGCCATGTCTGATCTCTACCTCTTCCACCTGCGATGATTGTCAACCTTCTATTGTTTTGAGTTATGTTTACACATGCACGGCGTCGGTCTCATGAAATACTTTCCTAGACTGATAGGTTGACAGATAATGTTTCGGCCCAGCGGGGACCAACTTTCAATGGACTATTGTAAAGAGGCTAGAAAAATAGAGCTATATGGAAAAACCACATGAAATGTAGCAGATGTCGGGCAAATATAAACCTTGCATCTGCTACATTTATTTTACTGCTTTATAGAGACTTAGTCAAGCACCAAAAATTTTAAACACAACTATTACAAAGATCATGTACATGAATTGTCAAACAGGTTTTTATAGCTTAAATCCATATATTGTTGTTGTCTCAAATCCACTGTTGTGATCACAGAAAATAATTGAATATACCCTGTTTCGGTGCCGAATTTAAGTTACTTTGTAATGTCTCAAACGTTTGTTGCTTTCACCGTACAAATGTTGTTAACAAGTTCATATAACATGGTTTGAACGAAGTCCGTGGGGCACGAACGAGCCTAACAACATGGGAGGTGATGAGGACTGCGCAGAAATTTCCCCACGTGGTCAACTCAATGATGAGTCGTGTTCGGAGTCTTTCGGCTTCATTTGTGAGAAATCTTCAAGTAAGTGCCTTTATCTTGTAGTATCTTTTATCTTTTGTGGGTGGATTTTGACAGCAACTGTGGGAATTTTAAAATGAAAACTTTTACTGGGCCTTCGCTATAAACTGTAGATTCTCGAACCTAATTTATAAGGTAGGATAGTAAAAGTTTTGGTCTTTGAGCAAAACCTGGGTTTTAAAATCTGATGTGAAAGAACGGTAGAAACACAATACATAGAATCAGATACTGATTCTTATTATGAAGTCGAGTATAGCGACAACTTTCTATTACAATCTTTGAAATTATAATCTTTATATGGCATAGGACCTGTTTGTAAGAATCACGTATTTATTGTTGCAATATGATAGATTCATGCCACAGTGCACGTTTCCAGATGCGACACCTGAAAACAGAGCCGAGAAATGCGGAATGGACTGGATTTTCTTCAAAAATGCTTGCTATAAGCTGTCCACAAACCAGATGATTTGGTCGCAGGCCCGGAAGAAGTGCGAAGAGGGTGGGGCCAACCTGCTGTCTATAAATTCTGTAGACGAAATGGTAAATAAAATTTTTTTTTAATAAGAATGATTGTTAGTCATTTTGTGACTACTAAAACAATAATGTATTACATATTCATTTCTTTCTTTTATTGATGATGAAAAGAAAGCTAATGTCTTAGTTCGAGTACTGCAACAACAACCACAACAGCAGCAGCAACAACAACAACAGCAATAATAATTGAAAAACAGTGTTACTAGTGTGAATATGATTGTCTGTAAATGTTTGTGAGAGGAAGGCTAAATACTGAGTACTAAGTAATGAAATACTGATGTCGTTATTAATCATACAAGTATCTCTACATACATAGACACATTTTTAAATACATGTCGCTATGATACTTAAATGCAGATTATGATACAGTCAGAGATAAGAAAGGTGAGCGAACGATGGTGGATAGGGCTGAAAAGGACACCAGGTCTCCAGACAAAGTCACCGACAGACTTACTCAGTCATGCCATGTGAGTATTTTCCTGCCTATTTTTATTTTTTTAATTTAATTTCTAATAAATTCTTTAGAATTCTGCTGCTATGATGTGTTGCGGCCCTATGCTCCACTTGGGGTGATTAGGAACAAGAAGAAGAATGATGTGTTTAGATCAGTCTAGTATTTTCGGCGCATTTTGGCTGGGAAAAAAATGGAACACAACTTAAAAATGTCCAAAACACGAGATCTGCTTTTCTGGCTTGAAATTCTTTTGCCTTCTCCATACCTCCTTCCCATTTACTTCATAGGTCTGCAGGCGGTAGTGCCTCTTGATTATAAAGACGAGACTTTGTCTGTGTCCCTTTCACAAATTTACCCCCGTGTACCGTGTATTCTATTCTCCTGATCATCCTTAGTATACAGCTCTTTGTTTACTTGCAACTGAGAAACAACACATCACCCACTGACCTCCTTATCTATGATGGTTTGTCATTAGTAGTCTTCCTACACTTGAAAGTTTGAAGTGCTGAAATCCATCCTTTTTTTTTTTTTTTTTTGCTGTCGTTATCTGTTGACGGTGAACTCTATCTCGTTCTTCCAAATCAAAGCTTTGCTAAGATCACATCGTCCCGGGTATGGCTTAGCCACCGCTTCACAACCAAAGTAAGACGCTTGTCCAGGAAGGACCACCAACGAAACGCATCACATACTTCTTTCTCCGTCTGTCGCCGAGTTATTGTGGTTATTCCCTGGACAATCATGTTCTAAGCGCATACACTTATACACTTAACATATTAGTTTATCATAATTTACAGAGAAGCAAACAGTTAATATCATTTACCATGTCGATTTTTGCAACTTTTTAACTTTTTCTCTTCCCCCTTTGACACTCGGATAAATATTAAATATCTAATTGTTAGGCTGTTTTGCGCTGACATATGTTCATTGTCATGCGGGTCAGTTATCGGCTGATAGCTGAGGTTACCTTTGTTTTACGACAGGGCGGAGTCTTACTGTGTGGAGATGACCCCTGGTGGCTTTCTCAGCTATACAAATTGCAGTGACATTCGACAATTTATATGTGAAGATCGGAAAGGACGTATGTAGCTTTTAGGCCGATTGGCAGTCTAAAGTTTTCATTTCTTTCGTTGAGCAATATGACATAGATATAACAGTACTGAGAACAATATACATGATGTTAAACTTGGAATCAGAAATCAAAACTATGTCTATGAAATATTATTGTACACATGACATCATTTCACACCTCAGGAACACACACAACATAATTTGCATTGTTGTATTTTTCTGTTTTCTGACATCACCTTTAATTCACACACTTTGATGTTCTGACCCGGCAGAAGTACAAATTTGTCGAGAGAATTCGTGTTTTGAGGATTTTCTGATCCTGCAAAGCCTTTGTGTTACCGTTTACGAGACGGATTTTGCTCAAGTCATTGGCTAAACCACTTAATGATGTTCATTTATTCGGTAAGTAAGACGAAAATTATACTTTTATTATTTTAATGCTCAATTAATTTTGCTCTATTGAAATTTTAAACTTCAAGAATAAAGAGTACCTTTCTGTTCATGATAGTGGTCTTAAATGCTTCATGAATAGTATATGGTAGTTCAATAATATCAAACTAAAATACAACACGCAGTAACTGAAATAATTTGTCATAATAAGTAGTGTGAATCATTGTAAATAAGAAGTTTGTATGGATATTATTTTTTTATTATGTGACACGTTAATTTAAGTAAACTTTCTGGTTTAAAGTGGAGGACGACCATACCAATCACTTGTTTTTAATATTTTGATAAGATCATTAATGTTTTTGTAGATTTTAATAGTCTTATCTTTCACTAATTCTTATGTTCGATAAATGTTTATTTTCATTCATTTATTCCTGCAACTGGTACCGGAGATGAACTCACGCCAGAGGCGGGTCTTGAGCCTGCATGAGAAGGTCCCCTAGTGAACAGTCGATCCACTCCGACAAGCTTTTCTTCTGTTTGGAGAAACTTCGCAGCATTTAGTAAATTAAATTAAAATAGCAAATATTTGTGCTAGCAAATTACTAAGAGATATGCAAGCACTGTGAAATAATGACTGATAACGAAATGAGATGGATCTATTAAAATTTCTTTAGAACTATGAAGAACTTACACATGGCTCTGTGTACACAAAATCACTAGCACCAGAGTGTATTTACAACAGAAGCCATATCATTATGATTCAGACAGTAAATGCAAAATAATAATTAATTTAATAACAATGGCAGTACAAGGGCAGCAGTTGCACTTGTCATCTCGGTGCATTAACAAAATCATGATTCCCAGTCACTTGATTCCCGACACTTAATCCCCTAGACTTTTAATCCCTAAGCACTTAATCCCCACACACTTAATCCCTAAACTAAGCTCTTAACTATAAAAATTATTGTGATGTTTATATGAAAATAATTATTTGAATTTCAATTCAATTTTTCGCCGGCTTCATAATTTTTATAGTTAAGGGTTTAGTTTGGGGATTAAGTGTCCGGGGATTAAGTGACTGGACACCCAAAATCATAAAGCTAGAGACTGAAGCAGGAAGCATGTTTATGTTGATAAGATGTTCAACTTCCTGAGACTTCACCACAGGAAAAAGAGCAAAGATTATGTCCTGGTGTTGTCTGCATTTTCAAGGCAAAACTGTGATGTTAATACAATGTACAACGTTTGCTGTAGGCAAAATCCAGAAATTCGTTCTTTTTATCTGTGAACAGGCAGTGGAGCTGAGAGAAAAAGAATGTTTGTCTTTTATGAGTCTTTGTTCTCAGCTTTATTTGATCACAGAGAGAATGGCTGCACAGCATATTATAGTTTACTTTATAACATTGTCATTTCCTCTCTTTGGTGACTGCAATAGTGCTAACAGAATCATGAATGCCTACATATGAATGTTTGGAAAACACCATTCTTCACAGTTGATAAGTTTAAATAACTTAATATGTTTAAATTGTAATTTTTTCGTATATTTGGTTAAGGTTAGCTTGCGGACGTTTGTGTTGAATTATTTGTAGTGGAATTACTAAAATATTGTTGCAGGAAGAAGACTGTGGGTTATGAATTATTTTCGTGTTATTTGGCCACTGCTATCTTCTTTCCTTCCCTTTCAGTTCAATTACCCTTACCATAATTTATTCGCTCTCTGTAATATAATAAAGGCACGGGGTTCCCAATGTTTTGGAAAATGTTGACAGCCGCTTATTCTGGTAGTTATGTGCCTGCTTACACCCTTTTCTTCTTCTCTATTTCTTTCCTTCTTTTTTTCTAATGGATGAGCGTCTGGCGGTACGACAGGTCGAGCGGATCCCCGACATTTTGTGATATTGGAGAAACCAACCCCGGTGACGAGGTCGTCCCCTGAAAAATTCATTTATCAAAATCTGTTTAATGTCAGATCTGTTGGGCAGGAAGGCGATATTACACTGAGTTCGTCTGAGCGATCAACAGGGCTTAGCAAGAGACTCAGTGTGGCGCGAGCTGCGAGATATTTACTTTTCTATATATGTATATAATTTGACATAATATTCTCCACATTTTCCAATAAAGAACTGACGTCAATGTTAGCGAAAACTGAAATGCCAGACTATATCTTAGTGACCTGTACTTTCACAGTAATAACTAATGACAGATTCAGGATTGACTCTAAGATGCCTGCATTTCTTGAAAAAAAATTATGAGAGAAACCATTATTGAACTTTTTAACTCATTTTTATTTTCATAATCCTAACCCTATAACTAACAAAGCAACAATTCACTTGGCGTTTCATTTTAAATAAAACAAAGAAAGACCACTTATCAAATATCATAAGGCAGAAAGTATGCAGCTCACCTGGTAGAGTCACCATTGGAGTGTCTGTCCATAGGATGTCCAGGCCAGCGCTGCGCCTGTTGCTCAGAAGAGTGTCGAGACACAGACATCAGCCAGCTAGCAACTCAGTGAATTCCCCTCCTGCATAAGTCATTGCAAAAACAGGAAAATAATGAGTAATTTAGACAGCTCATTTGAGTTGTTACAAAATTTTTTAATCGAAATGTGCACAAAAGAATTATAAATATTTGTTTAATATGGCAATAATGAGATCTGCCAAACGTGGCCTTTCATGTAATTTTGCACATTTTTGCATTTCCTTTAATTTTGTAAATAAATTTTGTTGTTATACCATGTTGTATAAGGATAATGTGGTATTTTATCATGTGTAGTAGTAGACAAGGTTTATGGGGTTTTCATGATGGTTGTTTGAGTTTTAAGCCGTGAAAGCAACTAAGGTATATTATGGTAAAAAAAAGGCTGGACAGTGAAGTCTTCCAATAACGTTTCTCAAGTTCTGATGAGTTTTTGTGTGCCATAGTTATTTGTGATTTAGTTATAAGTATTTGTCATTAGTTTCTCTGGCTCCCCACCCACCGCGGAGTCCAACAAGGGGTTGCAACCGAGAGGCAACACAGAAAAGTTCTAGCAGGATCGCACTAGGGCTACATGGAGTATACTCTGGTCTTCAGAGGACCTCCAGCTGCATCTTTCTGCACAAGCAGCCGATGGATTGATGTGGGCCTCACCAACCTCTCTAAAGTCCAGGCTAAACACACGTGACAGTAAGAAAGGCCGCAACCCATCAGAGACCTCAACCAGAGAGTCTCAAACTTCCCATTTCTAATCCCATTTAAATATACAGGATGCTTACACGATAACAGCTATCGACTATAAGAGGGCGCCAGAATCAAACAGCTACAGTGAGATCAAGGCAAATAATTTAGTTCTACGAAAACAGATAGTGTTAACTCCATGTTGTCCTACACAGAAATGTCATTTCTTATTTAACACCTTCACACTGATGTCGCTGGCTTTTAAATAAAAACGTTGGTGTAAACATAATACTAAAATAAATTATTTAACTACACATTCACACTTACGATAATAAATTATACTGGAAAAGTAATCAAACAATAGCCTGCAAACTCTCATTTCAGTTTGATTTGTTTGCTTGAAGTTTTTTTTATTAAAAAATCTAGTGAAAAATAGTGTTTAAAGACAAAATAGCAGTACAGTGCTGATATTCCTAATGCTAACTCTGCAAAACATATCTCATATTGAAAACAAATTCCTCTCAGATACCTCTACGAATATTTTAAGAAAAAACTCTACATTACTCGAAATGTCCTCGATCCTAACCGTAACATTAACATATAAAACTTCGATTTCGAAAACAAATTCATTTGTTCCGTCTTCTTCTTAAAGTTCCCCAAATAACAGTGTTGAACAATGTAATTCTGTAAGAGTAGATAGGATAGGAAGTAGGCTTATGATGGTACGGAGTTCCGTTTCCTAATACCTCTCGATTATAATGTCACGTGACCACGTCAGCTTGCGTCCAACATATCTCCTCTGACTGGACCAGCCATTTCGTTTGCTGAAAAAGTAAAGAGAACATCTAATCAGGATGTTGTACTATGTAGTCATAGTAGGGTGTGCTATCCTGTCTCTTTATTGTGGTGGTAAGTACACAACTTTCTCTACTGACATTGTCAGCCTTTCAAAATCTGTTTTTCCTTGGTTTCCTCAATAGTTATTATTTTTCGATCAAGGGATTTTTTTAATCTATGAATGCTTAGATGAAATATGCTACCATATGTTCATAATTTCTTCATGTCTGCCATTAGACCTAACAGAAACAGGCAAACTATAACAATACACAATATAACAATGTCAAGTTTTAGGAGAACATATACAGTACCATTAGTGAGTTTCACATTGTTATAACGAGATACACGCGCACTTAAAAATATATTCAAAGTAAGATGATCTGTGGCTGACTATATTCAGATGCAGTTCAGGTAACAGACGGTTGCGGTCCTGGCTGGGTCTACCTAAACTCTACTTGTTATTATGTGTCCCTGGTGTCTGCAAACTGGTCAACAGCTCACACGTATTGCAGTGAAAACGGAGGTACCCTGCTGTCTTCAAAATCCGAGGAGCCAGTGAGTTCTTTTTCAAGATGAATTAGCTCTAACATTCTGTAGATGCGAAACCCCAGGTATAAAAGAAAAAGATTTTAAAATTTGCCTCAAAAATCAAGAGGTGAATACAAGTTTACTTTTAAAAACTAAATATGTTACTCAAAACTTTTGATTTTTTAAATTTTTATAATTTGATTGCACGTACGAAAAACAAAGAAAACAAAAAACACAAAAAAATTTTTGATAGAAATTATTAATACAATAATTAAATTAGTAACCAAATAATCTTAAATAAAAGTAACTGTTAAACATAGATATAAAATTTAGCATAGATATATATAGCAGGGGTGGGCAATTAATTTTCCCAAGGGGCCGGATGACAAACTGGGATGGTTCTAGAGGGCCGGACTAATATAGTTAACTCAGTTTTACCCAATACTGTATATATAGTATATTTACTGGTGGGCGGCCAGCGGGCGGGCGGGTCAGAGACAGGAGGCGGGCCGGATCCGGCCCGCGGGCCGGCGTTTGCCCAGGTCTGATATATAGATAGATATTTCAGTTTTGACTTAAGTTTACTCGCTGGATTAAAAATAATATGGAAATAAAATGTAACTAGCAAAAGTGGATAAAAAAACAAAGGTGAAACGTGTTTGCGGAAGCCAGCCTCTAATTTTGCCATATTATTTCTCACGATTGGATATGGTTTCTTATAATTCTTACCACATAGGTTAAGATCATTCTGCAGGAGAACGTATGAAGTCTGTCTACACATCAGTTACTGAAATCTCGCCACATGTCTCACAAGACCCTGCTCTTATCTTCCTCTAAGAAAAGACTTAAAGACGAGTGAATCACAGTAAAACAAAAAGATATATGAACCTACAAATTATGTGAAGTACATGCATTAATCATCCACAAGGCGTCCCTATACTACCCACACTATCCAGAATATGGGCCAGAGACGACCTACCCGATCACGTGGAAAAAGTGTTTTTGTTCGATATCAATTAAGTACAAATTGTCATGAGTCAAAATTATTCTCAAATGTAGATGGAAACCCTGTGGAACATGATGAGGCCGCACAGTTGGTGGATAGAGATGAGAAGGACTTCTTTGAACAAGGGAGTGTGGAAGTGGCTTGATTCTGCGTCAGTCTTCTCAAGCCAGCTCACGTGAGTCATTATTTCCACGAACTATTTCAATTTGTTCTTATCCTCTACATAAAACTTGATAAACTTAGAGCACGAAGAAGACGTGGTGGCACTCAGATTTGTAATTTAAGGACTCTGTGAGTCCAAGTTTGAAACTTCAAGAAGAGGTTGTTAGCACTAAAGGAGTAGTACACCCAACTCTCCTGTGATGGTCAACATGGCCTAGGCCAGCCCAGGGGCGGGGAAGCATAATTCTGTGATTCCCTGATAATCCAACCACTAATGTACTGAGTATTTGAGACTGGAAAATGCAGATGATTTGTTGGTGCTGTTGTATATGTGCCACCTGAAAGAACTGTTATGCCATGAATCTCTACCCCCTGGATGGCTCGCAGACGATTTTGTTCAATTAGCTCCTAGAACGAGGCTATTGACAGAACAGCTTCCGGTTTAGCAAACGACGACAAAAGCTATGTCAACAGAATCTGCGAGAGTAACAACAATAAATAAACAGTCAGAAGGTGGTTTATACTGTTGTGTGTAAGGATGCTTCTATGCAAGTGTCAAATGTTTTTTTTCCACTACTTCTGGCAGGTATATCGAAAGGGCGAGACGAGGGGCGAGGGGCTCTAATTCATGCTATGGGCCGTTCAGACAAAAGTTTAAATCCATTGAGAGCCACGATTTAAGCTCTCAATGTTTATGTGTGCTTCAAACTATTTATCATTTCGTGAGAAAAATTTCAGATTAATAAAGAAATAATTTTGTGCTCTAAACAGGCAAGGGCTTGGTGAATAGTGCAACAAAGTAATACACTTACGGTGACTATAGTGTTGACATCAAAAGTCTCGCTCAATTCCATCTTCAAGCTTCTCCGGAAGCGGAAGTCCGACTGTTAATTACTCGCCGAGACTAACAGCGGAGAACTTCACAAGAGGCTGACCGTTGGTCTCGGCGTTTAGTCAGCCATCCACCCATACACGTCCGTGGTTATGCTAGCTGATCAACGTTTTAAGAAATTGAAGAAACGTTTGCTGATTGGTACAATGAATGTGTACTAATCGGAGATTTTAATCATGAAACAGGAATGATACCTGACTTTATTTACTCTGATGACAGCTATGATGATAATACATTCACTGCCACCACCACTGAGTTTGTGCACACGTTTGGTATCATTGGGGAATTTAACGAATGTATCTCTGATGTTCACAACACTTTTTACTTGACACTTACATTTGATAACAATCAGATGATCATAAAAGACTACCATGTGGTTTAAGTAAACCAGCCTGGAGGCTAAACTTTTCTTAGGATTTTCTTAAGTATCAGTATGAAACGTGTCATTGGTTTATCTGTTTTATTAAGCAGACTATGAGAAAACCTTCATGCTGGTTTAATTACAAATGTCGGCAGACAAATTTGTGCAGCACACTGAAAAATTAGGAAACATTGCTGATGAATACATCTACCCTGATACAAAGACCTTAGATGTAAATGGTGATGCAACTATTCATGATGCATTGAACAAAGATATCTATTGATGATGTACAAATAAATATTAGTAGGCTAACAAAAAACAGTACCCCATGTAGAGCTGATAATGTTTGAAATGAATTTCTTAAAGCCTCTTTGCAAAAATTATCAATTACTTTAACCTCACTGTTCAATCTCGTCTTACAGTGTGATAAAATCCTAGAAGTCTGGTCAATCGGAATGATCTGTCCACTGTATAAGGGTAGAGGTGATAATTTCAATGTTGATAACTAGATACAAAATTGAGGCCGATGATATTATTGTAATTTTATGTTTTATCCCGGTTCCACGTTACGGACAACTCCACACAGACCGTGGGACAGGAGCGAGTCTACCGATGGCGAGGACACCAGAGACTGTGCAGAGATGGACCACAGCGGTCTGCTGAATGATGTCCAGTGTAACTCTTCTCTCCGCTTTGTCTGTGAGAAACCTTTAGGTAAGTACCGAAATGTTTTAAATCAAAACAAACTGAAAGAGAGTGAAAATTTGAGATGGTCCCTACACGGATTCTATCATTTAAGACTTACCGAGCTAAAGAAAGAGATTAATCACTGTTTTTTATATAAGAAGCAGCGAGTGTAAAGGCTAATAACAAAGAACAATATTAATAATATAGATTCCAGCTATATACGTAGTACATATTCGGCGAAATCTACATAACTCTTGAAGACAGTGTCCGTTTTTTTCTTTATCTGTTTTTACTTAATGTAGAGAAAAATCCAAATCGTTGTGATCCACTGGAACTTAACTATTTGACGGCTGGCTGCTATAGAATTTCAACACTCGCCATGTCGTGGTGGCAGGCACAGGAGACCTGCTACAAGAAGGGGGGTAACCTCTTGTCCATCAGCTCTTTAGACGAGCAGGTATGTAGGGTTGCTGGATTCTATCCATTAAAATTGGCTTCTCTAATTAATGCTGATTTTAGACGCTTTGTGACTATAGGCATCATTCTGTCTCCATTTTGTAAAGTCTTAAGGATCACTGGTATAGATTACATCTGAGTTTGTGTATGCAAATTAGTAGGTAGAAAATCGCCAGCAGGTGACACGAGACGGCCTCGCATCTCAGACGTTTCGTAAAATAAAATTGCTCTAAAGCTCATTTCTTTATACCCTAACCTTCCAAACCCCAGATGACAAAAGCTGTAGCGCTCTCTCCTGGTGAACAGTGAACAACATGAGTCCCACAGCCACGAGACCCGATGACGGAGAAAGACGAGTCCTCAATGTTCTTTATGTCAAGAAATGGCCTCGAACATCTAGGGACTCATTACATTGTGATGAAACAACAAAACATTCACAATAAAAATCAAGCTTCAAGCATGAAATCACACGGATTTTTTTTCGTCTTTTCCTACTCTGGACCTACGCTCTGGAAATCTTTGCTACATTTTCAGACCCTCATACTCTGTCTCAGCCTTTAAATAAAACTTTTTCAAAAGTACTGCTTCTAAGTGTCGCACACTCTGCTGACCTTTTGCTTGAAATAGTCAAATAACAATATTAATAATCGTAATTATCATAACATTTTTGATTGTATTTTATATTGCATATCATATTATTTTTTTTACTTATGTTGCATGCAGACAGATATGCTAATATGGTTAAGACGAAAGAGCAAAAGGTGGTGGGTGGGACTGAAAAGGATTTCTCCGGGAGTCAACGAGTGGAGCTGGCTTGATTCAGCTGTTAAATTCTCAAGCCTTGTCACGTGAGTCAGTCCATCTTTCTTTAGAAGAGAAAACAATTTAATACTTCACATTCATGTTGACATTCCCATGTTATTTTCATGACCTTTGTCGCTTGGTATGAAACACATAACAGAAACACCACAAAAATGTTCTTGACGTCGATTGAGAATTCTGTTTGCTCCTTAAATTTAATATTAACTATTAATTCCAGAACAAAAAATAAAAACCACATGCATTTGAAGTTAAGTAAACATTCTTCTCTTTGAGCTGAAACACGTTTATAACAAAACCATTAACACCTTAATGCAAAACAAAATTCAATTTTATTTATCTACTTCACCTTTGGGCAAAAACTAACTGAATAAATACAATAAAGAGAAAACAATTTTAAAAAAGTTGAGAACTTCGGTTTCTTATCACCGTCCTGTTTCTTCATATGCTTGTTCTTATTCAACATAATTATGGTTACGGTGTTAGATGCTGTACACATCTTATAATTTATTATTTTTTTTTTACAAAATGTAAAATCTACGGCTGACACGGTTTTGTCTATAAGGCTTAGGGTATGAAGGGAAGAATTCAAAACATTTACAATCGTCACTAATCAGCTTTTTTGAACTCTAATACAGTAGTGTACATCAAGAAGTGATGTTTATTATGTGATTTCATGCTTGTAGCTATGTAATCTAGTTATACGCTGCTTACGTGTGATGATTTATGGTTTAAGAGCGTTTTGAAATGTTCTTGTGATTTTGTGTATGAGGATTTATACTAGATTAACAGATCGTCGTGCTTTCTTTCTCTCTGTCTTTCCTTTTCTCTGACTGTTTGGTTATCTCATGCAGAAGCACGCGAATCTCTACAAAACCTTTCAGGGAGAAAATATCATAAGCAATACATTTTCCTATCACAGAATATAAGCAGAAAGTTAGTCACAAGTTTTCGAAGAATATGTTAAATCTCTCTTTTTTTCTTTTTCAATGAACCAGTTATGCTGTCTAGGTTAAAATGGAATTATAGTAAAAACACGTAAAGGATAAAATACTGGAAGGTTTATTATTAACACATTTGTTATCGTAAACGAAACTTGTAAATCACGGGCAATGATTTCTTATACATTTGTTTTAGGTCAAAATTGCGTGAAAAAGTGTGTGGTGTTGGTTGCTCTCCTTGATGCATCGTTACTCATAAAACTACATGTACATTTCTGTTTTGACTGTAGACCGTGGGAAACGAAAGAACCCAACAACATGAAAGGAAAAGAGGAATGTGTAGAAATTTCCCCCCGCGGTCAACTGAATGACGAGTCGTGCTCCAGTACTTTACGCTTCATTTGTGAAAAGTCTTCAGGTAAGTGTCACTGCCTTGTATTACGCACTCTAGATATATATGTGTGTGTGAGTATGTGTGAATATGTTTGGGGTGTCTATGGTGTGTGTGAGTTGCAGTATTCTTGGGTTTATGCCAAAACATGAATACTGGCCCTGGGTAACAAAGCAGGTGGGGGGAGTTCACCTCAGTTCTCACTACCCACGTCAACATAAGTAGCAGGAAAACCATAGTACAATACTTACATGTCCCTCATCTAGTCTGATATCTGGCAAGGTTCTCGTTTCCCTATTTTTCTTCTCGCATTCTCACAGACTCATATGACGAGGGATATTATTTGTTTTAACTGATCATAGGCAGGACAGGAGAGAACGGAGCCGAGGACTGCGGTGTTGACTGGTTTCTGTTCAATCGTCGTTGTTATCATTTGTCCACAAACACACAGTCGTGGTTCAATGCCAGCAAAATCTGCCAGGAAAAGGGAGGCAACCTGCTGTCCATAAATTCTTTAGAAGAACTTGTAAGTAATTTTGTTTGTACTTCTTTCAGTTCTTTGGTGCAACATGATTGTTCACACAGATTTGGGTAGCTAAAGTACTGAGACACGAATGTCTCCAAACTGTCACACATTCATTGTTAGCTTTCTTACCTTCATCTATCTCTCTCTTTCTTTCTCTTTCTTTTTCTATCACTCTCTATTTTGCGTGTAATTTGCAGAAGAAGGATTGTGATATTTTACCGGCTTTGTTTACAAAACACACTCGTAATGTTTTCTAAAACATAGTCCAGTTTTTTCGAATGTTTTGAACCCTTGACAAGCTTTCATGGAGTTACAATTTTTGCCTTACTGCATTGATCTAAATCAAAATTGCTAATCTGTATTTTTCAGTTGTCTAATATTCTTTGTAAGCTTTTACTTTAAATCCCTTACTCTGCTTGTTTCACTTTTGTTTAAACTACTGAATTGTTACCTTGTATCAGCGTACAGTAGCTTCATATTTTGTCCTGATTTCTGTGTTTTGGAGTGTGCCTTTGTGTGTATAGCGATGTTGGCTTTTCACTTAAAAAAATAATCATTAAAATATTATTGTTATTATTATTAAATATTTTACTGTAATCCTTTCCTGCAGGAGATAATACGTAAGGAGATCAGAAAGAAGAGTGAGCGCTGGTGGGTAGGGCTTAGAAAGATTTCGCCGACAAATTCCTCAAGTCACGACATGTGAGATTTTCTTTTCTTTTTTTAGCTTCGTCGTTGTTGTTGTTATTATTGTTGTTATTGTTACTATTCCTATTTACTCATTTTTTAAAGCTGAGATGTTTTTGACCAAGTTAAACCTTTGTTTATATATTTTATCGTGTCTAGTTCATATATACGAGTGTAGTTGAACAGGAAAAGAATAACAAGTATATTACAACGATTGCGTGACACACTCGTGACACTTGCATATTCTTTCAACACACTCCAAAGATTGCCCAGATTACTCTACAGTATATTGATTGTGGGTTCTTTACTTTCCTGTCTTTTTTCTGGACCAAAGGCTTTGACAAGTAATAAAGCCTCCGCTATCATCTATGTTCCAAACCACACACTCAGACATACAGCAGGCACTAACCATGTGATATACACCAACCTTGAAAGTACTACGAATAACCCAGCATACTCAAAACAACAACAACAACAACAACAACAACAACAACACTGCATTAGCCTCCCATGAGGAAGATTAAAATGCATATTTATTCCCGTAGGCACTGCACCTCACTAATTGAACCTCCACACGTCAGGAATCAAAGCCTCAATTATTTCAACACATACCCAGAATAATTCTCTATAAATCATAAATCTCATGTCTTAGAAAACAGCTACTACAATATAACTAACACTGTTATCTTTCACACCCACTGTCAATCTAAGGCTTTCGTATTGTCACAAAGAACGGATCAAGAGAATCCCTTGAGTTTCTGTTGTGGAATTGCTGTGAAACCATCAAGTTCCGTTTCGGAAATGATTGTTTCAAACTCTGACAAAACGATCATGGTGTTAGTTTTGACATGTGGAACTGGGTGTCCAGGCTGTCAGGTGAAAGGTCAACAGTGTAGACTGACTCCACTGAAGGTTGGGGGAGGTAAGACAACAAAGGGAGATAACATTAACATTGACACCGTCCTCACATTAATCTCTTCACAATGTGAGATGACTAACACTTAACTCCACTAAGCCCGTAAGTTCAACACATTACATTTTCCTTTTTAAAAATTAATGAGTAGCTCAAAGACAAGCTAATCTTCTGGATTTGGTTTATTCTTTTCTTCTTTTTTTTTTTGTAAAGTTATTCATCAGATGATGGTTGTAGTTATCCTCTCGTTACTCCAGGACACAGTGTTGCTGTGAGGAGATGACTCGTGGTGGCCACCTTAACTACGCGGATTGCAGGGACTTGCGACCATTTAGATGTAAAAAGCAGATAAGAGGTGTGTATCGTTCAATTTAACTTTATTTTTTATTCCCTTTAATTGATATTACCCAGAGTGGTGTATAACTCCACCCCGACCTTGTCCACATGTTCATTTTGTTATTTGCTAAAGATATATTAATACTATTTGACACTGATATTTGCTTTAAAAACCAGTTAAATATTCGATCGAAATGTTCTGAAACACTAAACCACACACTGACACAGTAAACTTATCAAACTTCATGAGAAGTCATGCGACTCGAAACGAGCAAAGAAAGCATTAAGAGCATTAGGCATGGCCGTACTCTCAACGCCTGAGATCGAGATTTTGGCTTTCGACCCCTTGCTCCGATCATCAATATTGGCCATGCTGGCCATATTGGCCAAGCTATTCGGATGTTACCTGTAGCAAACTGATACTCGATTTTGGACTTGTGCTTCACCTTCACCCAACGGATATCATCACGGACCTCTCTATGTACCAATCTTCTGTCGTGGGCAGAACTCGTGAAGAACACATGCTTCTTTTTGTTAAGCACTGCTTTTAGGCCCTTGGTCACCCAAGGTTTGTTGTTAGGATTAACATAAACTGCTTTGATGGACTGGTGCAATCTACACTTTTTTACTCCTAACTTTTACTCCTAACTGTGTGTTAAATGTCTGTATGAGTATGTATGCCTGCCCTTGTGAGCGAAGACAAATTTCTGTCCTGGGTCTCCTGGACAGACAATAAAGTCTGTTTTGATTTGATTTTGATTTTGATTTTGAAACATCAATGTATTTAAAAACGTAGCTTATCTGACAGGGAGAGAAAAATATATCTGTAAAAGCAAATCACTCAAAGTAAAGTCATAAATATCTTGGTCTCACTAAATTATTCTCTTCTGCCGCCTTCAATGATTTATCAGTAAAAACTAAACAAATCTTAAAACACCATGGAAGATTGGGGGCTGCAGAAGATACTGTTGAAATTTTGACAGCCAAATGAGACCTTTGCTTTTGTACGGATCCAAAATATTGGGTTTAAAATTCCTACTCCCCGTAGAACGAGCACATACTTTGCACTGAAGAAACTGTTAAATGTCAGTCCTTAAACTCCTAACGACTTGGTTTATGGTAATACTGGTAGATTCCCTCAGTACATGCCAAAGTCTCATTCTTACAATACTGGTTGAGTTTTATAAACTAGACTCTAGTAGGCTTCCACAGAAATATGTTGTTACAACTACACAACAGAAGGAAGGTGTGCTGAGTATCAGAAATATACAGGACTCTTCACGTGTAGGGTTTTGGATGAGTGACTCTTCCTTCGTACATACTGACTGTTACAAACATGACTGGCATCAGGCAGCTTTATGTTTTTGTTACTCGAAAACCAAGGCTACATTTAGAACCATATTTGCACATAGTTAAAAATAAGATTAAGAGAGATTCCCTCGTTGGTATAGGAATCTCCAACCTCAAGACACATGGGTATAAATATGTGAAGACCTCGGAGTTGCCACCATTTAGAAGATCTCTGCCTTACATTTTGACTAGTTATAATTAGCTATAGAAACGAACGGTCATGTTTTAACTGTTTTTTTCCTAGATGTTACTCACCTTAACATCATTGCTAGAAGTGTCTGTTGATGTTCTGAATTTCTTTTATGTGCTTAACATAATTTTCGTCCCAAATGGATATGAGACAATAAATAAAAATACTTCATAAACAGTAGTAACCAACTATGCTGTTGTTTTACAATGTATTCTAAAAGACTTTTCGATAGTCATTTCGTGTTATTGTACGAGCTTCACTCATCGCCTGGATGTTGAGGCCACGCGGATTGAATCCACAAAAAACATTTGTTCACTCACTCAAAAAGACATACAGAGAGAGAGATTCGTTTTTTTCAAAAGCTCATTCACAGATAAAGTAGTTGCGTGCGAGTTTAAAAACACCTTTTCTGTTGTTTTGTGTCAGTAGGTCTGCTTGCCAGTCTTTTGATCCTGCAGGATCTGTATTCGAAAGTTATAATGAACAGATGCATTTCAATTACACTGTTATCATCATCTTCATCATTATCGTTTTTGTCATCGTCATCGTCGTCACGAACTTTTGTAAACCAGTCACGTTATTTTCTCCCTTTCGGTCATTATTATAAGTAGTTCAAGTCTACATACGTTCACACTAATTATTGTTAGACTGGATGAAGTTCTACATTTTACAGTTGTTTTCTAAATGCGTGGCCAAAATTCTTTCAGTTTTCTATTATAGTTGTTAATTAGCCATAATTTTACTTTAGTACAGTGTATTACCGACTTTAAGTATTTCTTACTGTAAGGAACAATTCAGCATATCAGTTTTCTTAGAAACTGAACAGTTAAGTCATAAATGATGCCGATAAAATCCTTTTGCTATTATCATGTATTATTAGTGTGATAATGTGTTTTTAAAGTTTCAAATCTCTTTTTCATCCTCTGTATCGTGTGATCGGCTAAGAGAGTGCACGAGAGAACCAACCTTACAGAAACTTTGCGGAGACTTCATTTTTAAGGCGATTTTTTTTCAGCGGAAAACACAACTAGAACTATTGACTGTGGCAGTGGCTGGTTCTTGATTTCTGGCGTCTGCCTCAAGCTGTCCACTAAGACAATGTCGTGGTCTCAGTCACAGGAGAGCTGCAAAGTAGAGGGAGGTAACTTGATGTCCACCAGCACCTTAAACATATTGGTATGTAGTGTTGTCCATCACGATATTTAACCAAATTTAAAGTTATTTTGAGAGGGGTTCTGTCCACACGGATCTAGACTTCTTTCTTTCTGCTTACACATTGATTGTTTAGACGATTATTTAAAGTCATCTATACGAGTCCATCATGTAAATGACATTTTTTTGAGATCACTTAGACGACACAACAGTAATTTAACTATTGTCTAAGATTTGAAAGTCAAAGCTCTGTAACTCTTACATCATTATTGAATTCCTTTCACCTTTCCTTCTGCGTTTTCTGCCTTGATGGGATTTTGTGTCCCTATTGACGTATTTCTATACTTTACTTGATTATATACTGAGCATATCTATGTATGCTTTTTTAAAATGAAGACTGAGGTGAAGATACTGACAAATCTTGGAAGCTCGCAATGGTGGATAGGAGAGCGAACTACGTCACTGAAATGTGTGGCCATCAGCTCTTCCGGGTATTTCCACGTCGAGGATTGCAATACTGCTCATCCTTATATTTGCGAGAAAAGACAATGTAAGTGAAAAAAAACTTCCATTTCTCAGGTCAGTGGGTCATTTGCGAAATCTTCACTGAACGAAGTAAGAAATGACGTGAGGTCCACCGATTCATCATCCGTAGTGTTAATGGCGGCAACTAACGGGATTAGTGATTAATCGAGAAATATGCAGCTGTTTAGTGTAATCTCGTCCAGCTGGGATGTCCCTGTAAGACATCAACAGGTCACCTTCTCATCGTCAACCAATCATACACTGATTAGGTAAGTCTTTCTTTTCAAATTAGTCACAGTCCGTAAATCCAAATGTATTTCTGTTGGTACGTTTTATTTCTCGAAAATATAAATCTGAACATTTTTAAATGTCATCCATTACATTAACTAATAGAGTTAATGAACCAATACAACTGCTTGTTTTAAATTACAGGTGGCGTTGTACGTGTTCTTCAAGTTTACGAGTTCTGAACTGCACAAACTTGAGAAAGCTTTATGAAAAGCTTCCTACCATGGCTGTGAAAGTAGCAGTTTATGAAGACAATACTGATTATATGGATATCCAATGGCCCATCATTTTATCTAAGACGTACATCAGTACGTGCAACTAGTTGAACTGAATGTTACCAGTTCTTTGACTGGTTGTGGTAATTACAGTGTCTTACGAGATACGAGATATAATTTGTACTGATTTACTGATAGTAATGGTTGTAATGGTTTGTGCTGCCTTATTAGTAGTATTTACACTGATTTGTCATTGAACTTTCAATTGGTCTTTATCCAGTTTTATTTTCTTCAGACTTCTCCAGACTCATCAATGACCTGTCCGCTCCATCTCTGTGACTTCACCTTATTCTTTAAAGAGCGAGTCTACTATTGACGACCAAGAAACGTTCAAAATATCAGAAATTTTTTTTTTAATTTTACAATTTGACCTACAGAGCTACTCATTGTTAAATTATGTGTTTATATTTTCGACTTAATGTTTTGGTAAAATTTTACATAATATTATTGTGCTAAAGTATGACAGAAACTATTTACCTCCTGGACCTGTAACATTTCTAATACTATTACTAAATACTAAAAGTAACATTTTCTTGGCCTTTTATATTACTTTATTTCATTTAACTCTGTGTGTGTAGGTAGATGTGTGTGAGTGAGAGAGAGATAAAGGCAATACAACTTTATCCTTCTATTTGTGCACCATTTTGCTTTTTGACAGAGATCGTGAGATCACGACAAAGGCGAAGGAATCAATTCTCGACTCCGGTAGAGAACTTTTACTTACAAAACAAAAACAAAAACAAAAAAAAATTCTACGACATGTAAACCTTGGTATTAGTCATTATTCTTTGATTTTATTCTTTTATTCGTCGAATTACAAATAGCCAAAAGTGACATTTCATGCTTTAGTTTTAGTCTTCGTTCCCAAGCAGGACTTCTTAGAACTCACGTGCGTGGCCCCTGCTGGCGTGTATCTTGGAGACTTGGAATGCTGGTGGACGTGTTGACCCCTGTTGTCGTTGGACAATGTTGTGTTCATCACCTGTCCGGATTGTCACTAGATCCTTAGCGATATCACATTTAGTGACCTCAGACTGGACCGTCAACATCTGTCACATGTGAAGGATCCTGTCGACCTAGTGGGATCCTTGCTTCTCCGTGTGGCGGCATCCCGAATATTTCATCTCGCTGTATGTGAACACCGCCGAGAGTTCACTCGTCAACGATGTTTCACAACCACAGTGTTTCACCAACCTGAAGTCTTCCACAACTTCGACCCAGCATTCAAATCACCCGTGCCCTGCTGTAAACAGAGTTAACTTTTATAAACTTAATTTTGAATGTGATGGATGAATACTGTTAGAAGGATTCCTTTTATTACTTCTTGTCTAAATTCTTTTTTCCATGAAATTAATAAGACATGACCTGGACAGCCAAAGACAACCGCTTTGTTTATGTTGAAAGCGAGGTTGATTAACCACTTGTTCTGTGACGTCAGCCTAAACACGTAGCATCAACATCTTTTCTAATATAAATGATTGCTGAATATTGTTGCAACATAGCCAGCAGTCAGCACTTTGTAGTCAAATATTAAATCTGATTTATTTCTTTCCGTGTGTGTGTATATATATATATCTGAGCTGATATCCGCAGATCTATGTATTAGGATGGTAATCTTCAAGATGGCATAGCTGTCCTCTTTTTTGTTCACCTCATACTATGTTATTATGTTAATAAGGTAATTAAACTTATTTATTAATTTTGTGAAAGAAACCAATGTTACAATTCATTAAACAGATTTAAAATTCATTCAGATGTTTCTAATTTTCTGTTAGACAATACGTTTCTGAGTTTTCTGTCCTATTTCTGGTCGGCTTTTATTGCCCTTTACTCATCATTAAAAACAAGCACAAGGTCTTTCAGGTAATTCTTGTTTGAAATTGCTTACAGTATGATCTACACAAATGCATAATGTGTAAGACATCAATTTTTATCCTTCTATTATATATGAACTGTTTTTGCAAATTGACAAAATTTTAAAGTAAAGGTTAAGCTACTTATTCAGTCAAGGTCTGAAGGAACAATCTACAAAGACAAACTTGTGGACAACATTTCTTTATTCTCAAATTGAAAACAGCCAGATCACATGAATACTTTCGTTCAAGGTCGCAGTTGCATAATAGATGTCCAACCCTTAAAATTGTTTGCAAAATATTTTTTGATAAAACAAGTTTTAAGCTGTATGAAGCGCTAATATTAAAGCTGCCTTAAGGACTTCATGTTTTTCAAATAAATTCGAAATATGTATATAAATATGTATGGACAGCGTACATTTGTCTTACGTTCTTTGTGTTTGTTTGTCTTAAAGTTATTTTTATTATTATTATTATTTTATTAATATAATTCTGTATAATTGCCATCTATAGACCTTCAGACAACGTTACTACAAATTCGCTTTCATGAAACTGATGATGAAAAACAACGGAAAACAACTTCTTATAAAAAAAATCCCTTGTTTTCCTTTTATAGTAATTATGAGAAACTACATCTTCTATACCAGACCTGGGCAAACGCCGGCCCGCGGGCCGGATCCGGCCCGCCTCCTGTCTCTGACCGGCCCGCCCGCTGGCCCGCCCACCAGTAAATATACTATATATACAGTATTGGGTAACACTGAGTTAACTATATAGTCCGGCCCTCTAGAACCATCCCAGTCTCTCATCCGGCCCCTTGGGAAAATTAATTGCCCACCCCTGTTCTATACAATGATCAAAGAAAGCCTAAGAAGGGAAGATGCATGTTCCCACAAGAATGAAATTTTTTGGATGGGCTATATTGTCTGACAACCTTTGGTTACTTAATATTGTTTGAAATTGTTTTCTTTAACTATATTTCCTTTTTACATTCTTTCCATTTTATATACATAATCACAATTAATGTAATGTCATCGTTAAAAAATAAATATATATCAACGATAGCTAAGGGGTTTTGACATATTTTAGTAATTATTTATCTCATTTCAGATAAATAAACATAGCTACATGCATGCTGGCATTAATTCGCATATATTGTCACCAGCCATCAACTAACGGTGGTGTCTACGAAGCGGAAAAATTCTCTTCACGATAATGAGGCAAAGCTTGAGACATAAACACGTATTGTGAGCCACTAAGGGGAAAACTTGTGCAAACCTTTTTGTCGACAGTAAGGAAATACAGCAATGGGTTCAAACCTTTTCCTTTCAACCAGGAAAAACCTATTTTTCACTCGAGCGAAGACATTTTCTTAACCAGGATAGTTTCACAACCCCACATTCTCGTTCTACCCGTAATATTTTTATGTATTTCAAAGATTCTTGAGGATAAAAGAAGTCAGGCTGTTTCGCTTTGGAAATAACTAGTTCAGCTAAACAGTTCAAGAAATAGAGGGTCACTGTGACACCTAAGTGTCTGCATCCCACTTGACTAACTATTCCTCTTTCGCTGTCTGGAGAACTGTTAGTTGTTGTAGTTGTTTGTTTGGTTGGTTTTTTTTCTTATAAGAAAAAAAAAGCTATAGTTCATAAGTTCATCTGTAAAATGTTCTTTGACATAAACAATGTGGTTCAGGGAAGTTGTCGATCTCCGTTGACTGTGGGCATAGTAAAATTGTGAAATGTTTTTGTTCTTAAGATGGTAGAAATTGCACATAGCGATAATACCAAAACTGAGTAAAAATAGTAAATAAATAAATGTTTCGTTACGTATCTGTCTTTATTAAAAGTCATTTAACTAATACAAGACCTATAAGCAGTAGCTGAAAAATACAACTGTTATTTTTATTCCAGTAGATACGATACTAAAAATTTATAAATTCTCGGCACATTTTATGTAGCAGTAAAACCTTGAAATAAAGAAAGCATCAGAAACGTCTTTCTCAAAAAAAGAAAGTTTGAGGTAAGCATAGGTTGTCGGATGCTTAGTTAGCTTGAGAAGAAAGTGTTCCCACATAAATGAAAATTCTCGCTATAAAGTAAGATAATGGAGGGCAAGGAAACCGTAATTCCCGAGGAAAACCCCCGACGATCAGCGCTGTAAACAGTTGTTCGATTCAGAGAGTGTTCCAGGACGCAGTTTGAACCCAGGACCTTTTTGGTTTCTCACTTCAATGGTCACAAGCGAGTGTTTTAACCAATGTACTACTTCGATCTCATAATCAGAGGTGTGGTCGAAAAGGATTTACAGTGCCAACCATTGGCATAGTAAGCAGGTTTGTAAGAATGCGATACGCATTTCGTATTTCAAAGGAAGAAAACTGCCTGATAGCTTATTTGTATTAGAGATTTGACTGTTTTTATTACAGAGAATAGACTATATTGCCAATCGGAAAATACTATTAGTAGTATAGGCATGTTGTTTTCACCCCCTATTTGGGGAGCCGTTTTGGGGAGCCGTGACGTCACATCCGCCAGCTTGCCGGAGGTCGCATGGGGTTGGCCATCTTGATGATGTCACATCCGTGGCGGCCATTTTGTCATACCTCCTCGTCTTGCTATACCCCGAGTGATTATTGCTGAGACCCCCACCCTTGTTTTTGTTTTTGGGGAAAATGCATTGAAAGAGCCCATTTCGTCAAAGCTTAGAAAAGTATAAACTTTAATAAACTTTGTCCACCAGTCGCCACGAGGAGGCAGGGCTTTTGTTTGACTGGCAAAAATGTGTTTGACGCACAAAGAACAAGAAAAACTTTTATCACAGTTTTGAAGATACCACAGTCTAAACGGGAGCAGCAGTCTCAAATATCTAACGGCATGGTAGTCACCCATCGTCAAGGACCTTTCGCTTGATGTACAGATAGGACAAGGAGTTGCGGTGTTGTTGGTAGGTAAACATAGATTTACCATCTGTTTTAAAACCGGTGTTGCATCCACCGCTGGCTTGCTGTGTCTGTAAAACCTGTTTGAAATGGTTGTGGTCAAGTTGATTTTGGTGTTTGTTTAGACCCTTGGTGCTGAGTTTTTTGCGAGTCACCGAAACAAATGTAAGTTTTGCTGCAGAGAGCTACGATACCATCGCCTGTGTACTCTGTTTTAAACAAGCCCGGCGTGCGTTTGTCGTCACGAGCGCGTTGGAGACAGGCAGGACAGGCAGAGGGGTCCCAGGGTTTGTGGTTTGTTTTGCTGTGCACAAAGTCTTGGTGATGTTGGTCGCATGCTTGTCCGGGAACCATTGCGTGTATTTTTGAAAAAACCGTTGTTGCAATTCGGGACGGACGGCATCTTCGAAGCGAGGTGCAGCCAAAGCCATGTACAGCGAATCCGTGTCCATCTCGCACAGCTGAAAGTTGCTGCGGTCTACGTACTTGTCCACGCAGTCGTAGTAAAACTGAAGCATTCTCAGTTTGGCGTACTGGTAGACGAAATAGCCAATTTGTAAGGGGAGGCCCCAGTTGATGTTCTTTTTGGCCATCTCTACCTCGTACAAGTCTTCCGTCAGTTCCGTCAGCTTTTGAAAGCGACTGTCGTTTATCAGTTTTCACAGTCAGTCACCGACGTAGTAAATGTCGCAGTGCCTGGCGATGTTGGTGAGCGTCTTGCCGTAAGCACTGTTGCCTAACAGTTTGAACGTTTCGCTCAAAATGTTTTGGACGGATCGCTGTCTCCTTGGCGTCGCGCGCTGGTGACCATGTCGCCAAAAGCCTTAAAGCAAGGTTTGGGCTGGTATTCTATCACCAGGTAAACGGCAGTGACTATGAGTCCATTTTCAAGATACCATTTTAACAAAGGAGTCGCTAGTAAACTTGTTTCCGACATAGCTGCCGATGAGCGTTTTTGTGGAACCGGTCAACAGTTTATATTTTTCCGCGTACGCTCGCATGAAAGGACCAATGTCGGAGCGCGTGACATGAATGTTTTTGAAGATGGGCGTCATCTCGCTAAACCGCTCGCGCAACGCCTCGGGACGTGAAGGTCGCACTGCACCAGGCCAAACAGCGTTTCGTCTTTCACGGCGGCTAAAATGTCGTTTTCGGTGGGATATCGTTTGGAACTGTAGGAGGGGAGCTTTTTACAGCGTATAACGGTGGAGATTTGGGGGTTGGTCTTTTTTCTTTTTTCCCATTCGCACTCCCACATTTCCTGCACCGCAACACCGACGACGTTTTGTAAGTACGCGGTGATCTCGCGCGTTTTTTCCCGCAACTCGACGAGTGGCTTTTTGTTAAACGGGTTGATGACGCGACCGCGCGTGAGGGAGCAGTTTTCGTGTCCGTGAAAAAGACAGCCGTGAAACTGATAGACGGTCTGCGTTTCTGAATGCCACCCATCGACGCGAATTCGCCTTTTTCCTAACTGTTTTTCTTTTGAATTAAATTTATGCCGAATGTGAATGTTTTTACAAAACATGACCCACTCTAACCACTCGCGACACTTTTGACCGTATACGTCTCTTTTTTCCCCTTTGAAATTATTCTCTTTTTTACGGATGATCGGGTGTTCCGTTGGCATGTTTTGGCATAAGGCCCAGAGATACAAGGCGTTGGCATCGAAGCCCTCTATGCTTTGTACGGGTTTGCTGAGGTTGTTGCGAATAAACGTGTGAGATTTTTCGTGATGGCGGTGAAAAATGATGGAGGGACCGCCTGTGATGTTGTCGCGAAGCAGCGAGTGGATGTCTTTTGTTTTGTCATCGAAAAGAGAAAAGTAGACGTCGGAAGGCAGAGTTTTGAAGAGATAGCGCAGTGTGATGCCGGGAGCCGAAATAGCGTCTTTCACCATGTCTACACCGAGAGTAGCGTAGAACGTGATCTGGTTGTCGAGCGCTTGCAGAAAAGGCACAACGTCGAGGTTGTTGTACCACATCAGAAAATCTCGCATCGACGTCATGTTGCGAGTCTCCCAGACCTGTTGACAGTAGGCGTATTGCTCGTCTGTGATGTTGCTCTGTTTGAGGGTCGAATAAAACGCGGCGTGGGGAGGGAGTTGCTGTTCTTGTAGTGTGTCGAGAGAGGTGACGTATTCGTAGGGGAAGAAACCTTTTTGCTCTGTGACGTTGTAGGCAGCCAAGTACTTTGCGTAACTAAATCCCGGCGCGAGAAAATTGACGACGTCTAGAAATTTCAGCTTTTGGGTGCAAATGCACAAAAATGCGTTGTGACGCTTCACCACAAACTTGAATGGGTTTTTTGTCTCGTCAACATCGTCATCGTCTGTTTCTTTTTCGCAAAGGACAAACCGGCGAACGAGGTAGGGTTTGATGACGTTGATGTCATATTTTCCCGAGTTAAACCCTATGACCGGTAGTTGACGCAAGTAGTCGTCGAATCGGGCTTTGAGGGCGGCGGTGGGAATTTGAATACTGTCAGGGGAGTTGTTTTGTTGTTGTTCGACAGCATCTAGCTCTGTAAGCACGTCACTAAATCGCTCGCATAATAAAAGATAAGAACGGTCCGAAATTTTTTCTAGGTGATCGACCATGCGATCGATCAAGTGTTGAGAGTCGCCGTCGCTGACGAAACAAACCGGCGATTTAAAATCTGGAACGTTACTGGCTACGGACACCGACAGGGGAACGTGTTGTGCTGTGTACCGCGTGTTGTTGCTGTGGGGTTGGGGAAGGCTAGAGCGATCAAAATAAACTTCAAAATCAAAGGTGGCCCTATACGGAAAAACAAACGACGCGTCGACCGAAAACCCGTGCGATTGTAAACTTTCCAGGACGGAGGGTGTACCCTGATAGACCCCGCCTTGATACGTCTCTTTTACCTTATCACCCTGACATTTCTTTTTCGTGTCGCTCCATCATCCAATTTTTTTTCCAAAGTTTTCCGCACTTGGACATTGAAACGCATGCGTGAGCTTGTCGATGTCGATGATGTGCATGAAATGTTGCTTGTAATGTAAAAGACGGAGAACGTCTGTATACTTGTACGCGCTCCGCTGGAGGGGACGAGAACGGGAGGAGACTGACTCTCATCAAACTGAAAAACATCGATATTTACTTTAAATTTATCTTCTAAACTCGGCAGATCTAGCAGGGTCACTCCTGAAAGTCAGAAAAAGAAGCAGACGCGGACCATTGGTTGAACAGTTCTCGCGCAGGGATCTGTAACGAGTGTACGTTGGCGCCACGGTGTAATGCGAGGGCTCTAAAAAAACAAAGATTGTCACGGTACGCCTGTCTGTTGTGTTCGTCTGTTTGAAGTGTATGCAGGCTTTTGTTATTTTGTATGTATTCGGGTAAAGCATCATCTGTACAACAACCGATAGGAAAGTCGGCGATGGTTGACATAAAAGGAGGTGGACATGATGGCCTCCACCGCCACCTTACTGTCGGGACGTTCGTTTTGGGCGTGCTCCAACGCGTCGTGGTCTTGAATTTGATTTACAAAGTCCAAAAAATCTTGTTTGTTAGAAATCAGACGGGGACTTTTTAGTGCTCTGTGGTTGTTGGCAGAGGCATGAAAAAACGATAACTCATTTGAAGTTTTATTTTTTAGCAAAAAGGAGTGGGAAAAATTAATTTTAAAACGCTTCTTTTGAGAATCAAAAAGTTCCACGAGACGTTGTCTCCATAGGGGAGTGGCATTGGGAGCCCAAAAAAACGTAAACACCGACTGATGTTTCCCGTACCGTTTATGTGTTTTGACTGCGCTCCAGTTTTTGCGATATACTTCTTCGACATCAGGTGGTAACTGTGATAAAAGCTCATCTTCTTCTAACCGACCCTGCGCCTGGGTTTTTTGCTTTTTAGGTGGTGGAGGCGGAGGAGGAGGAGCCATCAAAGTAGCCGAAGGTGCCACTGGTTGAGGCAGATGATCCTTTTGCACATGGCGGCCAAGAAAATATCTGCTTATATGACCACCATTTTTTATTAAAGCTCACTCCAAACCAACACTAGTTAAAAAATGGTGGTCATATAAGCAGATATTTGCAACTATGATTAAGCAAGACACTGCTCTAAACTAAAATCGTCCTCACAACTCACTTGTGCAGTGTGTAAAACGAGGAGTGGTTGAAGGTGGGTGGGGAATGGTACCATGCTGGCACTAGCGGTCGTTCACCTCTGTAAAATTAATGTAGGTCAGTGACGTTTACTGACCCAGATGACACGTTAATTACTGCCACTAAGATCAACTGTGATGAGCTGTATGATGTCCCCTCCGGCACTCATCTGTCATTCAGCTTTTTACCACGTCAATCACAACGCATATAAAGCTGCCTTTGGCGAACCACCAATCAGCGCGCCTTCAGCATCCTTTTCGTCCCTTGGACTATCTCGGTTCATTCATTCGAGAAGCAAAGCACGTTTATTTAACAACGCTCTCTCTCTCTCTCAGCAACCATGGAAATCGTAAGTTAACGACTAAGTGTTTTTTTTTTCTAAATATTTTTTTTTTTAAATGAGTATGCATGACGGATTTTTTGTTTGTTTTGTTTTCAGATTTGCCGTATGTGCGATTTAAAATTTACGGCGGTCAAGAACCTAAATCGTCATGTCAAAGCGATACACGAAAAGGTAAAAGGCTTTCCTTGTTCTTTGTGTTTTCAAACCTTTCACGCAAAGAACATCTTGGCCGCCATGTGCAAAAGGATCATCTGCCTCAACCAGTGGCACCTTCGGCTACTTTGATGGCTCCTCCTCCTCCGCTCCACCACCTAAAAAGCAAAAAACCCAGGCGCAGGGTCGGTTAGAAGAAGATGAGCTTTTCACAGTTACCACCTGATGTCGAAGAAGTATATCGCAAAAACTGGAGCGCAGTCAAAACACATAAACGGTACGGGAAACATCAGTCGGTGTTTACGTTTTTTGGGCTCCCAATGCCACTCCCTATGGAGACAACGTCTCGTGGAACTTTTTGATTCTCAAAAGAAGCGTTTTAAAATTAATTTTTCCACTCCTTTTTGCTAAAAAATAAAACTTCAAATGAGTTATCGTTTTTTCATGCCTCTGCCAACAACCACAGAGCACTAAAAAGTCCCCGTCTGATTTCTAACAAACAAGATTTTTTGGACTTTGTAAATCAATTCAAGACCACGACGCGTTGGAGCACGCCCAAAACGAACGTCCGACAGTAAGGTGGCGGTGGAGGCCATCATGTCCACCTCCTTTTATGTCAACCCCATCGCCGACTTTCCTATCGGTTGTTGTACAGATGATGCTTTACCCGAATACATACAAAATAACAAAAGCCTGCATACACTTCAAACAGACGAACACAACAGACAGGCGTACCGTGACAATCTTTGTTTTTTTTAGAGCCTCGCATTACACCGTGGCGCCAACGTACACTCGTTACAGATCCTGCGCGAGAACTGTTCAACCAATGGTCCGCGTCTGCTTCTTTTTCTGACTTTCCAGGAGTGACCCTGCTAGATCTGCCGAGTTTAGAAGATAAATTTAAAGTAAATATCGATGTTTTTTCAGTTTGATGAGAGTCAGTCTCCTCCCGTTCTCGTCCCCCTCCAGCGGAGCGCGTACAAGTATACAGACGTTCTCCGTCTTTTACATTACAAGCAACATTTCATGCACATCATCGACATCGACAAGCTCACGCATGCGTTTCAATGTCCCAAGTGCGGAAACTTTGGAAAAAAAATTGGATGATGGAGCGACACGAAAAGAAATGTCAGGGTGATAAGGTAAAAGAGACGTATCAAGGCGGGGTCTATCAGGGTACACCCTCCGTCCTGGAAAGTTTACAATCGCACGGGTTTTCGGTCGACGCGTCGTTTGTTTTTCCGTATAGGGCCACCTTTGATTTTGAAGTTTATTTTGATCGCTCTAGCCTTCCCCAACCCCACAGCAACAACACGCGGTACACAGCACAAACGTTCCCCTGTCGGTGTCCGTAGCCAGTAACGTTCCAGATTTTAAATCGCCGGTTGTTTCGTCAGCGACGGCGACTCTCAACACTTGATCGATCGCATGGTCGATCACCTAGAAAAAATTTCGGACCGTTCTTATCTTTTATTATGCGAGCGATTTAGTGACGTGCTTACAGAGCTAGATGCTGTCGAACAACAACAAAACAACTCCCCTGACAGTATTCAAATTCCACCGCCGCCCTCAAAGCCCGATTCGACGACTACTTGCGTCAACTACCGGTCATAGGGTTTAACTCGGAAAAATATGACATCAACGTCATCAAACCCTACCTCGTTCGCCGTTTGTCCTTTGCGAAAAAGAAACAGACGATGACGATGTTGACGAGACAAAAAACCCATTCAAGTTTGTGGTGAAGCGTCACAACGCATTTTTGTGCATTTGCACCCAAAAGCTGAAATTTCTAGACGTCGTCAATTTTCTCGCGCCGGGATTTAGTTACGGCAAAGTACTTGGCTGCCTACAACGTCACAGAGCAAAAAGGTTTCTTCCCTACGAATACGTCACCTCTCTCGACACACTACAAGAACAGCAACTCCCTCCCCACGCCGCGTTTTATTCGACCCTCAAACAGAGCAAACATCACAGACGAGCAATACGCCTACTGTCAACAGGTCTGGGAGACTCGCAACATGACGTCGATGCGAGATTTCTGATGTGGTACAACAACCTCGACGTTGTGCCTTTTCTGCAAGCGCTCGACAACCCAGATCACGTTCTACGCTACTCTCGGTGTAGACATGGTGAAAGACGCTATTTCGGGCTCCGGCATCACACTGCGCTATCTCTTCAAAACTCTGCCTTCCGACGTCTACTTTTCTCTTTTCGATGACAAAACAAAAGACATCCACTCGCTGCTTCGCGACAACATCACAGGCGGTCCCTCCATCATTTTTCACCGCCATCACGAAAAATCTCACACGTTTATTCGCAACAACCTCAGCAAACCCGTACAAAGCATAGAGGGCTTCGATGCCAACGCCTTGTATCTCTGGGCCTTATGCCAAAACATGCCAACGGAACACCCGATCATCCGTAAAAAAGAGAATAATTTCAAAGGGAAAAAAGAGACGTATACGGTCAAAAGTGTCGCGAGTGGTTAGAGTGGGTCATGTTTTGTAAAAACATTCACATTCGCATAAATTTAATTCAAAAGAAAAACAGTTAGGAAAAAGGCGAATTCGCGTCGATGGGTGGCATTCAGAAACGCAGACCGTCTATCAGTTTCACGGCTGTCTTTTTCACGGACACGAAAACTGCTCCCTCACGCGCGGTCGCGTCATCAACCCGTTTAACAAAAAGCCACTCGTCGAGTTGCGGGAAAAAAACGCGCGAGATCACCGCGTACTTACAAAACGTCGTCGGTGTTGCGGTGCAGGAAAGTGGGAGTGCGAATGGGAAAAAAGAAAAAAGACCAACCCCCAAATCTCCACCGTTATACGCTGTAAAAAGCTCCCCTCCTACAGTTCCAAACGATATCCCACCGAAAACGACATTTTAGCCGCCGTGAAAGACGAAACGCTGTTTGGCCTGGTGCAGTGCGACCTTCACGTCCCCGAGGCGTTGCGCGAGCGGTTTAGCGAGATGACGCCCATCTTCAAAAACATTCATGTCACGCGCTCCGACATTGGTCCTTTCATGCGAGCGTACGCGGAAAAATATAAACTGTTGACCGGTTCCACAAAACGCTCATCGCAGCTATGTCGGAAACAAAGTTTTTACTAGCGACTCCTTTGTTAAAATGGTATCTTGAAAATGGACTCATAGTCACTGCCGTTTACCTGGTGATAGAATACCAGCCCAAACCTTGCTTTAAGGCTTTTGGCGACATGGTCACCAGCGCGCGACGCCAAGGAGACAGCGATCCGTCCAAAAACATTTTGAGCGAAACGTTCAAACTGTTAGGCAACAGTGCTTACGGCAAGACGCTCACCAACATCGCCAGGCACTGCGACATTTACTACGTCGGTGACTCTGACTGTGAAAACTGATAAACGACAGTCGCTTTCAAAAGCTGACGGAACTGACGGAAGACTTGTACGAGGTAGAGATGGCCAAAAAGAACATCAACTGGGGCCTCCCCTTACAAATTGGCTATTTCGTCTACCAGTACGCCAAACTGAGAATGCTTCAGTTTTACTACGACTGCGTGGACAAGTACGTAGACCGCAGCAACTTTCAGCTGTGCGAGATGGACACGGATTCGCTGTACATGGCTTTGGCTGCACCTCGCTTCGAAGATGCCGTCCGTCCCGAATTGCAACAACGGTTTTTTCAAAAATACACGCAATGGTTCCCGGGACAAGCATGCGACCAACATCACCAAGACTTTGTGCACAGCAAAACAAACCACAAACCCTGGGACCCCTCTGCCTGTCCTGCCTGTCTCCAACGCGCTCGTGACGACAAACGCACGCCGGGCTTGTTTAAAACAGAGTACACAGGCGATGGTATCGTAGCTCTCTGCAGCAAAACTTACATTTGTTTCGGTGACTCGCAAAAACTCAGCACCAAGGGTCTAAACAAACACCAAAATCAACTTGACCACAACCATTTCAAACAGGTTTTACAGACACAGCAAGCCAGCGGTGGATGCAACACCGGTTTTAAAAACAGATGGTAAATCTATGTTTACCTACCAAACAACACCGCAACTCTTGTCCTATCTGTACATCAAACGAAAGGTCCTTGACGAATGGGGTGACTACCATGCCGTTAGATATTTGAGACTGCTGCTCCCGTTTAGACTGTGGTATCTTCAAAACTGTGATAAAAGTTTTTCTTGTTCTTTGTGCGTCAAACAATTTTTGCCAGTCAAACAAAGCCCTGCCTCCTCGTGGCGACTGGTGGACAAAGTTTATTAAAGTTTATACTTTTCTAAGCTTTGACGAAATGGGCTCTTTCAATGCATTTTCCCCAAAAACAAAACAAGGGTGGGGTCTCAGCAATAATCACTCGGGGTATAGCAAGACGAGGAGGTATGACAAAATGGCCGCCACGGATGTGACATCATCAAGATGGCCAACCCCATGCGACCTCCGGCAAGCTGGCGGATGTGACGTCACGGCTCCCCAAAACGGCTCCCCAAATAGGGGGTGAAAACAACATGCCTATACTACTACTATTGTTTATGCACTTCATGTCTCAGAAAGAAATCTTATGCCATCAGCAAAGAAATGAAATAAAATTCAATAATTTCTAAATTATTATGTAAGAACATAGTCCATGTACAATTCGTAAAGAGTTAAGAGAAGCATCGGTAAACATTCCTAATTAAGCAGTTTAATTAATGCTCTGGAAATCCTATTAACACTACTTGTGAAAGCATCCACTTCCTGAAACAGACGACATACAGGAAGAAAAATGCAGAGCATGAGCCCCAAGCAAGAGGACAACAACATCTGCATTCAAGCGAATCTTGCGTGCTCCATACTTACTAAACGATTTGCTGCATCATGTTTCAGTCTAGACATCAAAAAGAGAGTCAAATGGAACAGTGTTCAATTGTTTAACATCAGAAAAACTCTGAACACACTTGGAGTAAAGACTAAGCAACAAAAACTATGTGGCTTCTGATTTGTTTTGTTTGGTTTTTTTTTTTTTTTTGCTCCCTAAAACTTCTGCTCCGCACAAGAAAGAAAATTCATATAAAGGGAAAGAAAAAGCTTTACATAGCTTCCAGCTGTGAATATTAGAATAGAAAGTACACAAAACCGAAAGTTGACAGGGGTTTGTTCTCAGGATAACTTATAACCCTGACCTGTGAGTCACGACATGCTAATCACATAAGTTTGTTGTCCTAAGCCCTCCGTCATTTCTCAGGCAGTATTGCAATGTTAAGGTTGGTTACGATTTTCTCGGTCTTTTGATGTGTAGAAACTTTCAGTGAAATCTGTAATGCTCGAGTTCACACATTATCATGCTGAGATACTAACAGTTAGAAGACACATTCTGGTGCCTCGAAAGGTATGAAAGGACTTGTCTAATCTGAGTGTTTATTTTACATTTTCCCAGTGGAAACGTGGAACTAACAGTTCAAACGTGGGATGAGATTGGACGAATGACATTCGTATTGTGTTTGTGATATCATACCAATCCAATTCAAAGAGAAATGCCTCTAAGAGTGGTCTCCGTAGCATCTGCAGTCATCCTGCTTCTTTTTACCGGTAGTAAGTACGCTTATGCATTATATTCATTTCAATTCCTAGACTTTGTAGAATTTCTTAGAATTTAAAGAGCAAGAGAGTTAATGTAAAACAAGTTTATATTACTTTTAATAATAGGTGTTTTGATAATATGGTATTATACGAGCACTCTTCGAGAGTGATCCAAACCCTACATTCGTTCATTAGGCTGAAACACTAGTGGCGAGATCGCCATATGATAGACAAAGCACTGTTATATGCAGCACCATGACTTGTAGTTTATTGTCCTGGGTTAGGAACATTGCACATTGGGATAGGAAGAAAATGACAAAGAACGTTAACTTAAACAAGTAGGAGGATTGGTTGGGAGGAGACAGGGTAATGTAGACATGTATTAAAAAGTTCTGATTCACAAACTGACCCCAGTTTTAGTTACTACTCTCACCAACTCAGATAGGAATTTGACATGAGATGCATGGAAAGAAGTGGAAGGTTTAGAATTTCTGGACTAGAACCGCACGCAGTCTGCAATCATATATACATTCAGCTCGTGCATAGGACATGCATATGAATGCAAATAGCCATGATGATTGCTTCAATTTTCAGAACGTTCGTCTTCTATGGAATTTTCTATTTAACTCTTAAATTAAACTTCTTTGTTTTTCAACTTTGAACTCCTGGTATTTACGTTTCTGTTAACTCCACAGCATTTCTGCAGAAATGTCACAAATTATGTAAATTTAACAATTATAATTATAATCATAAATACACAAGGTTACATGATGCAGACACAATGTGTAGTTTAGTTTTATCCTAATCATGTTCTATGTTAATTTGTTTCTTTCTGTTGTGTACATACATATGGTACGAAAATATTCACTCACCTGACCATATAAACAGTCACGCACGCAGCACGCACGCGCACACAGACACACACTCACACACATACGTGCTTAATATATCATTATTTCGCAATTGTTTGGGAATAAAGCAGGCAAAGCTCAGACAGCAGAAAACTGTGGTTCAGGCTGGATACTTCTCAATTCCACCTGCTACTTTCTGGTTCTGGAACCAATGAATTGGTCTTCAGCTTTGACTAACTGTCAGGAAAAAGGCGCTGGTCTACTGTCTCTGAAATCAGAGACAGAACAAGTAAGCAACTATCCGTAAAATACTGATTAATTTATATTTAATTTCCTTTTGAGGATGCGAAGATAGTGACGATAGAAAAGAAGGTGGTTCTTGTGTTAAAGGCAATCTTTTATTATTTCATGAAAAATAGGGTGCATCTCCGTCGTCAACCCACGGACCTGATGGCTCAGAATTTTGTTATTTATTCCCATATTTTGTTCGAGGATTGCTTTGGAGTCACGTTGTTGTAATGCACAGTCACACATATCGACAGCTTAATATGAGAATATAAAATTTATAAAATGAATGAAATGAAGCGCTAGAGGATGGGCCAAAGACTGCAATAGAAAGGAAGTAAACTTTCCCTGCAAACATTGTCGCCAACTGATGTTCACTCACTCATGTACAATACTGACAAGGTTACATCCCTATTATGTCACTTGATCTGTCACTAAGCGTTTCCGTCGCTTGTTGGTCATTGTAGCTCTCAGATAGCTAAAGTCTCTTGACAGGCAACTGATAGAAGTGTCTCTCGAGTGTGTCGGACGTGCTGTATGCATAGTGATATCTTTGGCTGGCTGGTTGTGCTGTGTTTTATTTTCTTTTACTGTAAATTTCATAGTCTGAACGAGAAGAACGCACCCAGGGATGAGTTAGGTGTAAAGAAGTAGAAGAAAGAAGAAAAGCGAGAGTGCATAATGTAATATATGGAAATTTGGTTGAGGCAAAACTTAAGGGTTGGGAATGCTGCTGAAGTGAAAATGTTTAAATGCAATAATGGGTAAAAAATATAGCAACAAAAAATGCGCTGTGTTGATCTGACTACCTTCGACGATAACCTCCTTTCCCCGAAAGGTGACAAAGTTGCGGTCGAATCGACAATAGGCTCTGGTCTTGGTCAAATCGACTGGCCCCCAGCACACTTTGTAGGTCACATCTGAAGACAAACTTGTTCAAAAAGCAAATATTATGAGTGGTGACTTGCATGGGTGACTGATATTCCGTACAGTCATACCACAGACACAACAATTGTCAGTCAAGGACCTGAGTGACGACAAGGGACTGAAGAATAATGGCATCAGGTCTGCTAAGCATCCTTCAGTCTAGACAGTAACCTTGGGTGTGGCTTGAACAAGACCCTGAAAGACACAGAACATATCCATGTTGACTGTTAGTATTAACAGAGCCCAGCAGATGAATATACTGACAGATCAAAAATATATGACTGGTGGTGTTGCTTAGAAGAAGAGTGACCTAGACAAGTTTGAAGTGCGTTAGTTTGTCTTAGATTTACGCATTTACCTCTATTCCTTTCTGTCTTTCGAACTCCATTTTCTACGTACTTTCTTGTGAGTATAAATGCAAAGACAGAGATAGAGAGAAAAAGAAAGAGCGGAGAAAAAAAGAATCTTGTTCTCTTACTGGCAGAACAATGGTTTAACTAATGTTGATGTATAAACTTTATGACACACGGGACACATTAACGACACTTACTTAGCTTTCACAATGTCAAACAAAAATATATAACAGCAAGTTTTCCTCTAAAAGAAGAGAACGATCGTTTAGTACTTTAATCATATTACTGCACTTTAATTGTCATTATTAGTATATAAATTAGGGGCTGATGTTACGAATAAGCTGTACTTATTTTGTCGTCAACCTTCAACACCTCAAAGAAACTGATTGAGATGAAACTTTCCACCCTTGAAAGAACCTGGTGGGTAGGACTACAGCGCAACACCTCAAGTGACGGCAACTCCTCTGACAGCACTTTGGTGACACTTCATGAAAACTCTTCTTTTTCGGGGGAACTGATGTGAGTCACCCTAGATTTAAGTAAATGGTTTAATAACCTATAACAGACCTGGGCAAACGCCGGCCCGCGGGCCGGATCCGGCCCGCCTCCTGTCTCTGACCGGCCCGCCCGCTGGCCGCCCACCAGTAAATATACTATGTATACAGTATTGGGTAAAACTGAGTTAACTATATTAGTCCGGCCCTCTAGAACCATCCCAGTTTCTCATCCGGCCCCTTGGGAAAATTAATTGCCCACCCCTGACCTATAACATCTATTGCTTATGTAATTTTAACCATTGATATTTTTGTCAGATTTTTTTTAACATTATCCATTCGCTTATGAAACCTGCATGGTTATATAGAAATCAGTATATACTATCAAGAAAAATGTGTAATGTAAAATATACAAAAGAAGCAAACGTCTAAGGTGTTCACGGTGATTTCTATATAATTTTGTATACTTTGTTTATAAATAAAAGAATGTTGGACTTAGATATCTACCAAAGTGATCCAGCTTGATTTTCCCAGCCAGTTTCTTGACATGATTTTATAGATATACAAAAAAGCAGAAAGAGTATTTTTGCATTAACTGTACTTTTGCTTGTGTGTAAAAGATGTCAGCTGAATACGGCAGTTGTGATCATTGTAGCTGCATAGTTTCATATATATATAGGTTTGCGTTGTGACATAATTGTTTAAAAAGTCAGTATTTTCTTTCACCGTTATTACTCTTTTATCACTCAAATATACAACTACTTGTTACAATCAAATTTTTTGAATTAAAGACTTTGGAACAAGGGCGAGCCTAACAACAATAAGAAAAATGAAGACTGTGTAGAGATGTATCCTACTGGTCTACTGAATGATTTGCCATGCAGCATGTCTGTCTCGTACATTTGCGAGAAAGAGTTAGGTAAGTATCCTTAGGTTGGATGAGACAGGAGGTATCCACAAAGATAAAGGGAAAATCATATCACGACACACGTTGAATTAACATTGCTTAAATAATTGTAAAGAGCAGACACTACACTATTTTTTTAAAATTTAAATGTCAAAGAAAAGTATAAAGACGAAGAGGAAGTCTAGTATAAACTACAATCATACACGAGTACGCAAAAAGTACATATTATCAAACACGTGTAAATGCAGGATGCAAAAGGATTGTGTTTCAAATATTAAGCATATTGAGGTACTTTTCTGTGCTTAGAGCGTAACAGCTCCCTAAACAGCTGTGATAATGGTTGGATCCTTATCTTGGATTCTTGCTACAAGTTTTTTAATCAGCAAAAGCCATGGACGGACGCACAGGCAAGCTGCAAAAACAGTGGTGCGACTTTACTGTCTTTGGACAACCTAAGCCAACTGGTATGTGTTTTAGAGCAACTGTTTCACAGGTTGAGATATTAGTAGACTGAAATACATGTGTTTAAAGCATCTGGAATACATACTATGGTTTTCTTTAGTATCTGCTCTTATGTTTGTAGGTGGTAGCAGACTTTCACCTATGTCCGTAATCTGCATTTTTTATTTCATATTTGTTACTCTTTGGTACACAAACATGAAACTTTTTGTACTACTATTTCTTTTTAATGGAGCCATTTGTACTAGAATGTTTGTCTCAAGGCTTTTTATGCTTATATACAAGGTGCACGCCAAGAAATTTAGTTACAAACCACAAAATACATTATCTTTATGGGAAATATATCATCATTGAAAAATTAGCTGGCTTTTTACAAATTATTCTATTACACCACACATACTGCAATGAAATAGGAAACTGAGGCGCGTGCCATAGAAACAGGAGTTTGAAAATGTTGAAGTCTTTTATTGTTTCTTTAAAGTAAATGCTTCTAACGATAACAGTTAGGTAAACGTGAAGTGGTGTATATATAATGTAGAGTATGAGCTAATCGTGGACATTTATTAGCATTATTTTTAGAAATGGATGATAAGGTACCAGGATTTTGTAAGTACATGTATTTATAATATGGGCTGTTTATGTGGAAATAAAAGCAATATGCACAATCTTTCTTAATTATATAATCGATTAAATTCTCTTAATAAAGAATAATATTTTTTTCTGTCTTCCGACTAACATCTCCTAAACATAAGGAACGTGTTTGATAATTACTGTTGCTAGAATATGAAGCCATGCTTATTACACCTTCATTATCGTCCTACTTTTGACATGCAGTTGCAGATTAAGAAAGAGATGAATCGTATAAACAGTAACGCCGATGGTGGGTGGGCTTAAGGAAAGTAACATCTGATATTCAGTGGAGGTGGCTGGAAACGAACCGCTCGTTCGCACCTGAAGTTATGTAAGTGGGTATTTTCACTTAACAGACCAAATAATTCTTCTTGAAAATTTTTTTATTTCTTCCAAGCTAACGGAAGCATAACTAAAAACCGTTTTAAAAATATGCAAGTCAAAAAATTCAGATCTGTGGGAACATAAAAGTCGCTGCACGTGTCGCCAAACAGTTTCTCGTTTTAGAAAAAGGGCAGGAATATTTCAGCAAGTCAAAATGCATTTGAATATGAAATGAAATAGCACATAGAACTAATTTGTGTTTAGCTTTAATGAAGCTGGAAAAGTACAGTAATTTTATGTACGAAAGTTGTGTAATATATGTTTCATCTTTGTCTTCAATGTTTTTCTCCTTGATATTTTTTTATTGACTTAAGTTGTTATCTGTTTCATGTTGACTCTTCTCACGTCATGCATTTTCATGCCAGACTCTGTTAACTGTGTTGTGTTTTTTTAGTCAGTGTTGTTATTGAAGAGATCCTACTTAGGATTTAGGTGTTTTTGTAATAGGATGTAATGGTAAGAACTGTCGATTATGACGGAAATAAATGAGACGGGTACAAGTAAAGAAACAATTCTGCAATAGAAACATTTCATTTCCTATTAATTAGTTTTATCACTCAAAGATACAATTAACATTTGCGAGTAATATTTCTTTGACTAAAGACTGTGGAACAGTGGTGAGCCAAACAACAAAGAGGGTAATGAGGACTGTGTAGAGATGTACTCTAGTGGACTACTGAATGATTTACCCTGCAATTGGTCTGACTTCTACATATGCGAGAAACATTTACGTGAGTACCAATAACTTGTCTGTCCAAGCCAATGTCCAAACTGTAAACAGATTTTCAGAGAAAGAGAAAAGTCACGGTGTGCCTTACACTTATTTAGCATCGTAGAACGATATTTATAGCTGCCGACTGGGGCTTATTTGACTTCATGGCAATGCACGACACCTCACGGTTGATCAAAGTTGCTTTTACTATACTTATAAAGATGAATAAAATGTAAAAGATTGCATAGACACCGCAGAGGTGGTAAAGTGCTGGTGCTCAGTGTTTCAGCTCCAGGTTAAGATGTAACTTGTACCCAACTACCCGGAGATTATCCACACTACAATGGCGACTTTTGCAATAAGTATGTGTGCGCCTTTAATGTTTGATGCTGATTACACGAAGACCTCACATTTAAACAGATTCGAATGTGGTCAAAACAGTGATATTGGTTGACATATCCTAATGTATTGTCGCATACTTTCCTCTGTTTAGAGCATGTTAACGACTCCATCAGCAGCTGTGGTAATGGGTGGGTCCTAATCGCGGATTCCTGCTACAAGTTTTCAAACCAGGCCATGCAGTGGACCAACGCACAGGTCAGCTGCAATGCAGATGGCGCCGACTTGCTCTCCTTAGACACTACAGAAGAACGGGTATACGTTAATTTACACTGCTTTTCAGCATGTTTGCTGAGCAAAACAAACGTGTAATTCTACGCTTAACTCAACACTAAACCTATGCCTTTCTCGTTTTCTTTTTTTTAATCTCATTTTGTAAAAAAATGTTTTTATGGAAAACAAGGACATGCCTCCTTTGGAGTATTTCTCATAAACAATATAGTTACTCCAACAGCATGCAAAATCAAATACTCCCAAATAATTGGTAACAGACATTAAAAAACAAGAATATGCATGTGTACCTCTTTTGACTACGATCTTAGTACCTTATACGAATGTGCAGAGCATCGAGCATCACTTATGTCAGCAAAGTTGAATTAAAGTTTCAAACGAGCAGTCTCCGAATCTTAACCGAGCAAACAACATTATCAATGTCCTCTTACCGGCTGTCTTACTGTAAGGTGAAGCAATGATTAAGAATAATTCAGTTAGCTTATTGCAGTCGGGTGCCGACAGATAATAAAATAATAATAATAATAATAATAATAATAATAATAATAATAATAATAATAATAATAATAATAATAATAATAATAATAATAATAATAATAATTATTATTATTATTATTATTATTATTCTCGACTGGGTCTATAGCTCTGAAAACATTAGAGCTGCACACAGCCTGATCCTTTGCTTGTACTGAAGTTGCAGATTATTGAAGAGATACATCGTATCAACAGTAAGGCCAGGTGGTGGGTGGGTTTAAGGAAAGTATTGCCTGATGTTAAATGGAAGTGGCTTGAAAAACCCCCAGTTTCAGCACCGGCAGTCACGTAAGTCAGTTTAATTTTAAATTGTTCTCAAAAAAGATTTGCTTTTTTTCCTACAGTCACTTTTTGCTGACAGGAACTCTGCTTCCTCTCCTAATATGTTTAGAGTCACAGTCTTACTCTACAGCACGACTTACCTATCGAACCACTAATGAGCGAAGAACACAACAAAGACGAAATAAACGTTACAAAAAACTCTAATCACACGTAAATGAAATAATAACGAAGTTTAAATACACACACACACGAAAGCGAAAACAGATAACTAGCCCACGCCCAAGTACGATATAATGAACGACTCTAGTAAGGGAAGTAACAATTAAAAACACCCGCACATGCTGTGGCACAGTACTGTCAGAGTTCTCCCCCTAATGTTAGATCTAGAACACTGTGTTTACACTGTCTCCTTCATTTCTTATGGCCTTGAATAAGATGAAAATGTAAAAGAACAGCATGACGACAACAAGGACAAGATCGAGGACAAGAACAAAATCAATGTCAATGCTCACGCGGCTTGCAAATGTCACCCGCTCACACCAATTAGCCTCTGTTGCCATAGCAAACAGCTTACAGCACCTAAGCAGACGACTCTGACGTAGCCTAGGCATGACTTCAAGCGTCGCTACAGTCAGTGCAACAAGGACTTGACCTTTCCCCGCAAAGCGGATAAAAATAGCCTTGAATGTGACGTCAAAGTCGTCTGCTGTACACAGAAACGCAGGCACAGAAAATGACTGACACGCGACACAGAGTAAGTCAAAAAGTGAAAAGTTTGTAGGCTATACGGTCCACGACTGGCAGCCAGTGAAGAGAGTGTATGATAGGTGATATATGGTCACATCTACATGGAATGCAGATGATGTGAACAGCGTTACTCTGGATCCTTTGAAGTCTGTCAAGAAGATACTCGGAAATTCCAGCAGAAATATTTTACACTCGAGAACCCAAAGGCACAGATGAGAATTTTAGTTGTATCAGTCACGATTGATACTAATCCTACGAAGTTCAAGGTAAGCAATTCTGTAGACATGAGAAATATGCTAATGAAAAGTCAGACTTATCGAGAATGACACTCAAGCTTCGTAAAGAGTCGGAGAAAGGAATAGTTCAGTGAGTTGTTTATAGACAGAGACTGGAGAAGAATGACTCAGAAAGTTATTTGGACAAGTAAGTAGCAGTTCAGTCTTATCATCATTCAGTCGCAGTCTGTTTTGGAGCACCAACGACTGTACGTCAGCTATGCTAGTATCATTTCTTTGTTTACTTTGGTTATGTATACACCTCAGGTCACTTAGATATATCAAGAAGACCACATTAAACATACCTGCTGACGAATACTTATAAATTCTCTTCTATCTGCAGACAATGGAAGAAAGGAGAATCCGACGGCGTTCTGAGTAAAGAGGACTGTGTGGAAATGGACTCTGACGGTCTGCTGAGTGAAGTGCCATGTAGCTCTTCTCGCTACTATATATGTGTGAAACAGTCAAGTAAGCACCGATACATTTTAGATGTAATGACATTAAATGTAAAGAAGCTTTTCAAAAAACTTTACTACGAGCCTCTAAAATTACTCAACTAGTTTTCTCCAGTTTCTTCCCAAGTAATTCTAATAGTTAGAGCACTTATATACTTGCAAGATTAATAACAGCTAAACTAAGTTAAAAGGATTTAGGTAACAAGCCTTCTCTTTTCATATTTTAAATTTATACTTTTTTTCAGCAAGAGGATCCAACTTAGAAGACAATTGTGAGACTGGGTGGTTCTTGATCTCTAAAGCTTGCTATAGTTTACCTACAAAGTCTATGCCATGGTCTGACGCACAAAAGAGTTGTCAGGCAGTGGGTGGTAATCTGCAGTCTATCAACACTTTACACGACCTGGTATGGAGATAAGTATTCAATGCATTTTTAGAAAGATTTCAAAACTAGTTTTAGAAATTTTGTGTAATAAAAGTAAGCGTACATCTACTCTCTTAATTTAAGTTTTTTCCTGTGCACTGTAAAGTGTCCACGAAAGTTTCTAAGTTTCACTTTGAAAAAGAAACTGACATAACTATTGTTTTATTTTGTTTATCGCGTACATTACATTTTTAAAAATTAAATTGAGGGTGACACATCACTCTCCAAAAACATGGCTGTAAGAAAATGCCACAAAATCTTGTTAAGTGTCATAGAAAGCTTTATTTAGATTAGCTAGTGGCCATTTGATCTTCAGCAGCCATCTAAGACCAGAGAATGCCACAGAACACAGAAACGTAGAAATTGTATTGACAATTTGGGTGAATGAGCTGATGACGAGAGCGATGATATTGTTGCTATTGCTGCTGCTCATCAAAATAAAGTTGATGATGAAATAGTATTACTACCTACAGACTCAGCACGAACTCGATTGCTATCTTTAGTGATCAAAAAGGAAAAACTATCCTATTATTCATTTTACATTTCAAGCGTATGTGTCTAGAAGGAGTCATGTCCTTGGTCAGGACGTCTTAAAAGCTGTGTGAACATGTGCGTAAATATGTCTGTGCATGCGTGCGTGAGTGAGTGCTTCCGGGGGTGGGTGGGAGGGGGAGAAAGAGTTTTTTTGGCAGTGATCTTAAATAGTTGTTATGAGCCTTTATAATTCTTAAATCCAGATACAAATTCAGGAAAGAGTAGATCTGAAGAGCTCGCCGTGGTGGGTAGGGGTGAGGAGAGCATCTCCTGCCGACGGCACATGGGAAAGGGACAATGGTACACAAAGGTGTGGAATGATGGCGTTTGACGGCTCGCTGGTTTACGAGGATTGCACAGCGTTACACTCTGTGATCTGCGAAAGAAATCTTAGTAAGTGATAAATTATTTCATCAGCTTAAGATGACATTAGAAGATTTGGGGCTTGACAAAATCATGGAGAGAGAACTTGCAAACTTAAAAACGTGAAAGATAATTTTAACTTGTAAAGATCATTACTAAATATACATTGGTTTTGTTGGAAGATTACTTGGAATATATTTAGAAATTTGTTTGGATAATGAATTAGAGTAATAGAGATGGTGTCTAAGGATCGATGTTGTATTGTTATCAAGTTTACAGTTTACGAAAAAAATTAAATATTGATAGTGACGACAACGAAATTGCTAGCCCACTAACCTTCTTAGACATTATGTTATACCTTTTAGTTTGATTGTAGGTTCAAATTATATAAAATATTTCGTTGAAAGATCTGTGTGATGAAAATGACCACACGTATCTTCTTTTAGATAAAAATGTACTTGAAGTTGCCGAATAATTCACGAAAGCACCCATTACGACTCATTCTGTGCAGCTGAACTCGTATTTGCCCATGGGTAAAATTGTCCTTACTTTCTATAGGAAACCAGCTGGTAAAGTAAAATCGACAATTAGCTAACTCACGATTAATAGCGTATATAGAAGAAATTCCAGGGAAAAGAGGTTAGACTGCTCATGTTTTTCGCTCAAGGACGCAAAAAAGGAACCGAAATGCAAAGCGAGGAAAAACATTTGTGAAAAAAAATCAAACGACCTAAATATAAAATTTATTCACGAAGACAGAACATTGTAAATATTAGAGAATAAACAGACTGACATGTTTAGAAACAAAAATGGCCAAGGGAAATAAGAATGGAACTTTATCAACTGTGATGCTGCGTTTCACTGAATGCTTAATTTCGTTGTTGGAAATGCCCATTATGTCACTATCTGATGAAATATTGGCTGGGGAAAAAAAACAAAAACAAAACAAAAACAAAAAAACAAAAAAAAAAACCAGTGTGAATATGGTTACTAACACAGCACTGTAGCCGTTAATTTTCGTTAGAAGATTTTGCCAGTCTGGGTTAGACTAACATGCTGGGTAAAAGCCCATCAGTACGAGTCGGGCTCGTGTCCCTGCACATCAGCAGTTCGGCGATGACAAAAACTGCTCTAATCTGGGAGGGCAACAGGCAGGTGAACTCCTGAGACAAATAAACTCCTTTTTATAACCCGCTGAGCAGCTGAAGTTATTCAAGAGACCGAAATTTCTGGAACACTTATTAAAACGGGTTCGACTGAGTAGAATTTGTACGATAAAGGGTAAATCGGGAAGTCTACAGCTCAGGCAAGAAATATCAAAAACAAGAACTGTAACCAGTTCCGGTCATCGAATTAGCTTCGGTCATTCTGAGTGCACATAAAGAGCTGGATTCTGCATTTCCTCAACTTGGCTTCGCAGGACTGTTTCTGTTTGGTAATTATCCCAGTTTATCAGCACATTTTAATCAGTTATGTGACGTGTAAATATTTGTAGACTACGCCATTAACTATGGAATAAGACTTTTTGTCGTAATAAGCCTCTGCATACTTTTCACTTTCTAACACACTTGTTAAAGTTAGATCACCTAATAGGTGGAAAATTTGTTTTTAAAACATTTAGCAAGTATATTATAGAAAGCATGATTATTTATGTTAAAGCATATTGAGCTTGCTACCTGCATGGAAAGGTGCTATATAAATGTTTCTACTATTTTTTTCAGCCCTAAATAAAAAATCTTCTCGTCGAGCGAGAACTCTTATGCCCGTGTGATGTCCCTGAGAAGAAAACTTAGGAATGCCAAAGAAGCAGATGATAAAAAGCAGAGAAGTTACAATTTTCATATAGTGATGTTTCAATTTAATCCAGATCTTCTTACTCTTTACTTTTTACTACTTTGTACACCTTAAGTACTTTTTTAATTCATAAGCAAATTATAATAAAGATCATTAACAAAGTATTTACATGCCTTTCGTAGCAATTTTAAGCTTGAAGTAAGTTATACCTGTTTAAAACTTGTTGGCATATTGATACTAAGAATTCTTTACAGATGTTGTTTAAATAAGAATCAAGCTCCAAATTATGAGTTGGCTTATTCTGTTAATTGCGATTTACCACATTGTCCCTAGACAAATCAAAGATGTTACTTTTCTACATCAAATAGACCACACCGAATTATTCCTGGAAACGAACTTTCACTCTGCTGAAGAAAGACGAGGCAAGGAGGTATGTCCATTTTGTTTTTAATACATCTGGATGCAAGCAAGGTGTATATCAAACTGGGGCCGTGTGTGCATAACCTCACTAGCTGGAAAGTAAAGCGTAGCAGTCAGAATTCAAGTACCCTATAGCCTTTATATAATTAGACTTACATCTCTGTTCCTCTGGGACTTATCACTATTTAAAAATGTCACTTAATGGACCACATAAAAAGTGACTTACCAAAGATGGGCTTCACATAGGTCACCTAAACATTAATAACGACCTAAACAAAATACCCCAGGTAAAAATACTCATATTCAATTTCGGAACCTCCTTCCACATCTTTGCCCTGTCTGAAGTATCTTATAACGATATCGTTATTCCTGGTTACACACCAGAACGTCGGCACCAGAACAAAGTATTCAGCAGATTTTAACGTATTCTAGTGTTTTACTGTATTAAAATATTGTTTTAACCTTGCAACTTTGTATCATGTATGTGCTTATTATTGTATATTGTGGACTGGTATGTAATATTATGTAATAAGAGTCATATTTCGCGACAGTGCCCAGGTTCAGTAAATCAGGCAGTGATAGCAATTTTTAACTTTGATCTGCTAAGAAATGTACGTCATATTCTAGTTTCTCACTACACAGATTCTACTAGTAGTCTCGTAGTTTACCCACCATTTTGTTAAGCCCACAAAATTTTCACTAAATCTTTCTCTACCGAGAATCTAGAATTTGTAGTTTTGTGAATTGTTGTTGTCTACTCTCGCTCTTTTTTCACACGTGCCACACACTCACACAAATGGACTGCGTGACATCAGCATCTCACCTCTCATCGTCTGCCAATCATGCCTAAGTCTTCTTTTTTTTCCAATTTTGATCACAGTCTACAAATCCAAAATCTATTTTTGTCGGTGCGTCTTATTTCTCGAAAATATAGATTTCAACTTTTTAAAATGTAATCCATTAATTACCTCGCCTAGTTGATAAACCAACATATGTAACTGTTTGTTTTAAATTACAGGTCATGTTCGACGTGTTCTTCAAGTTTACGAGTTCTTAATTGTGTAAACTTCAAATAGAAAGCTTTAAGAAAAGGTACCTATTATGGTTGTAAAGGTAGCCGTTTACGAGGATGATAATGATTGTCCGGATGTCCAATGGGCTATAGTTGTATATGAGACGAATATGTAACGTGTACTTTCGACTCGTTGACCTGAATGTTCCCGAGACTCTGTTACACAGTCTCTGACATGATTGATTTTGGTGGTAATAATAGTTCGTACTGCTATTAGTAGTATTTAGCACTACTCTGTAATCATTAATAATGATCAGTATAATACATGTATATGCTTTATCCAATTTTAATTTCTTTAGACATCTCCAGAATCGGATGATGAACAGCTTGACGTCAATGAACTGGCAACTTCATCTCTTTGACCTCGGCTCATTCTTCAACAGAAGTCATAAAGAACCCAGAAATATTCAAATGATCTGCAAAAATGTATATACTTTTACAGTTTGACCCAACGCGTTATTCAGACATGTTCAATTTTGTCTTTCTGTTTGGATTGTTTTGCTTTGGTAGAATTTTAAATACTGTGTAAAAAAAAAAAAAAAGTATTAGAGAATCTATTTACCTTCCGGAACTATAGCGATTCTAATACTATACAAAATTAACATTATTTCGGCTTTGTAAATTAATTTATTCCATGTAATTTAGAGAGAGTATATGTGTGTGTGTGTTTGTGTGTTTTATACACATTTATGACGGTGTAGATTTCTACACGTATTTTTATCCTTCTCATATTGCAGTTTGTTTTGTTTTTCGACAAATATCATAAGATCATGACAAAAGCAAAGGAGTCAGTTCTGGTGTCCACAAAAGAAGAGCCTTTCATTACAAAACACGACTTGTAAAATTCTCGCAATTAAAGATAAGCTCAATTCAGCTGATGTAAAATTTGACAAATGGTCTAAGGGAAGTAACCAAGTGCAAGTTGTTCCGATTTTTGTGTTCAAGAGTTGTCTCCATTAGTCTTGGGCATGGCCTGAACAGTTTATTTTCTAGGCTGCTTTGTGTGTGGGGAGGGGGCGATGTTCGAGGGTAAGGGTGGAATAAACGGAGAGGGTTTAGTGGACAGTAGACAAGGGCAGCTGTATATCAACCAACATGGCTGCTCATTGTGTGACCTGATCACAATCCTGACAAATCAAAGCAAAAAATAGACATTATTTGTGCATGTAATATTTGCAAATCTGTATGGTGTAAAAAAAATCGCCTATGCATTCTTGAGTGTAAAGTTCTTGATCCTTGCAAACATCTAGTTTCACTTTGCTACCTACATGTCTTACTGGCATTAAAGACTTGTTCTATTTTCGATAAGAGACTGGAGCTCTGCATGCCCACTTCAAATTCTAGGAAAACATTTTAATTTTGTTTTGGCTTTCTTTGTGCTTTTCTGCTGGTATCTTCGGGAAATTGTATTTAGTTATTAAAATTTGCGAGGTTTAAGTGTAAACATTTCACTATAATCTTCCAGTCCAGCTATTTAGTGTTTACAGACAGGACAGAGATTATCACAGACGAACACATGTACAGGATATCCTCGATTTGCGGGATCTGAATGTGGCCTGCACAACACCACGGACAGGGCAAACGTTAGCCATTATGATGAAAACTAATGAACGCTGTCCAAGAAAACCATAAAATTACATTTAAAATAATAATTAAAGCAAAGTTGGGCTGACTTTGTAGTGAAATAAACTGCTGGCTCTGTTTGGTTCATCTTTATGACTGCAGCTTCTTTTTCTGTAATAAAAGTAGTCTGTTTACTAGATTGTGTTTGAGTTGTGTGAGTAACAGTATGTGTTGCGTGGTGTGTCTGCTTGCGCTGACACCACAGCATGTGAAAGATATACTCTGTGTGTGTGTGTAGTTGTTATTTTTTTTTTTAACCACATACCACAGCACGTGAAAAGATAGCTCCCATGTAGGTGTTTCAGTAAGATGTCGGTCATACAATCGTTTGCCTAAGCTCGCTACGCGTATCGCCACAGTGAAAAAAAATCTCCAGGATTTGGCATCCCTGAAGTCACCAAAAGCAGAATCATTAACTGCAAAATGTTCTCTCAAGATGATTTGTAAATCTGTCATACGAGTAAAGCCATCGCAGTAGTCTGGAGGGGGACGGCCTCATGGTACTGGTAAAAATGTGTTGTGTTTGAATGACTTCTTTAGTACTAAATATTTACTCCAATAGTTTCCTAGTCTCATACCTTGAGTTTTGTATTTGCAAAATAAGCCTCTGCATTTGTTCTCAACAAATACTTAAATCAACAATTCAAATTAGCAATTCAGAAATTAACTATTATAATTATTAGTTTAGTCTTTTAAAGAGGCTTTTGATATGTTTTCTGTAAACTGTTGGCAAAGCAGCTTAACTGATGCTGACAAGGAGATAGCAGGGAAGGGAATTCTGCTTCGCTCGCTCCCTTAAACCTCGGTAGACCACTGCCTCTTTCCACTTTAAAAAAACAGTAATGCATGCCTCGGGTTTATTTTTGAAAAAAAACCTGCCTCAAATGTCAGAATATGTAACTTTATATGAATGCAGCTTTTTTCACCTTCATTTTTACATGTTGCTTCTAGAGTTTCGTATAGGGGGACTCATATCACGTGGTGATATGTGGCAGATAAACGTTTGGGAAATCTGCAAACGCCGCACTAAATTGCAACATATCAACAGAATTCAGTTTTAAAGTGTCGTGGTCGTAATCTCCTGCTAGCACCTTCAAGATATAAAACAGCCAGCACGCGCCCCCTGCACACCACTGACAGTGACGGCAAGTAGGTGGAGTTTCCCATCCCCTGGAAAAGCTTGTCTACACATCAGGAAGTGTGCTCACAATGATAAGCAGTGACTAACACTCGTAGACCACGTGACCAGCCAGGGAGCGGCAACTAACAGCAGCTGATTCTCCACAGTGGGGAAAATTGAACAAATATTTGGTGGCAGGTTTTTCCTTGGTGTCTTAACAGTTTAAAACAGTTACTCGTGGCAAAATAGATCGTCTCTGTGCAATTACCGAGGATACGAACTTTTTTTTTTTTTTTTTAATCCAAGATTCGGAGATATCGTCTGAGGTGCTTGTCACGCTGCGGACTTGCTAACAGAAAGATTTCTCACTCATGAGTGTGTGTGGGCAGATTGTTGCCATTGTTCTGTAGGGATAGAGTAGTGTGTAAAGATCAGTTCAAGATGCTGAGCATGGTAACCATGGCAACAGCTGCCGCTCTGCTGATTTTGTATCCAGGGGGTGAGTACAGACTCTTGGCATACCTTCAGCCTGCGTCAAGCATGTTGCTTGTTCGCCACGTTTTGTGACTGTGCTTATTTTTAGTTTGTTTATTTGTACCGTACACATACAAACTCAAACGATTGCATACCCTATTCCCCAAACACGCACACACTTGCAGATGAATATGTATCAATCACGCCTGCACACAAATGAATGAGTACATGTGAACAGACGCAGCCCCCCGCCACTTGTACGTTAGATGACGTATGTACAATTGGGGTGCTTGGTGGCGCAGTGGTTAGTTAAAAATGCCCGTCACCATGGGAATTAGGATGTCCTGAGTTCGTATCTCGGCTGACATATCTCTTTCTGGATGTGACTACTGTTTACAGGGCTGACCATCGGTGGTTTTTCTCTGGGTACTTCAGTTTTTTCTACTCACTATGTGAGAGAGACAGCGATAAATGTGTGCTCATGCGACTTCAACTGTCTTACCTCTTTGAGTCCGCGTTTGTTGGTGGGATACGACGCCTTACAACATCATCATTATTATTATTACAAAAGGGAGAAAGTCCAGATAAAACTATTTAAACAAAAATTGTCAATAATGACGTGCGCGTGTATCAGTCTTACACGACTGCACAAACTCTGGTGTGTAATTAATGTGTTTTCCATTCAATACTTTATTTTGTAAACATTGGTGAACTATATATTTACATACTTAAACTCATTCTTTCTCAGTCTTTTCTATGAAAGCGAACAGCTGATTATATTCTAAACACTGCGGGTAGGTCTGATTATCGCGAAATAAATAATAAAATAACATCAAATTATTCATCCTTTACGGTATCAGAAATGAGAAGAAAATGAAAACGAACAAGCTACAACTGACATCTTTCGAAAAGAGCAACTTGTAACATCTGTAGCCGACTAGGAAGTACTTCGTAAAGTAACCTCATCCGGCTTACAACCGCGAAATGTCAACAACATCCTCCTTTTCCTAGAGTTTGTAGACTCTTTAACAACTTTTGTGATACCATAGCAGCACAAGGGGTCCCAAAATATAATTTTGTTTCCTGGCTCTCTCTCTCTCACATTATTTGCGCTGTTACACACTCATTCTTGAACACATGAACGCAATTAAACGTATGGGACATCATACCCTAGCCTTATTAGCTGTGGTTTCCTTGACAGGCGCAGCGCAAGAAGATTGGTGTGATCCAGGCTGGAATACTTTTACTACCACCTGCTTCAAGCTTTTCACGGAACCCAAGAGCTGGTCAGCTGCTCAGACGTACTGTGAAGAAATGGATGGCAACCTTCTGTCTGTGAACGCCACGCCAGGACTGGTAGGTTACCAGATATCCTCTTTGTGTGCTTTTAAGACTTTTATTAGTGAGCAGACTTTTATATTTCCATTCCTTTCTTCTTCCATGTTCTTAAACATAATTTAATTAACGTTTTGAAAGCTGTTTTCTAAGCAAGCCATTCGTATGATGGCGCGGAAAAATGTTGACTTTATTTGCCTTGCTTATCACCAGTGTGGCAGACGGTAACGTGCAGTGACAGGAGTGATGATAACTGTGAGACGATAGTGTGACATGTGCGTCTATTGCTAAACTTTCCGTCTTCCTTCTTTCCCTGTACACGCGAATTTCTTTATTGAAATATAGAAACAGAGACTGCAGAGTTTGCTCATATATTCCGTTTACTTGTTTAAAGATAGAGTGCATGGCGTTAGAATGGGAAGGATTGAAAGAATAGAGGAATAGGTTCTATTTTAGGGAGAGAAACGATGTATTAAGCGAGATTTATATATTTGGAAAAGACATGGCACAAATTTAACAGTCTAAAGTCGTCTCTAATGGTTTATTAAAGGAGCGAGTTACAAAGGAAATGAGTCACAAAAAGCAAAGCAGCTGGTGGACAGGTTGGCACAAAAGAATCGAAAACGAAACTGTGATTGATTTAGATGCGAGGATTTCCTTTCTCAATCAGTAAGTTGTCAATATATCTTTTATTAAATGTTTAATGTTTGAAGATTTACAATAATTAAAGCAAATTTCTGTGCAGTTTGCTTTTCAGCTCTAACTTGAGACAACGCAAGAGAAAAACAGATACAACTTATAACATTTTCATGTCGTTAGAAAACGCTTTTGAAATGACGAAAGAGTCACTGATTCAGGCTTTTCTTATTTATTAATTTAAGGTTCATTATACAACAGTGATAATGTCGTCTTTGTCAGCTTAATTTAGTCTTTCATACTCAGTCGTCATTTATCCAACACAATTTTTTGTCTACGTGTAATGAAGGTTGTGGGGAAAAGGTGAGCCTAACTACAGACACAAGGAGGACTGTGCAGAGATTACCATTAATGGCACGTTGAACGATGCTCAGTGTAACCGAAACAACAACTTCATCTGTGTCAAATTTTCAAGTAAGTGGCAAAATCTTTATAACTAAATCGTAGACATTGTGAGCATGCAGCCACTTGCTAAATGCAGCTGACAATAAGCCGTAGAGAGAGTAATAAATACAAAAATTACTCAGGATACAGCACGGCAATTATTCATAGAATAAAATATCATTTCCATTTCATCCATATTACAAAAAAATAATACTTTCAGCAATCAGAAACACCTGCAGTTCATTTCCTTTCAAGAGCGAACCAGACTGCGAGTTATCTAGTCAGCATTCTGACATCAAGAACTATGCGTAATCTACACATCACTTTATAATCCTGTCATCTATGGTTATGCATAATGCATACTTATTTTTTAATCCATTATGTCAACTTTAATTATGCCGTCTTCTTAATTCTTTACGTCATTCTTAATTAAGCCCCTTGTAAGGCCCATTGATCTCGCCTCCATGTGGGGAAAAGCGCTACAAAAGTCCTGCTACTATTAATATACTTACCTTCTGATCCTTTATTTCATCATTGATTATGCATAATCTATACTTCTTTGATTCTTTATGTCATCTATAAGTATATATAATCCATGCATTCTTTCTGAACATTTCTTTCTGTTCCATATTTCCGGCCTTTATTAATTCTGTCTGTCTTTTCTGTTTCTCTGACCCATGAAACAGCTTGATCTCTGTAGCAAACTTTTCCTCACAGCAGAGCAAGTTTGTGGCGATGAAATGAAGCTTCGTTTTCTTGCTCTATTGACCTAGGTTTTATTTTCCTACTCTCCTCATATTGCATGAAATTCATTTTAGACCACAAGAATGAGGACACGCCTTCATCTACACCAGGGGTCTCAAACTCATATTAGCATGTGGGCCGCAGTGGAAAGTAACAGCCAGTCAGCGGGCCGCACCACGAAAAGAAAATGTTTTTTCATTAAATTTTACGAACACTACTGTCACTGCAGTTAAATGTAAATAAAGTTTTTATAATTATTAATTACATTTAGTGTAGTTTATTACATGCACAGGCAGTTTAGTTTATTAAAATAAGTTGACGTTGTCTCTGTCACTAATAAAAAAGCAGAAACTGTAGTTCCCATAAAAAACACCAAGCACAACATACAACATACATATACACCGCGGACGTGACCGCGGGCCGCACAAAAATGTTTCACGGGCCGCATACGGCCCGCGGGCCGCGTGTTTGAGACCCCTGATCTACACACTTCCTTACACCGGAAAAAGCGTGTGTTGTCATGTTCATGTCCGTGTTTAAAGATTTCTAAGAAGATGATATTGTAATAATTGTAGTAACGTTCATCGTGCAACAGCATATTTTACGAAAATATATTCCACACGTGAGCAACAGAAATGAAAGTAATAAATTCTACAGCACCGTTACGCAAAAAATGTTAAGATGACCACGTCTGAGCTCTTCATGGAAGCTGAAGGGGGTTCTAAGGGACACAACTTTTGTAAACTTATTTGGTTGTGGTATTCACGCTTCCTTCCCTTTAACAAGTTGGCCCGCCCATACATGACGTCATGCCGCCTGCGTGTAGGCTGTTGTCTGTCACCTCAATGCGCAACACTAACAACAACTGAAATCTCATAGGACCAGCCACAGAGCTCACGTATGCTAGACCTCCCTTTCACCTGCCTCTATAATTTATTCCCTTTTCTATTAGGTATTCATATTGAGGGTGGACACAAAAGGTAGAAAGCATCACAGTCCCGAGCGATTTCGTGCTCCAACCCCATGGAGTCTGGAGGCTTGTACATACTGCAACACAAGAGTCACGAGTTGAGCAGGCTTCCTAGTCTAACTGAAGCATGCCCAACGCTCTAGAATATGTAGGAGACACAGGCATGAACTTTGTTCTCGATATTGACTTCTGTGACTGGCACCATCACTCGAGTGAATGACGGTCTAGTTGAGAACTAGACACCTGACCCATAGTCTCAATCTCAGTCTGTCATCAAACAAAGTGCCATTAAATTTCACTCACACGAGGGAACTCTTTCCAAACGATTTCCTTTTAGTGTCCATATCATGATGTTATTAATTGTCTGAATGAAGGATAGTTGGCGTGGTGATCCACACCCTTTTAACAGTATTCAACTCCTGTTTACATTCAAAACACATTGAAACCACATCAGACACACAGAAGGAAAAACTCAAGGCGGCAAGCTGGGCTATTCAGGGTTGTGGAGTAAATGGCAGATAATGTAAATGTAAAGCACCAGATACAATAGAAGCAAGTTTTTACCCTCAAATGGGGAATCAGAGTTATAAACATCCTTGGTTTCAACTCAATGTGTCTTTAATCGAACGGTCCAGTAAATTAAATAATATTTATTCACAAAACATTTACATACATCCATTCTCTTCCTTGAGCAACTTTCCTTGCAACTGATAATTCTCGTTAATATGCTGTCGTGTGTAACAAGGGGTCAGGGCTGAACCTGAGGGTCCTTGCTAGCTTCCACAAATAGTCATTCTTCTTACAGAGGGACATGGACTCGAACTTCTCATTCCGCCGTCAGTGGAAGGTCGCGAGGCGTCGACGAAACTGAGTTACGCCCCACCCGCTGACGAGTGATCTCCCAGTGGGTTTATTTGTGGTTTTTGTTGTTTTTTTTTTCTGAGATGGCGAAGAACTCGGGTAGATGTCTCCAGAGAGAATGAAACTCCTGTTGGGCTGACGGTCACCTCAACCACCGGAAATTACCGTGCAGTTTGAGGCCTACCCAAGGTGATATCGCCTGAAGAAAACTGAATCGCGCCTTCCAACAAAATTTGTTACATAAATACTGCACGTTAAAATAATGATACTTTCATACTTTCTCTACTTTTGACAGCCTCGGTGTGAGATTGCACAAACCTCTCCCTGATGATAATCTAAAACTGTATAAACCTAGATTAATTTGCAACCATACAATTGTCATTATCCTTGATTTTCCTAAGAGGATTGCATCTAAGACTGCGGCTACGCCCTAAGCCGGCAGTTATTTTGCAGTCGCCACGTTTCCTCCTCGACAACGGAATTGATGACGTCACGGGTACACGGGTTCTCGTCCTTTGCTGTCTATGCACGACAACGACATGAAATATCTCTGCCGACTCATTTCTGCAACTGTAGAGCGGGATAAAAACCTTAGATAAGATGTAGGGATGCTGTAGATGTTGTAGGGTAAGTTATCTAACGGACTAACGATTGGCCACCGCAACTCTCGATCCTTCGAGATTTGCTTGTAAACTTTGGTGCAGTATCATGCTTCTTAATTAAATATTACTGCTCTGAGTCCTTCTGCCGGAGTTTCTGGCTATCAGAATCTGCCCCGATGCATTTTTTTTTTTAATTTTTGGTTCAGATGATTTCAAGTCCAAGAAAACTTCATTTCGTGTTTGTTCTTTCTCTTTCTTTCTTTCTTTTTTTTTCTATTAAGCTGCACTTTTTGGCAAGGGTTATATGTAAAAGAAAATATGAATGTTTTGAGTATTCTTCAATTCTCGTGACTAATAAATTAACACCGTCATTCTCTCTCTCTCTGACCATTTAGTCCTTTCACTTCCTATTTCCCTAGGAAGCACTCACCACCCACAGAAATGCTTTCGCGACTAAAAAGAAATCTTTGTGACACTTTAAACACTTTGCACTCACTACGTTTCTGGAAGCTGATCGTATTTCACAAGAAGGGAAGCCGTGGTTGCGGTGGTGTGGGGCATGATGGAGGTGTCGTAAGATGGAAGGTGGCCGCTGCTGCTGCTGCCAGAGCCGTCACCAAGTGTTGTTAAACTTCCGCTTCAAGCGCCACAGGCGTGCGCCGGCTTCCGGTCAATTTTTCCGGTCTGTGCAGAGCTGACACGAGGCGAGCGAACCCAGATGACCTTTGGTGCACGAATACGTAATAGCGTGCGTCAGCACAAGAACAGTTTGAGGTCTTCTGGAAGAGGGAGGGAGAAGTAACAGCCAAGAACAGCTGAATAGTTCTCACTCCACACTTGACGATCTGTTATTTGAAAAAATATTGCCCCAGAAACCATGGATATTCATTTGTTAGTAGACAGCTCTGGAAAATAAAGAATGGCTAATCTCAAATTATAATTTCGTATTATTGTACTCAAAAAAACATTTTTCATAGATGCTAGCATTTTTGCGCTAAAAAAATTCTTGTTGTTGTTGATGCTTCTTCGGTGCTTCTACTTCTTGTAATTAATCCACCCCTACTCAGTCCAGCGCGCCCACCAATTCCCGTCAGCCCCAGTGTAACTATTAGTGTCTGCGACTGCAGCTGCTGCTGCTGCTGTTGTACGATGACTGCTGCAGCTACCGCGCATGCTCAATGCCTGTCATTGAAATCTCGTATTCACCTCGCCTCGTCTCGGACTTTGCAACGGCCGTTGTTATCGACTGGTCTTATCGCCGAGATTTTTTCCCGTTAAGAGCAATTAGAGGAATGGCAGATAATGTTTCCAGCATGAGCGTTTCGTCAAGAAGGCCTTTCACAATTTTACAGACGGCATTGAGAGCTGCTCTCACGCGCGCACGTGTAATTATTTCTTGTGTCAAAGTTCTGGATAAGACTAATGCTGAATGTTGTGATGTATGTTTAACCTACCCTTCGAGCTTACACTAAATACAGCGGAAGTTTGAAGTGTGTGTCTGTGTGTGTGTGTGAGACAGTATGGAAGAATTAGAATTCACTTGGCTGCGATGTTGCTTAATATCAGACAATATTATTTATTGTACCATATGATGTTATTTTCATTTTTTTTATTTCGTGATAATCGAACCTACCCGCAGTGTTCGCTTTCAAAGAAGAGACTGAGAAGAAATGACTGCATGTATGTCAATATATAATTCATTCATGTGCATAAAATAAAGCATTGAATAGAAAACAATCAATTAAAATCTACACACCAGAGTTTGTGCAGTCGTGTACGACTGATACACGCGCAAATCATTACGAACAAGTTTCTTAAAATAAACTATATTTTATATACATATATATATATATCCTTCCTCTTCTTCCCCTGTTGATCGACATAACCTCGACAAAGCCACTGAACCAGTCTTTTGTGAAGGCGGCCGGCGTGCTACAGTTGGACGCGCGCGCGGGGCTGGTTCATCGGGCCAATGAGAAGACTTCAAACACCATACAGGCGGCGGGTTGTGTCGGTCAGGCCACTGAACTCACGAGGCGAGGCTTCATCCGCCGACAGGAGTGCTTTTCCTGAGTCCTGCCATAATCTAGTGACTAGACTGGTGTTTGTTACCAGCTTGGAGTACACGGAGAGTAATTAACTAACGACACTCAGTGGAGACTCGGCGACTGGAGGCTCGTTTATTCTTTACATTATTTCTGTGAATTTTGACTTCGATCATTCTCTGTGTTGTGAACAAACTGAGGGGATCGGCCGAAGGCTGCTGCGACAGGCCTCTGATTTATCTAATTTCATTTTCCGACGTCTTTGTGCCATCTGGATAATACACTCGCCACAGCTGGTCCAGCAAGATGCTGGCTCTGGTGACCCTGGCAACAGCTGCCATAGTCCTGCCTTCTGTCGGTGAGTAATCATGAGGACTGAAAGAAATGAGTTAATGTTGGACCCAGAAAAAATTAATCCTTATTGTTACAAAACTTGTGTAATTTAACTTGTGAGAAACTGTTGGCTGTGTACGCTGTACTGTCAATAATGTATTGCAGTGGACATGAGCATCCGTCTGGGTGGAGTTCTGCAATGATGTGTGTACTGTATCTGTGATTTTTCTCAGCCGTCAAGAATATACTATTGGCATTGTAAGAAAAATGTTGCTGGTGTCTAGTAAGTAATCTCTGAGTACTTCATAATGGCAGTGGAGAGAAGGGTACTGGCAGATACTGTACTGGCCCACCAGACTGGTGCAGACATTGTACACACGTCTGGCCTGCAGGCTTCTTGCATTGTCCTGTATCTTGCAGTCTCAGCATCATTCCCATGTTTCCAGGCTCTCCGCTCATATTAATATTTTCATGAACATGGACGCTTCTGTCTACTCCACGTTCTCTCTCTAACCCAGCCTCCTCTTCGTTCAATAAAACTTTAGTAAAAGGTTGACATAGTAAGCATCTTTTTGTCTTCTGATGACTCTTTTTATCTTTAAGGTTCGTGTGTGTTTCATCATTTTTTAACGATGTGTCGTCTGACGGAAGTCCTGCAGACGTGGTCTGTTGTGGGTGGGACCGGCCAGTGATGGCGCCGGGTGGTCAGGGTCGTGTGACTCAGGACTTTGAGCAGCGAGTGTACTTCTATTCAATAATTGATGCTGTCGCAGCACACACCGAACTTTTGGCGCCAAGAGGTTGGCAGCAGAGGTTGCAGCACTGAGAGGCGGTGGCACATGTTACTGCAGCCGTTAATGAGGCTCCCCCCGTGCACGCTCTGCGCCTGCATGCGCCCTTGATTAAAGGTAGTCGCCGGCTGGTACCCCCTTCGAGAGATGGGCTGAGTTATGACTGCATGATGTGGTCCATCGGGAAAACCATGGAATTAAACTGTCCAGATAAAGAAGTAGCGCCGAAAAATTCAATGAGATTAGAAAATAATCGAGAAAACCTTTTTTTTACATGCACGCGCCTTTCGCTCCACCGTCATTGGCAAGATGGCGCTGATGGAAACAGCATGCAGAGGGGGAAGAAAGGAGAGCTGGAGGGGTGTGTGTGCAGAGTGCGAAGTGCAGGATTTTAATTATCTTCCATGTCAAAGCACCAGCACCTGCCGAAGTCATGCAGTCAAGGGAGTGGATAGGGAAGATGTCTGTTTACAAAAACTTGTTTGTGCTGGAACTGGAAAACGCCATGTGATCTTTTTGAAGATCGAACGTTGATCAGTTCTCATTACTCTTTCATTTCTCATCCCCGTTATTCTTTCTCCTCAACGGACACTTTTCCTCTTTGTTCTATTAATAGTAACGCCGTCATCATAGTCACACGTTCATCATCAGTGAGAACTCGTGCAATAAAAACTGACAAAACACCGCAGATACAGTAACCTCTGATGCTGTTAGAACACTAGAAGATAAGGCAGCAAGAGTTTCATCACCAGCTACACACACATTCTCCATTTCAACTACCATGGGAAAGCAAAAATTAAATAAATAGCTATCTGCAACGGTGGTTTGACCTCTGAACTTTCTCTTTGTCGACAATCGTTAACCTTTCTACTTCACCGGGAAACAGGTCAGCTGTTATCGCAGACAATTATCTAGACCTTTCTTAACCTGCTGGAACTTGGCCAGCATGGTCAGCATGGTTGTGACAAACAAAACTAGCTTGGCCAAGAACCTTTACCCTAACATATAACCTATAAACCTATGACCTCTCGCTATTTACAGAAATACAGAATCTGTTCAGATCGCATACGAGGAGGCGGCCGCCTGCAACACAGACACCGTTGTCGGCGTCCGAGATGTCGATCGATGATGTCGATAACAAGTTGCACAAAGCCCTTTGTCACCCACGATGACTCAAGTGGGTTTCAAGTTTCACATCATCCTGAAAGTTACTTCTGACAATCTGACCGGACCGTCTAACGGAAATTGCTCGGTCTTTTCGTTCCATTTGCAAACTCCACTTTGACCACGCATGTTCAGCAGGTTTTTTTCGGAGTTTTCCAGAATGTGGGATCTTTTTGAAGGAAGGGGATGCTGGAATTAGTCGTTGTTATTTTAAAAATCATTTACTTGTGCGTCGCTCCAGTCGACCTCCTCCTGCTGAAACAATCCTGAGCATGCGCTCTCCCACTTCCTGTCTTCACGAAGCGAGCTTCTGGCTCTCGCAGGATGAACAAAGTTTTTATTTTGTCATTGGCGTACACAGCAACACAACCTGCCTTTGTTTAGACTTCGGTGTTAATTGCGGCTGATGAATTTCGTCTTGTAATCTCGTTTTCTTCTCAAAGTGAATGGAAGACCGGGGCGTGATGAATGGAGGGAAACGAGGCAGTGGAGGATAATGGCTGACATAAGGTGGATGTGGTATTCCCTGGTGATGTTCGTCACAAAATATCGTGTACTAACTGCTAACACCCGCAAAAAAGCACAGAAACACTGCTAGTACTTGTGTATTGCGGAAAATCGGTTTAAGATTACCAGATTGGCCATTTCCTAAAGCTTCAGTTTCAAAACAACACGTGATATATTTTTGCTCGAACAGAAGCCTTTCTTCCTCTCTTTGCTCATGAGAAGAAAGGAAGGAGATGTAGTGTAAGTGACCCACCGTATTTATTTTTCATGTTGTCACAATATTGTAATACCCTATCAGTCATGCTATAAACCTTTCAAAACAAACCTGATAAGCAAAAGCTACCAGTTTCTTTTTCTTCTTCAGCTGACTTCATTTTAGCACTTCCCCCGTGTGTCTGCTCTTCCTTTTCGTCACTTCTACTTTCTTATATTTTTTCTTGCTTTACTATAGTCACTTGTCTGTTTTCCTGTTCTATGCCAGCACAGCTGTTTCACTGGAAGGTAGTGACAGCTGTTGCTTTAATTTTTGCCTCCAAGGTTTCCAAGGAGAAACCTCAAAACAACATTGCCTTCGTGGGTCGCGCCAGTGCAGGATTCTATGGCAGAACTTCAAAGTCACGTGACATCTTTACGCGCCTAGTACGTCGTCTGTAGCGTTCCCACACCCGCGCATGCGTGCTTCCTGAAGTGTTGGATGCTTCAACACGTGCAGTGAAGTGTGTCAGATGCAGCTTGGAAACATTGCTTTCCCTGGCTGGAACTAGGGTTTGGGGTTTGGGTTGTTTTGTTTTATTTTTACAATTTCACACGCAAACCCGTTGTGGCACCTAGCATGTCACACTAGGAATAATTTATTCTCCGTTTTCATTCGTTGCCCCACGGCAATGAAACACCGAGACGGTGCAATGGCGCGTGACGGACTGCACATGTGACCTGCACTTCCTGCTCGCATGAGCTGACCTCATCTCGCCACCTTCACTGACCTGCCTCCACCGTCACACCAACGGTTTCGTAATTTAGAACCCCGCCCTCAAAAATACGAGCGTGGCTGTTGCTGGAAGCAGTGATGGTGGGAACATCCCTTCGTCGGCGACCTGCTCTGAGCTGTTCTTGTTTACGAACATCGGCTTTCAGATTTGTCATCTTGACAGACGTGAAGCATGGCTTTCAAAATCGACCCTCCAGCAAGGTCCAAGGACCCTCAGAACTCCAAACAAATTATTTTTCAAGTTTCTTGGTGTTGGTGTGCATGTCTAGAAGATTATGTTTTTATTTGAAGTTAATGGTACGCAATAGATTGTAAGAAAAGAAATACTTCATTTTTGTCCTTGACCACAACAGAGTTGTGTCTGAGGTTGTGAAGACAATTCCCACCTACTCACTTTTCCGTCCATGTCACGTGACCGCTGCACGCAGCATCACTTAGTGTGTCACGACCAGACAAAGGTTAAACTAGATAAAGATCCTGACTCGCATGAATCAGTTTTATCATGTGCAACTCACGGGTTCTTCCCCCACCCTCCTGTGTCGAATAATAAATTTTAAACTATGTCAATGTTGACTTTGAACTGGAAAAGTGCTTCCACCTTAAGGTGATTTCGCACTTATACTAAACGACCTGATGTGGGTGGATTTTAGTTAGTCTTAATAGGGAGGGTTTACTCGCACTTTTGGAGTCATAGCTTCAGGTCTTACAGGATGGAAAGAAAATTACGATAGGCGTTAAGTGGGAGACTGTGAGAGAATAATGTAATCTTACAATTAGAAGGATAGTAAGCTAATTTACACAAACTGCGCAGGTATAGGGGTGTAAGGCGGGTGTGGTCGCGAGACTTCATTATTTGCCTCTACAGACAACTGTGGACATGTTGCCGGAGGTAACCCGAGATGGGGACCAGACATACAGACCCATGCTGACGCCGAACAATTGCGTGTTTGTGAGTGCGACTGCTGGGCCATTAAATGCTGGCAGCTTTTATTTCTTTGACGTTTAACATCCTGTGGCAAACATCGAGGGCTGGTGGGTCACGTGTCTGGCACGTCACGCGTTCGTGTGCAGTAAGTCAGACTTGTTTACTCCGCCCGCCATGATAAACAAGCAACGACGTCTGTGAAAAAAATTTCTCTTTTTTTATATAATTTTGGCAAACAGAAGATGTGATGAAAAAAATCTTATTACAGATAAGAGCTGAATCATTCCGTTGAAATGTGATCAAACGAGGGACCTGTTGTTGAAAAGCTGCACGCGCTAGAAAGAATATGAAACAAGGAACAGAGGACAAATAAAAAGAATCAGTTACAGTTACTCTTTCTCTCCTTAATCTCTTTCTTTTTCTCTTTTATATTTTTTCTTTATCTCTTTATCTTCCTCTGACCCCTCCCTTTCTTTCCGTCGTAAATGAAGAGAACATCAGATCCAGCTTACGGATGTCTGTACAACATTGTAAAAATTTCTCCTTCAGTTCTGACTTACATCAGGTTTAAAGCACAAAAAGTATAATTAATCCGCCCGACACGCATGACGGTCACGTGTGGGTGTAAACTATGGGAGTCACTCACCTGACAGCAGCTCATCGGTCATTCTGTAAAGGCAGATCTTCCCGCTTATGAGCTTAATGATATGAAAACTTCCTACTGGCAGGTCAACATGCTGGTACAGTGTGAATAGAATTAACCTCCTTACATCGGAAAACACAAAACAACAAACAGCCAAGAAATGGGGATGGAAGGAGAGAACACACACACCTACACACACATATATCCCTTGACAGATAATCAGACAAAGAAAGTGAGAAGCAGAGAATTATAATGACAGGCTAAGAAGAACAAAAGTTTTAAAAAATTAAAACAAAGTATGACTGAGAGAGAGAGGAGGGGGGAAAAAATGGATAGACCTTTGGTCAGACTGACGGTTAGGTGACGTGCCCAGTCTTCACAGCTCTGTGGAATATAAAACTTTGTAGTCCACATCTTCCAGACGAACTATTTGTACCCCAAGCAGGATCTGTTGACTTGTCCTGAATACATCGCTGGTGTAGACACTAACCTGGGTGGAGCACGGGCCAACCACAGTGGATGGCGCACCCATCTCCAGGTAAACAAGGGTCGTGCACCGTGTACCCGGCTAAAAATAGCGTGTGACGTGGATGAAATAATATTTACCGCAGTGCGTGATCACGAACTTGTATTACTGGACTGCTTGGGGGCGATTTTTTCCAGTTAACTAATAAAACGAGGAAGGGGTATACAAAGCTTCCGGTTTCGTCACATTCATTGTTTAGGCTAGCCGAGACGGACAGCGGAGAACTCCGCAAGAGCTTAGCGTTGGTCTCGGCAGACAGATGGCAATCCACCTTTATACTCCCGTGGTGATCTTTAGTACCTTTTGCTGCTCCCACACCTCGTGGGGTGTCGCTGACTATTATTTTTGCAAATTCTACTTCTGCCATGAGGATGGCTTGGTTTTTTTTTTCGTCTAAGTGAAGGACAAAGAATTGCAGATGAGCAAAAGTCCAGTCCATTCTACCAGCATGAAAAATCCCCGTGTAGGTGTAGAACAAGGGAGTAACAGTGACACTTTATTTCACTCTGACCCTGTTAATTAAAACAACACAAAAAGCCAGAACTGTCGTTGAAATCAGAATTCCTATCTTTCTTTCTCCATCTCTTCACTTCAAGTAACCCAGTGTGGGCTGTGAAAGCTTGAACGAACAGAAAGCGTTAAGGGAGGGAAGTGTAAGGGCGATAATGTTATCTGGCGGCTGAAGGGGGCGCCACTGTTTCTCGTAGATGTTGACTTCAAGAGACTGTTTACACGCATTCATCCTAAAGTGCATTCATTCTCCATTTTTCTTTTCAGTGTTTATCTCTAGATAGGAAATGAAAGATTCAAAGTTTTCTCCGAGCACTCGTCTTTTCAGAAAATATAAGATAAGACTTTTGGTTCTCGCTGGAAACGTCCGGGCTTCTGTTAAAATGATATTTTAATTCAAAGAAAAACTGGCAGATATCGTTGACAGATATTTCTCTTTAAAGATTTCAGCTCAGAAATAATAGTTCTCAGCTCTTAAAGACTTACAACTTTTTTTTCTAAAATTGTAGACAAAATATAAAAAAAAAAATGTTTACTATTGTCTTCATGTTGGAGGAGAGTTTATTTTGCTGTGGCTGTTTTACCAAATAAACTGGTCATTAAGCTCAGCCTTGAATTAATCTGACAGACCCTGTCATTAAGTGACATATGATGAGGATGAACATTCAGGTGAAGTCGGGGTCATCAGTAAAGTTGAACACCGATGACAAACGTGAGGATAACACCAAGACCTGTCATTAAGAGCCGTCCTCCGCCATCAGCCATCTTATCACAGTTCCAAGACGATAAATACATCATCCATCAAAGACTAGATGGCAGCAGCTAGTCTACAACTGCGCAAAAGACCGTTAGTTTATTTCATCAGGAATGAAAAAGGCTTTGTTCAATCGAAAAAAGATTATTTTTAAGATGGTATCCGAAAACACCCCCTTGCAACAGCAGCTCTGGCTTTCTTATTTCTTCGCTACATCATCGCTGAAAACTCTCCGCTTTGTTGTTTCTTAAGTTCCTGCTGCTGTAAGATTAATGTCACAAAACAAAAGTGTCTTTTTATAAAAATAAACTTTTTAAACGGAAGTGAGTGTGTATTTGTATGAATTGCTGTTTGTTTTCCGCCCTGTTTTTTCATATTTGGTAGATGCGAATCTGCGCAGTTTAAAATGTTGAACGTAAGTGAGAACGGAAGAAGAAAATAAAAAGGAGCTGTGAAAACCCCTTCCATTATCCAGTTGACATCACAGTTTATATCACCGAGCATTTGCCGAGCTCCACCGGCAGCGGCGATACAAAAGCTGAGAGCAGAACTCCAGATGTTGCTCTTCTGGCCAACCTCTCCGTCGTCTTCACGTGCTGGAGACGTTGTAGCAGCCGCATGGCGCCAGTCTCTGGCTTCTAGAACAACTGTGAACTGGGACATAAAGCTGTTTGCTTGTGTGTGAGAAAGAGAGTGTGTCAGAGAGAGTGTTAGAGAGAGAGAAAGAGTGAGAGAAAGATGCTCTGGAGCAAAATTCGCCCCGCCAGCTTTTCTCGCTTTCATACATCAACGGAAGGATCACTGGACTCCGTCCAAGCAGTCAGCTATTAAAATACATTTTTATTATTATTTTGGGAACTCTTGCCGCGGGCTCTTGAGGAGTGAAGCTTCACGAAGCGCGCTGATGAGTTGATAAGGACTCGGGGCCATGAGTTTCTGCTTATCTCTAGAAAGTTCTCGCGCTCGATGCTTGAATGTTTCGCAGAATCCTGGAGGGGGAGTGAGTTGTTCTTCGGTGGGGGATGTTGGGAGACCATGCGTGATGCCATAGCCTTAAATCAGTTGTGACAGTTCTTCAAAAAGACACATGGAGACTGGAGGTGCCTGGCGGGTGTTTGTCGGACTTGTTTATATTTTGGTAGGAGAGACCGAATGAGATAACTATCTTTGATTTAACCTTATTTCATTTATAAACTTACTTGATGTTGAATGCCTATTGTTGAGCGGATTTCAATTCACACAAGGAATAGCAATTCCTACCAAGTCCAACACCAAACTGCAGGGTTGTCCATGGGACATATTTTTCTATCCCGTCCCATCCCGTCCCATGGCAATTTATGCCTGTCCCATCCCGTCCCATCCCGTCCCATCCCACGGGATGTTTCCCATGGGATTCCCATGGTATTAACAATCCTATGGACAACACTGAAAACCACTTTTCGGCTTTTGTTCTATAATTCCTGCTACTTCACATACAATAGATGATTCAGAGGAAAGATTTAAATCCTTGATGAATGAAATAACAGTAAATTTATTTTGCAATATCAAGTATCGACTACCATGGGAAATACAAATGTGTGCTGTCCCATCCCATCCCATCCCATGGGACGTTTCCCATGGGATTCCCATGGGATTCCCATTCCTATGGACAACACTGCCAAACTGGCATAGAAAATCAAAATCCTCCTCCTTTAACTCCAGTCTTTACTCTTCACTCAAAGTTTTATCTATGAGTTTATTCATACCCGACAAGTGTTGGTGTTTTCATTGAATTTTGCCAGTTCTGAAGAGATTTCACAGTGCCCGTCGGCAGTTTGATTTCAGTTTTATTTTGTTCGCCCTGACAAAAGCCTGACTCATCCTCCAGCCCTTGATGCCATGCACGTGTGTCGATGTATATGACAGGACCTTACAGAGCAGCCCCAGTGGTAACAGGGCGTGCACCTCCAGGCTATATTGTGTTTTTTCTGGTTGCAACGGATCCCACACCCTGTGTACCATGTCCCTCCCTGGCCGCTGGTGTGTTGTTTCCAAACAGGGATGTTTAATGTTCTTCCTCTTCAAGGCGATGATGATTTGTTTTCTCTGGGTATAATTTAATTACATTTTGTTCTTACCCTCCTCTTAGCGAGAAATAGAGGGTGGAGATAGATTTTTGGAATGCCTGTGGGATTTGTGAAAGGGTAGAGATACGATGTTCTCCTGTGACCTTTCTCCCTCTTCCTCCCTTTCCCCCCTTCGCTGCTCATTCCGTCCATATGCACGTGAGAGAGAGAGAGCGCGTGTGCGTGTGTGTGTGTGTCCCTTAAAACCTTAGCATGAAATTAAATTATCAGACCAGGCATTTTCTACGTCCTCTTCACAGGATGATAACCCTTAACCCCTTCCACCCGTGGTGTGCAAATGCATGTTATGAATGTCACAGAGCTTTAAATCCTTGGATCTTAGATGAAGTTTAGTGCCTCCTGCTTTCCCCCCAAGTGTAATGCAGATGTCTGCGAGTGTATGTGTAGACTTTTTTTTTTTTTTTGAATTTACTCTTAATTTCCAGACGGTAAATGTCAGATCCAAGGGACAAACTCTTGCAGTTAGAGTGCAGATGCACTGCCTTCCTGCAAATTTTCAGGAGAGTTACACGATCTGCATTTTCCGCTTTTTTTTTTTTTCTTGTTGAATTTTCCCGGTCATAGCTATCATCCGCAACATGTTTTCTGATGCTGGAAACCGTGTGTGCATGCTTGTCCTACCCCACAATCACTAGGCCGTGCGCATGTCCGCGCCAAGCCGCGCAATTTCTGAACAACACAAACAAAAACATCGCCAGGGGAAGTTATCGACGATAAAGAGTTATCGGCGCTCGAACAGCCTGCGGTCCGGAAAGCTTCATTTGCAAACATCTTCCACATCTTAAATGTGTTACGCCTTTTTCTTTTTCTTTTTTCTTTCCTTTCGTTCCGCTAGAGCGGATCAGATACAGATCGTCTGTGGTCTGCACATCCAGGATCTTGAACCACTTCCAGTCTCGATGTTTGGTCAAGACAAAAATGTCGGTTAAACAAATCTTCTTTGTGTCGCTGCGTGATCAGGTGGAAAGAATATCTGACTAAATGTCTTGATATTTTTATTTAAAAAAAAAAAACAGACTTTAACGGTTTGAATTTGTATACACAAGTTTTTCTTGAGAGACTTTTTGGAGTTCCGTGGATTCTGCATTACATTTCGATTAAGTACTGAACCTGCTCGTAGGGAAAACATAGTATCTGTCTATTGTTGTCTACTGCCAAACCAAAAAAGACTGATAAATCTAAACTCCCTAGACATTTATTTTTATCTCTAAACAACATAAACCACGCATTTTGTGGCAACCAAAAGCAGACGAAATTCCCCATTGTGCCTGAGAATCTGCTGGCCATGCTCCACTACGTGTCACTGGTTTGTAGGAAACGAGAAATGTCAGTCAAATGGTGCAGGAAACTCAAACTTTTTTTGTCTGGAACAAGACTTTAGTTGTCTGAACGTATTAAAAGGCTTCTTTCTTTCAAACCTGCAGCCAGCAGGTTCACTCTTCCAGAGGAAGTGGAGAGAAAGTGAATGTGAGAGTGACAACGTGAGAACGAGCGGCTTCGTGGAGAGAGGGAGTGGAACTAGAAAGAAGGGAAAAAAAATAAAAAAAGGAGAAAGGAAATGAACGATAAATGCTCGTGCACACACACACGCGCATGAACGTAGAAAAAAGCAAACAAAAAACAAAAAAGTCACACCACCCTCGCGCATGCGCACACGAACATGCACACAGATGGAGAGGTTTAACAGAATTCTCTGCTCTGTACATCCTGGTCTGTCGACTTTACTCTGGTTTCACAGATGAAGCAAGTGTCTGCCATCGTGTGGATCCACGTTCTGTCTCATAGCCATTCCTCAACAATATGCAGTGAGACAGTTTATATCAGCTTCCGGTCACACTGCCGACTAATTATCATAAGAAACTGCATCTTAAGTGACAAATAATGCACAGAGAGTGGGAAAGAAATGGAAAATCTCTCACTCCCGTTGTGATTTGTGGCGCTGGTCCGTTAACAATAAAGAGCTGTTTATTCTGCTCACCTTCGCCCGACAAAAGTAATGACTGTTACAGCACAGGGTCGGTCTGTCTCGGCCTCTGTCAGCTCACCCTCTGAGCTCTCGCAGTCCCACTGACCTCTGACCTCTTCACATACTAGTTTGCATAGAGAGGAGCTGCTGACACACTGCAGTCTGTTTTACAGTCGGTTACATTGTGTTGCTACATTTGTCAGGCCTGTCACTGCTTGTACAAAGTGACAGGTGACTGAAAACGCTGGGGTAGACAGGCGGCGACAAGAAATAAATGAAAAATCAGGGGAAGGAAGGAGTTGCTGGAGTTTTGCAGGGGGAAGATGCCAGGGGCAGAGGTGTGGGTGATGATTACCTAACGGCAAACTAGTTCTGACGTCAGCAGCAGGGCGGCTGGGTGTAGAGAAAATTTGAGTGCGATATGTTTTGACTGCGATACGCTTCTAACGGTGTCGTGAAAAGATTAATGTGCTCGTGCACATAAAATGAGTGTGCACACCCATTTACTAATGAGAAGAGAGAGAAAGAGTGAGAATGAACGACAGAGGTTTTTATTTTTATTTATTTATGTATTTATTTATTTTTGATAATGCCATTGGCTCATTTCAAAGTTTGTTTTACATGAACGTTTCCCCATTTTTACCTGTGATCACTCAGGTTTGCCCACCCTGCATGAAATACCTGCAAGGCAAACACGCACACTGTCACACTGACACCACTCCCTGCAGCTTCATTCGTTCATAAACCGCGGGAGTTCTGTTCCCCAAAATACGTCTTCCTACGCCGCCGCCATTTTTATTTCGCTCTTGTCACGTGCAGCTGACGTCACGAGCTGTGCGTAGTTCGCGTGCCACTCCCACTGCTTCAGTAGGTCGCTTTCTTCATCGTGACGTCACTACCGTTGACCGCCATATCGGTATCCGACTTGACGCCTGGCGAGAGGAAGTGAGTTCTTGTGGCACTTCCGGTCCTGCGCTCAGTCATTAGCGTGACGCGAAGTCTCAACGACCGCCATTCGTGGTTGTGGGCACTCTCGTGTGGGGGAGGCGCGACGATGGCGCCTCTCAATGGCGCTGGACTATTATTATTCACAACTACATTTAATATTGGTCTCTCTTTTATTTCCTGAAGTCAGTGCGAGTCTCTAGGAACACATTTCTATCTTCTTAAGCTCGAGAGCGTTCATGGAAGATTAACTTAACCCCGACAAGCAAACTAAGAGAGTCAAATAGTTAATCACTAGATAGTGTTTATTCCCGGTTTATCCCATAAACTAATTTTTTAATCGTCTTTTTAGTTAATTGTGCTGACACCTATCAAAAAGGTTACAAAGTATAGTAGAAGGTTGAATGTCAAAGTTATCATTAACCACAAGAAAGCTGCACGCATCAAGACGAGGGGTTATCACAACATGGAAGTGGCAGAAGTGAGTTTCTGGCAGCAGTCCCTAGCAGTCCCTCCTCGCAGACACGCGGCCCTGCAAATGTCAAGTGGCGAGAAGGGACCCGACAGCATCAACGGCGAGAAACCACGGAGGCCCTGTGCACGTGACTTCGCCGACACTCGCAGGAGGACACGCCAGACATCGCTGACCTCCGGGGTGGAATTCATCTCGAGGTTTTGACCCACTTCCAGTGTGTGCACCGCGATGCTGGGCCACATGCACCCCAGTTACTTTGTGTCTACTCGCTGACTTGACTTGGATGTAGGTTGTTTACAGCCTCGACCTGAGTTTTATTCCAGTCCACGGATGAACCTGTGGTTGTATCGCAGTTTGAAAAAGACTCCTTGAGACCATCAAGAAACGGGTATCACCGGCAGTTTGGGTGTACTGACTGAAACTTTCGCTGGCTGTTTTTTTCCTTAGACGGAATTCAATACACTTTTCCCTTCCAGCTTTGGAGTGTTTTTACTTTGAGGAGCTAAACAGATGTTTTATGTCTTGCTTTCTTTCTTTTTTATTTTCACCTTGGTTCTCGATTTCACGGTTCGTGCTTCTTCGTGCTTTTTTCTTATATAATTTGTCTATCATCGTCCTCGGCAGCCCCTTCTGTCCTCTTCTTCCTCGACCTGCAGCCAGGCCCCCATCTTAAAAGTCATTGCTTGTGAGAAATACGACCTTCCCTGGGGAACATCATCTTTTATTCTGTGCACACGTGACAGTTACTTGGGGGAGGAAAGGAGGGAATAGGAGTCTCTCTCTCTGTCGGGGGTTGTGTGTGTGTCTGTTACATGCATGCATAAGGAAAAAACTGAGTGTAATTTTACCTACACGATATTTTTATGTTATTTTTTTCCGTTTTCCGCCTTTTGGAGGGTTTTTTTTTTTTTTTTTTTTTTTGGCATGCCATTATGTGTGCATAAATATTTTTGTAATGCGCGTGACTTGGATAAGATAAGGTTACGAAGAGTGTTTAATTGCAAGATGGAGATAGAGAAAAAAAAGATTGAGGGGACGAATATTAGAAAATGAAACAAAGAAGTCTGCATGCGTGCAGATGTAGGAGCTCGTGCGTGCATGCGTGCACGTGTGAGAGAGAGAGAGAGTGAGACAGGAACGAAGAAGGCGGCCAGAGCTCCGTGCGAGCGTGTTCCTCCAGTACATTAAGTCATCCAATCAAAGGCCATCTTCAAATATTTACGTCTGTTATCTATGCCGATGACGGCGTTATGTGGAGATAGCTGCCGAGTGCTCTCTTGACAGTCGTGCTTATCCCGCGGGTCACGTGGTGCGCCGTGGGACGCCATCTGCGAGATGCGCTGAAGTGAACGGCGACAGTTTAAATACTCGCTGGGCGTGCATGGGATGGCGTGCGAATTTTGTTTTTTAATCTTCACCAAGTTCATTAACCTTAGCTAGATGAAAGGTCGACATTCATCCTGCGAACATCCCAACTGGTAGGAAAAACTCGACTGGCGTGCATTGTTGTTTTCAATATGGACGTTCGAGAAAAACAAAACCTGTCAGAATTTTTTTTAAAGTTTTTTTTTTACAGGAAGTGGATAACAAGCGTCTTCCTATATGTGTTGAGCGATAATATTTCTATCATAAGAAAAATCCATATGGCGTGTTCTTTCAATTTATTTTTGTTTCTCATGCAAGGTTTGCCTGCAAATTAATCACAGCGCTGCTCAAACAAAGAGAAGATAAAGGAATGATAACATGGACTCACATCAACACGAAAAATCAACAAAATAACAATCATAAATAAAAACAGACAGGGACTTTGACAGCAATCTCGCAATTTTCACGAACACACTGTAGTTGCAGTACATCAAGAATTCAAAATTAAATGCGAGGCACAGACTTCTCTCTTCCTGTGGGTAAGGCGGGAAACGGTGTTACAATAATAAACTGCCTACAGGAAACGTTCGCGCATAGTTTGTTTGTTTGTTTTTTGCACACTTTCGTGCCTGTGTTGCGAGCAGTATCCTTGTGCAAACACCAGCATGCCAGGCCCTAGTCACGGTATCGTGACTCGATGGAAGCACGGATCCTGCCTGCCTGCCTCTCCACATTCCACAAGGCTATGAACATGTAGGCTATCATCTCTGAACCGCTGCCAGCTAGTCTAGAATTTTGTTTTATCCGCAGCCAGCTGTGTCACGGGATCAGCTGAGACTGGTTCATCATCATATCCCACAAACCCGACTGCCTCTTGGTCCCGTTACTCATTACATCCAAAGCTATGCGAGCATCGTCCTGCTCGGCTTGGACCTCAGCATGAATTGTTCGCATTGATATTTTTTTCTGTTTAACTTTCTTATTTCTTAGTCTTGTGTGGGTTTTTTCTTATTTTGTTCCTTGTTTTTATTTGCTGCACTAGAGACACTTTTCCATGACACGACTGAGTGCCTGAGTGCTCGTGCGCGTGCTCGCGGGTAAACCACAGTGCAGACATACGTAATGACAAGCACTCGACAACACAGGACTAAGTGGTCAACAAAGCCACATCCGCTTGCCCCCAGCACGCGACGGAAAATGATACTTTCTATTGCATGAGTTTGCCCTCCAACCCTCCATTAGTTCTGAAATCCTCGCAATTAGAAACGACCGCTACAAACTTACTTTACATTTGTCTTAAAGGAGTTCTTTCCGACATCGCCATTGTTTTGGTTTTCTTAATCAGTGGCAGCAGCGTTTGTATTTCTGTAGTAGAAATGATGAGATGATGGAGGGCTGCCCTGTTTCAAACAACACTGGTGGCCATGAAGTAAGCCATGGCTCGTTGTTGACAGCAATGAATGGAGAATTTATTAAAACTACAACATAGAGAAAAGGGAGAAATTAAGTAATAGTACAATTTTTTTTTAATTTTAGACTAGCTGTCCATACTTGTGGAAGGTTCTTTTTTCGTTTTCATATTTGCTAGACTTCGCCATTGAAGTCATTTTGAGATGTACAGACTCAAGTATAGGATTTGTGTATTCTGTTTTACTGCCTTTAGTGTCTTTTTATCCTCCTGATGATTCCGAGGATTTCTGAAATATTTTCATGCTCTAATCTTTAATCGGATGAATGAGTCTTTCATTCCATGCATCCATTCATCTGGCTATTGCATGTCATTCCCAGACCATTGACCTGCGATGGCAGGAGGATAAAGCTGACCTTTAACGGATCGTAGAGCGGAGGACATCCTGCACTTTCTGGTGTAAATACCGTAAAATATTTGGCCATCCCAAGTATGTGATCTCTCTCTACTCTAATCTCTACATCTTGTGGGCTGCGACAGGCAGCCGAGTGTAAACACCAAGATGGGAGTGTCTCCACAGACCGTGGCCACGTCGTGCTATCAGAAAGTAGTTTCAAGCAGGAAAGGCTTTGGTGTTTATCGCGGCAAGGTGTGGACAGGCTGTGTAGGATTTCTCACGAAGCAGAGTGAATTATGCACGAGAGGGCATGCACATGCAAGCAGAACACACACACACACACACACGCACACACATACACATACACATACACACACACTCACACACACGCTGTTACCTGCTCGACCTCTGTTTTTTGCTTGTTTGCAATTTGTTGACTGACCCAGGTTTCTGTGAGATTATTGCGCGAAGGGCGCCATGCTGCAAATCTCAGAGTTGATAAGAGGATGGATGAATGTCAATACTTCCTGTACTTACTATCTTTATGCTGTTATTAATGCTCACCGCTGCATCATGCTGCGGACAACAGGGCGGTGCTGCAGTTGGTGGCGGTGGTGACAGACAAGGGGAGATAGCTCTGGACGGCAATGGTCAAGTAAATTCTGCTGGTAACCTATGAAATAAGGTTCTCCAATAGGTAACATTTTTTTCAACATCTAGAATTTACTTTCAGTGGAGGTGATTCTTCAATCATGGAGTTTTCAGTAAACCTATCTGATGTTTCCTTTCTCCATTTCAACGGCTCAGCCATTCCGCGAATGTCGGTTGTCATCTCCTGAGTTCACACATCCTAATCTTCACCCTGTCTTTCTCTCTGCTCGTGTCTTTCAATCTGGACTTGCCTTTCATTTGGCCCTGTCTTTCACTCTGGTCTTGTCTTTAACCTCGGAGGTTACTTTGGGCAGCTTTTTTAACTACAGGTGACATCCTTCGTTCTCACTTGTTTGCTTCTAGCAGAATTTGTGAAAGACAACAAAGATACGCATCATTAACTCAATATGCCAACTTTAAACCAACAGTCTATCGTTTTTCAAGCATTTTTTCTTTTTTTTTTTTTTATACCACAATATCAAAACTTTCTTTAGAATGACAACATAAAGTTCCAAGTTTGTCTTTCTCTTTGATACTGTGTATTTGTGTGATTGTGTGTGTGTGTTGTTTAATAATTCACGTTGACATGCGAATAAAAACCATTTTGCTGCCAAGTATTGTTCTGCCTTTCTGACCACGTGACCGAACTCTCCAACTATCTCCCCATTACATACGATGCTCATTCTGGGGAAAAGCGTTATCTCCCCTTGCCGAGGAGTAATTGATATTTTATTTCAGGACTCTGGGATGCTCGTTTTCTCATTTAGATTACAGCATTCCTCGCCAAGCAGGCTACCTACGATAGAGGTGCCTCCCTCCACACGTTAACAACGTGCGCCAACTCTTATCAGCGTCAGCGCCCCCTAGTGAAATCTCGCGACGTGAAGGACGGACGTGGGTAGCGAGGGCTGACGCCTCCAGTCCTCTCCTCTCACTCGGAGAAAACTTAACGGCCAAAGTGGCCGCCATCCCTGACAGTCGGGAAGGAAGAACTTTGTTGACAAAGCAACTGCAGGCTCGGGTGTAAGGAGAGGTGCTGTCAGCTTTCTCGCAGACAGACCGGAATGGAATGAAGTCTCGCGCATGCGTAACTGCACGTTGCCGTGCATCCTAGTCACGTGCCTTCAATATTGCGATGGTTTAAATTTAACGTTATATAGACCATAGAATGTGGCAGCCAGTCCTTTCTTTGATATACGAACAATAATTCTGATAAGAATATTTGGTTACTGGGGTAACTGTTTAGATAATGAGTCAATGTGAAGCCATTTCTTTTCCGTTTCCGTGTTTTAATTTTTATATTATATTTATATGCTCTCTATTTTACAGATTGCAAATAGCTTCAATTAACATTGGTAATTAACCACTTAAAACTATTGATTTCACCCTGTCGTATTCAATAAACATTTTAAACTACTAGCAGATTTTCCACCAAAATATTTTTTTTGGGGGGTAGGGGATATGTTTTTTAGGGGCTGCGATAATCATGTACTTTACGGCTTCAACTCAAAACTGAGAAAGAACATTTACCAGTCGCCTAGCAACCGTAGCTAGCCAGATCAGTTATCAGACAAGCTCAAAGTCGCATTCATGTAATGCCTCCCATGTCCCTTGGTGACCTCTCTTCACCCAAGACTCGAACCCTCATCTCTGACCCTTAACTATAAATGCTTCCAAAATGCAATGCACCTGTTTCGAGTGATACACTTCGTCGAAATAAGATGTCTGCACATCCTGTGCAAACACATGTGCAGAGCTGAGTTTAAAAGCAACAGGGCTGCCAGGGTTTTTTTAAGGGGGCAAAAAACCGAAAAGAAAACACCTACAGACGTTAGGGTCTGTCTGCATCTCGAATCGCATGAGCACGTGCCTGGCTTCTTCCTTCCTGTTCCTTCCTATCTTTCCCTCCCTGTGCCAGGTGTGCAGGAGTCAAATGTTTCGTGGAAAGCTGTTAACCATCCAAAGAACGCAGCATCATTCTTGTTCTTGAGGTTGAGCTTGCCTTCCTGTCCACAGAAGATGTGTATCAGTGGTGATGGACGTCCTCCGCTTTGAGGTGTGAAGTTCCCCTATCCTCCCTGCTCCTCCTTTGACTACCATTCCGGGGGAAAAACAGTCGCTCTGACTGTAAAGATGAATTTTCCAAAATTAGTGGGCGAGTTTACTTGTGTACCTCTGGGGACGAACACGGTGTTGAGGAACTTGAGATGGTATGACAATAGGAGAAGGAAGAAGCATTAATGAAGGCGGGGGAAGAGGAGGGTGTCTTCATCAGGATATTATTTTCAAGTTAAGTGTCAAGTGACAGCTCGCACTCCACGTCTTACTGTCAAGTTTGCCATGACATCATGCACGAGCTGTAAACTGTCCACCGACAGCGTGAAGTATAAGTCACGTGACTTGGAGGGATGTTCTTGAAGAGGGCCAGAGTCTCGTGTTAGTCACACATCTCCAAGTGTCCTCATCCTTTCTGGCAGCCACCATGTCTGCGCTCAAGCGCGGTGTGTGCTAACCTTCAGCTCGACTTGTCCAACTTTGATGACAATGAGTGTCACTCAGGTGATCTAAAATCAACTTACTTTCTGTCACATGCCTTTAGGGAAGTGGAAAGATGTCAAGGAGAAAGTGCGAAAATAATTCTGGTGACCGTACAAACAGCTTCCTTCTCTACTTACACATGGCGTGTCCCTTCCCTCCTTTTTAAAGACGTCCAACGCTCTCCTCCAGTAAATCTCTCTATCGTTTCTCTGAAAAAAGAAAATAGTTTCAGTGTCATGCGGCTTAATTTCTGTTATTGAACGATAGATGATTGAGGTTTTCCATCATCATCATCATCATCATCATTGGTGTCGTCTTCAAACCCCAATCAGTAGAACCATTTTCTTCTCTTATGTCATCAGCATCAGGACAGGAGTCTACCCAGACCATCGAGGACTGTGGCCCCGGGTGGTTCCTGATGCATCGCGCCTGCTACAAGCTGTCCACAGACGCCTTGCCTTGGGAAAGTGCGAAGAAGAACTGCGAGGTGGATGGCGGCTACCTGCTGTCCGTCAGCTCCGTGGCCGAGATGGTAGGTGGTCTCTGGAGTCGGGGTGGAAGGTCTGGGACTGTCACCTATAGTCATCATTGAGCAGAAGTGTGTGGCTGGCAACAGGTGTACTTACAGTGACAGGTCGTGATATTACATTACATTACAAAGCCAGATTTTAGTACATTTGATGTGGCTACCCCTACAAGATACATTTTATTTCGTATGCTGGTTTGCACAACCGTGTGAACCTTTGGTGGGAATATGATGAAATACGATAAAAGTCTTCTTTGATGCTTGCAGAACCTTGATAAAGAAGGAGATGAGAAACGCCAACAGACGAAATACTTGGTGGGTCGGGCTACAGAGGGCAGCACCATACAGCAAAATCGTGGGTGTGGCTTGATTCAGGTTCACCTTTTTCAGCGAGAGTCACGTAAGTCACGATTTTAAACTTTGACTGTCTCTCCTTTACAGTATGTGGCAGGTAGAATAGAATGATGTCCAATAGAATAATGTCTCTCTGTCTCTCACTGCCTTATTTTCCCCAGTTCTTTATAAATAACATTTCGCTGCGCCAACGGGAGTCGAACAAGTGCGACTGCGGGTTAGAACGCCAGTTCGGTTCCGCTTTCCCACAGTAGAAAGTAAATGCGTCCTGTGTCCACATTTGATGCCTGCACTTTCCATCATTTTCATGTTTTCTTGCTCCAGTTACATGAATCCGACCTAAGCTGCACAATTTAAATGTCTCTTTCCCTCAAAGTTTTACACTGTCTCCAACTTCATTCGTGTTCCCTCAGAGACATTCCTATCTTTCTCTGTTCTGTTCCCTCCCCTACCCATCCCAAAGAAACAACTATAACAAATTCTTTGTCTTCAAATCTATTTGCCACCCTCTAACAAATTCCTTTATTTACTAATCATCAATAAAACTGCATCATGTCGATAGTCGCCGTGTCTTTTTCTTACTACAGAAGATGGAGTCCTTCGGAGCCGAACAATGAGAACGGACGAGAGAACTGTGTGGAGATCACCTCGGACGGCACCCTCAGCGACAAGGACTGCGAGGAAGTTCGGCCTTTTGTATGCGAAAGACATGAAAGTAAGTGCAATGCCAAAAAAAAAAAAAGAAAGAAAAATGAAGAAGCTGCACTGGTACAGGCATCGCTATGATGTGAAGGACTTATAGCGTGGTGTTGCTATGATACGGATACAGCTTTTAGGAAAATACAGTGCAGCTTCAACCATTTTTTTTTTTTGCTCTTAGCAGCTTCACTTAAACACAATCATGTCTCATGTTTTCTCATCTAATTTCATTGGACAGTTCGTGAAAATGAAAATGATAAAGTCAACAAACTTTACTGTAAGAGAGGCGGATAGACGGATTTTCTAAAACTCATTATGAAAGTGAAAGAACTTGATTCAAAGTCACATTTTAAGCTTAGAAGCTAAAAGTTCAGGATTCCCTTTTATAAGCGATCGCCGATCGCGAGTAAACAGTTACTGAAGCATACAGATAGTTGTGTGTTTATCACTGTGCGCCATTTTCATAAGCCTGTAGAGGGCGTTGTTGGTCCATTCTCTCGAGGCGTTAAATCATTCCATTCGTACAGTAACTCCAAGACCTCGACTAGAATACACTACAGAAGCGATTACTTCCACATCAACCACAACTCCTTTAACCACCACAACGATCACCTCCACCTCAACAGCAACTACAACTACAGCTACAACAAGCACCACGGCTTCTACGCCAGCGTCATCGAGCAGTACGGTGGTCCTGGAAGAGTTACCTTCATCCACCTTGCTATCTTCGTCTTCAACGCCATCGTCGACCACCACCACGCCTGCTCCCACCACGCCTGCTCCCACAACTTCGACGATGACGTCAACAGAAGAGAAGAAGATCCCAAAGCCTAAACCACCAGAAACTTTGCCGATCGAGAACAAAAGAACGTTGGAGGACTTGTACAAACTGTACTCTGGATGTTATCTCCAAGAACCAAGGGTGGCGCGAAGGACATGTCCTTCTTGTACCAGGAGGGCTCCAGCATGTGTCCATCCATTGAAGTCTCCCAGATCGTGTGGCCTGAAACCCCGTCTGGCGTCACAAGAGACAATGAAGTGTAGAACCGGGCAGGGTAGGTAACTGCTTTTGCTTTTCGTTCATAATGTAAACAATGTGTGTCACAATGCAAATACTGTAAAACTTCCTAACGGTCTTTGGCGTCTCCTTTTTAACAGACGATGCAGAGTTGTTCGGGTGGACCAGGGTGTTTCCAATGTTTCGTCTTACGGTATGGTGGCGTGTGTGGGTAAAGTTGTGCCAACTAAACCACTAAAACAGGTTTTATTGTGTTTATCATTCTCCTACTAGTGACTCTTACAACAATGAAACATCTATTGTTGTCATAGATCCCAAAACAAAGAACTAAACAGATGCCACAGATTATTAAAAGATAAGAAACACTGTGCGTGTAGTGCACATTTAGTCCATTGACGTAGTGGTTTTTAAACAAACTGTCATGAACTAGAATTGCACACATTGTCACAGAACATTCTCTGTAAACGGAATCGCGTCTAGTATGGAGGCGTGTTGACAGGAGTCAGCGTGGTGCCGTGGAGGAGAAGGTGGAGCTTTTTCCGAAATTTGTCAAAGAGCAGTTCTGTAAACATCCTTCATGCATTTTGTAAGCACCGCACAGTGCACATGTCACAGACCCCCGAGGTTGGTCTTGCCGCGGTTTTCCCTCTCCTTTCTCTACAAGGGTACGGCCATCCTGCTCCAGGCCTGGGGTCAGACACAAGCAGCGAAGATTGCCATGCCACTCGTGGTGGAAGTAAAATAAGGAACCTGTCTTTCGCAGACACAGGGTGGACATTTATTAGCCACCCGCTGGTTCAGATTGACGAGCAGATGTTGGTGTAGTAGCTGATGTGGCAGGTAATTATTTTAGTGGGTGTGGTGGTTCTGAAGACTGTAGACGGCGATGGTGGTAGGTGTATTGTGCGTGTATGTGCGAAAGTATGTCTGTATGTGAGAATGTATGTATATATCTGACAATGCCTGTATGTGAGAATGTCTGCATGTGTGTGTGAATGTATGAATGTATGTATCTGCATCTCTATAAAACGCGCGTGCTCCTGCGAGAGGGAGACCACACAACAGTCACAACTCTATTATTTATCATTAATGCTTAAATAAAATGGAGGATTTCCATATCAACCGTGAACTAACGCTTAAAATGACAAATTCTCTTCCGGACCTCGAGAACTGCTATCATATCAGAGACAAAAATCATGATTCCCACAGAGACCACCCACTACTGCTCGGTCCCCGTTGTCTAGTTCTACATCCACTGCTCCACTGGTCCAAGGTAAAAAGAAAGAGACTGCTCCTGTCTGAAACAAAGAAAAGAGGGGAGATCTTATCAACCATTTCTGTTCTCAGGGAACATACATTTCACTTCAGTCCTTCATCCCTCTCGACACACGATACCAAACGTTAAGTGCACGGTTTTCTTCGTTGGCTTGCGAAGGGGAGAGAAAATGGTTTGGCATCACTCTGTGTCTAGCAGATGGGATGCTTCCACCAACAGTGGGGAGATCACTTACCTCCAAACAACCTGTATTAATCATCACGGGTGATAACAACAATATTTTGTACATTAAGCTTTTGTCTGCAACCACATTACTCGTTCTAATCCGCCCATAATCTTAACTTTCTTGAAATACAATTTTTTTTCAGTCTGTGTGTGAGAGAGAGAGGGGGGGAGGTCCTACTAGCAGTAGACAGATAACTTTCGGTATAAATAATTACAAATAAGACTGTCTACCATATGTGCAGGACTACATCTGTTAGGAGTGCAACAAACATTTTGACTACCGTGCGACATTTTCCTTTGTTGTGGAGGAACCCGTGGAGGGGGACTAGGGCTCAGAAGTCGTTTGTCATTAATGGAAGGAAAGGTTTCCTTTATTTTGCCTAGTTTGTTTTTTTAAACCGCAAACTCGCATGATTTCGAAAGGTCAACAGATCATGCATGGCGTCTGTCAGCTGATGGCGAAGAACTGCATTATGTTTGCCTCCGTGGCCTGGTTGCAGACGAGAGATACGTGAAATAAATTGCTTACACCGTTCCTTGGACGGGTGTGTAGGGGTGGTGGGTAGATATCTGGAGATTATATGATTTCTCTGAGGTCTGGAGTCTGGAAAGAGCTAGGCAAACCTCTTGAGAAAGTAGACTGCGGCGACATAGTGCTTCCTGTCCTACACCAGATGTTTATTGCGAATGTTGTCCACGTGCATGTCTTGCTTGTGACATTATCTGACACCTAATTTATTCTTCATTGATAAGGTTACCACGTGACATGCACATGCACGTGTTGTAAGCGTCCGACAACTGTGGCTGTTTGTCAGTGTGTACAATATACCTGCACACACATCGCAAGTGTTTGGTGTTAATGTCGGTATTAGAAAACTTTCATTCCATAGTGAGCGAAGACAGGCATGGAGTAGTAATGAACAATGAAAAAGTATTAATGTACATGTTTTGAATACGTGATGAAAATATGGAGATTTGAAAAAAAAAACAGTGAGTGTTGGCATGTAAATTCAGTTCTTGTAATCTTTACTACCTTTAGGAAAGGCCTACTTTCAGTGCGGAGGGAACCCGGTGTGCTGGCGTGGACAGCCCAATGTTGATGAATGCGCTTCTCCAGAGTTCAAGAAAATACTTGACCAGGTGCGTTGTACTAGTTGTTTGTTGTTGTTATTGTTGTTGTTCTCATTGCTATTAAAGAAGCAACAGTAGTAGTGATTCTGATAAAAAAAATGAGGAGGACGTATAAAGAGCAAATATCAAAGTTGAGACATTATGCAATCGCTCCTCAGTCCACCATTTTCCATACATCAATTGTGGATCTACCAGCCCTCACTCTCTTCAGGAATTAATTTACACTGTTACTACTGACATGTAGCATTCTTATGTCACTGTCATCTGCTATTGGAGTGAACTGTCCATTGAAGGACGGCACAGGTGTGTTTAAATCAAAACTACATTTTTATATTACAATGCATACATGCTAAAAATGTAAGTTTTGTATATGAAAGAATTGGTGCACCATGAAGATTTTTGTATGAACATATATATATATAACCAAAAAATAAAATACTCATTTTGAACAAAATTATTGTAGGTAATGGTCATGGTTGTTAATTTGAGGAAGCAAATGTGGCTTTTGTACGAAGCTGTACAACAAAACTCGCCATGAAATTGTGAGAAAGATGAAGGATGTGCTAGTAACCGTCCTTCACACCATTCGTTCTTTTCCAGGTTAAGAGTACGAATGACACACAAAATCCACCGGAACCGAAACAAACCGTAGCCTTGACAACGCAACTGGCAGACGTGACAGAGAGTGACGACTTAACTTCTGATGACGTGATGGCGACCTCAAAGGTCATTTCCGGTCTGGTCACAAGCGGGGCCACCCAGAAGCTCAAGGACGAATCAGAAGTCGAGGCCATTGTTTCTGTGAGTTCTCAGTTTTATTGTTCTCTCTGTAATGCTCACATCAACTTCTCTGTTGGTTTCGTCATTAGCGCTCTCTAGTTAACGGAGGAAGAAAGCAAACCGCAGCTTACATTAAACTTATCCACCACACTGCCATAATTTGCCTATGAATTGTTGCCAGCAGGTTGGGTGGTGTTTCCTGCTTTGTCATGAACTGTCTCTTGTCTTCAGAATGTTGTCAAGGCCGGCAGCAACCTGGTGTCCACCAACAAGTCCCGCGTGTGGACAGACATGCCACAGCAGGACAAGATCCGCTCGGCTACGTCCCTGATGGTGGCCATGGAAACGGCCACTGTAGCCATGGCAGAGAAGATAGACAAACCCACTGTAATCAACACTAAAGACGAAAATATAGGTGAGACATGATGCTGTCTGTCTGCTTATCTTGGACTCCATTTTATATGTAGTGGAGATCGAAGGCATGTTTTGTCGAGAGTTTCATCAACTTCCGCCGGGCCGCCATTCTGCGTACCTTCATTCTGGACCAACAGACTGAGGCTGTCCTTTGTTGTTTGCCCCTGCGACCTTTGAACTCTGCTGCGTGCCGATGAGTGCAGATAATATGCCAGTCTGAATCATGATAGTACGAGGGTCTGTCTGGTCGGACGGGCCCTTGTTTTACCTATAGAGGTGCTGCTGACTACTTCTATGATAAATGAAGTCTTACTTTATCTGATACTATAATGAACTTTATTTTAGCAAATGATGGTTGGGTGGTTTGTTGGTTAGTTGGGGTGGATGGATGGGTGTGTTCTGGTTTGGTTTTGGGTTAAAGGGATCTGTGCTTTTGGAATTATATCCTGAACGCGTGGCCTTGCCTCTCAAGTATACTTTGTTTCTGTACAGAACTAGAGCTGCGAGTGATAAACATCACTTCAGTTTCGCCAGCGGAGAAGGAGAACATCGTGTACAATGCCGAGAATTCAGAAAACACTTTCTCAATCCCCTTGGAGACCCTCAGTCACCTCAGTCATGGTCAGTATCACTTTTCTTACACACCAACAGCTTTCCCTAGCTCGTTGTAAAAACTTGAAAAAGCTTTTTGCGCAGAATCGTCAATTATTTGTAGCAATCATCGTCAGACCAACAGATACTACAAACTGTTATCTTGTGTCCCTGTTGACTTACTTTGTAATCATGTCTTTGTGTGGTTTGTGCATTGGTAGCCAGGTTTGTTTGTTCGGGGTTTTTAAATTTTTTAAAATTATTTTTCTGACAATTTTTTTTCTAACATTATTGCTTTCTTTCTATTTGTTCATGTCCTCTTTTTGTTCGCGTTTGTTATTACCAAGACGATTGGGAAAACTGATTAAGTATTTACCTCCATGATTAATCAACAGGTTTTCTTTGTGCTTGCAGGTGGACTGGCCAAAGTTGTCTTCATGACACACTACACGATGGGCGACATCCTCGGCGACACCGCTGGTGGCGACAAGGCTGATGAAGGCAAGAAACCTGACGACACCGTCCACACGAGGCCTGGCGACTCCAGCAAGGACGCCGCTGATGATGTGAAGCAGGAGACGCCTGCGCCGAAACTGGCTTCCTACATCCTCAGCGCCTCGGTCGGAGGTCAAGGTGAAGGTCGGGTCAAGCTGCCGCAGCCAGTCACCTTCACCATGAAACACCTAAAGGTCAGGGTCAACGCCAATGGATTTCTGACAGACTGGCTGAGTCTTTCTAGCTAGCACTAATTCCTTTTGATTTTGTTGGTTATTGGGTTTGTTGTTGTTGGTTTTTTTGTTGTTTGTTGTTGTTGTTGTTGTTCTTGTTCTTGTTGTTGTTTGGATTTTTTTGGGGGGGCTAATTTCCTGACAGAAAATAACTTCAACTTTTTCATGAGCGGTGAATTTCTTTTCTTGTTCTGCTATTGCAGATGGTGCCAGCAGGATGGGATTCGCTGTGTTCGTTTTGGGAAATCAGTGAAAGGTAAGGAAGGAGCATTTTCATTACTCTATGCTGTCACTCACATTGCCAGCTTTATTTACTCTCTGTATTTTTCGCATCATCACTGCAGCCACGACATTGCCTTGCAAACTAATGATGAGCTGTAACTCAGATTGGACAAGCCTTCATTCTTTAAATATTTTATAGAATGTGTAAACATACCCGTGCATTCATGTCCAGCTTACACGCGAGCACCCAGACTCCTAAACACCGCGAAGAAATGAGTAAGGGAAAGGGTAAAGAGAAAAAACTTAGTTCATGACCTTCTCCAAAGAAAAACATGGCTTCATTCTGAGAACTTGTATCTCTTCTGAGGTCTTGATCCTTTGTACAGCTCACAGCACCTTCTTTAATTTTTTTACTGGAAGGTATTTAATCGCGCGCTGTGATAGCATTACCCTGCATTCCCACAGCCTGCTAAACCTCGTGGAAACGTGCTCTACGCCCTAGCACCACTCACCAACCTTACCCTCCATCCCTACCTCCTCGCTGGTCCCTCCCTGAATAACAGGCTACCTGCAGCATGCAGATCACGTGGCAGGTGCCGCGTGCCACGCGCGTAGTGTGACGGGAGCACGTGACATGGCGAACAGCAGCTGATTGCAGGTGACATCTAACAAGTGTGATAGTGTCCCGTTGTTAAAGGGAGGCTAATCAGTTACGGGGGGGGGGGACAGGAAGTACTTGCCACACGTTTATCGAACTCGTTTGTAGCGCATGCCAGGAGCAAGCGGCGGCGCTCATGCCGCGCGAGGCTGACGTCCACCCAGGCGGCGCTGACGATAAATCTCGGAGGTTGATCGCATCCGAGGAGGGGAAAAAATATTTCTAGGTAGATTTACTCCATCGCACATGCATGAATGTGCCTGCACCTGTGCGTGTGGGGATTTGCTGAGGATACTGTATGCCTCTAGCTGCATGGCTAACGACTAGCAAGCAGCTAAACTGACTGTTACCAGTCTAGCTGGATGCTAGATGCAGTCTGCGTACTCGGTCCCATACCCATTAAACTTTCGTTTTCTTTTGGAAAATTTTCTTTACTTTCTCGTCATCCATATTCATAATAATTATAACTTGATTTAAATTTAAACATTCAGTTCCGACGACACGTACACTTGTTAACATTTATTTTCATTATTGAACTTTCCATTTATTTGTTGTATCCGAATTATTTCTCGAAAGGCAACAGGACGTAAATACCGTTCAAACACGGGGCTTAGAGCGAGAGTTCTTGTCAAGTGCTCGTGAAATAGGCGAGTATGGTTCATCAGAAGTCGCCATCTTGCTGTTTGCGAACCTGCCCCTTCAGGGCCAAGTGGACACGTCCTGTTTGCGCCGTGACCCTAGTCTTCGCGCATCCGCGAGCCCCGCTTCAGATAAACCTGTGTGATCCAAAATACGCGTGTTGAGCATCTCTAGGTACTTTGAGGGACAGGAGTTGACGCAGACTGTCAGTTGAAGACATTCCGCATCCATGATACACATCTCACATAGATGTTGCCTGGGCAATCTTCTTCCTTCATCTCCACCTCCCTCCCATCAACACCTGTTTGTCTTACTGCCCTTCTCCTGCTTCTTGTCCCACACTCTGCTCCTTCACCTTTCATAACCCCACTCCATCATTCACAGCTGTGAATTATTTTTGAAAGTATTTTTCGTCCACTTCACTTTCCTGAGTGTGTTGGCAGATTCATCCCAGTTTTCTCACACGACTTACAGACGAACGCAGCGCCTCGTGTGACAAAAATAGCAACAGCCGATGTTTTATCGTTTTCAGAGAGGAAACTGGACTCCATGCCGTATTTTCTTCAACAGCACCGTTTGATCGAGATTCTAGTGTTTGGATTTTGAATGAAAACATCTCTCCGCTGACATTCTTGTAAAGAACACGGTTTTTGTTAGAGTATAGTCTGGCTTGTGCCGCGCCGATAGCCGGCCATGACAGCTTGCACCGGCCACGATACAGATGAGGGCTGTGGCGGCAAATAAACAAAAGTCAGCTTTGGAATCGCAGGAAGTGTGCCGAGTGATCAAGTAGTTGGCGCCTGAGCAGTGGGCGACATCGAGTGGTGGAAGTAGCGGCTATATGCCCACAAGAATAACGTGCACGCGTGCGTGTGTGTGTGTGTGTGTGTGCGTATGTGTGTGCGTACATGTGTGCATGCGTGTTTTCCATCACCACACTTTTCGTTTCGCTGTCATCGATGCACATCTGCTTCGTTTCTTTACTAATCACTGCCGCCTGGCCGTTACCGCTACCGCCTGCCGCGCCGCTTGGAGCGTGCATGCCTAACTCTGTATGTGTGTGTGGTAGACGTGAAACGTCTGCTCAGGTAAGGAAAGAATCTGCTGGTACCTGGGCTCCAGGACAAAAGATAACTGCACAGGTGGGTGAGAGAGGGAGAGAGGATCAACGTGATTAAAGGAAGAGCACTAATTACTGTAGCCGTCTGGTGATGATACTAGATAAAGGGCGAGCATGCTTGTCTTAATTTCGTCCCTTACAGCAAAGTTCTGAGGGTATTTATCCAACCGTTTGAACAAGAGGTCATGTATTCATTACGATATAAAACAAGTTTTTTTGTATTAAAAAATGCGAATTGTCTACCTGGGCGTAAGCTACCAAGATAGTCGAAAGAAAGAAGCCTAAAAAGCACGAGCTAATCAGTCTTGTCGTCTGACAACTTCGGGGTAGAACTAGACACCCGTCTTATCATCTTCACGGCAGGCGAGCTTTCCAACAAACTCCATTAGCACAGCCCTGCCACAGACTTGTGTCTTCAGGGGGAAAGCTGATATAATCTTATCAGTCATGGGGAGTCTCTTTCTCCTCTTCCTACTGTCTAGTCTGATGGGTAGGCTGGTGCTGTCGTCACCATACCCGCTTCCTATGAAAGACAAAGGCTGTGGTCATGTATCTGTGACAGATAGTTGCTAGGGATTCGATCTCCTGTCGTTCGGGTGCGGCTGAGCAAGAAAACTGGAAATGCTTTTGTTGAGGGTGTTGACCAACACAGGATGGTTCTCTCTACTCCCCTAAACTATATTGCTCGGTGGTTTTCTGTCGATTGATGATATGTTGATGTAGGAACAAGTTTCCTGGGAATCAGCGACACAGTTATATAACATTCTTTGGAAACAAAAATACTGTTGACATCAATGTCCGTGTGTTTCCACATGCTTGCAAGTTTGCTCACCTAAAATTCAGGCATTCTACTGTTTATTGTTTAAATTTTTCTGAAAGACAAAACCAAAAAAAAAAGCAAACAAACAAACCAAAGCTGAAGTAGCTTCTTCTGACTAACGTTCATGATTAGCCATGACTAGCCAGATATTCCGGACCTTGTGCACGAGGGTGTAATTATTTTATTTTGTTCTAATTCCACAGCGTTGTGTTCGCGACGAAGGCTCACTAAAATGTCAGTTTGTTGTTCACACTGTGAAATTGTTTGATGCTAATGTTTTTCAGACTGACGATTATGCTCGTTTCCTTTGTAAACAGTCAAATGGGGTCGTGGTCACAGGAGGGATGCCGCGTGGTCCGCAGCAATGCCAGTCAGACGACGTGCGAGTGTGATCACATGACCAACTTTGCCGTCCTCATGGCGGTTCAGGAGGTCAAGGTAAGCTTCCACAATTTCCGTCCCTCTCCGTTGTTTTGATAGTTTTGGGTCTGTTCGACTTTTCCTGATGAAAGAGAAAGTCCATTGTTGTCATTATCAGCAGACCAAATGAGCTTTTATCATCTTTTATGATCAGATATCCGAGACCCATCAGTCCTTCTTGAAATTGGCCACCATCGTCGGATGTGTCATCTCCTGTATCTGCCTGCTGGCCAGCTGGATTACCTTTACCTGCTTCACGTGAGTTAACCACACTTTTCTCACCTACTCAGACAATTCAGAATTTTGTTCATGGAGTGGTTGATTCCTCAGATCTGACTACCATGGTAGCTAGCTCAGCATAAAATACTACCACCCCATCCCATTTCTACAAAGTACTAATAATTTAGGAGAGGTTATAAGAGAAGCTATGACGCTTGTATTTCAGATGAAGACACTTTGTGTTTCTGTAATATTATAATTATTATTATTATTATTATTAGCAAAATAGCATGGTCAGTAAAAATCTTTTAACTGCAGTCTAACCTTACCCTAACAGCATTAGCTATGGTAATGACTATAAAAATTATTTACTGTCTAGTAAGTTTTAATTTCAAAGGATGAACTTTTTGTAAGGGACTTAATATGGATATTGTTGAAAAAATAACAGAGACGTGAAATAAGTTTTTTTAATTGCGGTCGATCATAGGAAATGTAAGAGGACGAGGTTTCTTCTTTTAGCTGTGACATTAGTAGGTGTAGCACCATCAGAAGAAGTGATGGTAGAATACATCGCTAAAGTAGTGGCGGATGATCGCGATGATGGCAGCGGCAACTTTCCTGGTGCCGGCGTGAAAAGTCCTCCATCAGCAACCTGTGTATGCAAAAAGTAGTTCCGGCTATCTCTGACATCCAGCCAGAACTTGAGCAGCGGTTCAGGCGGTAGAGAGGCGGCTGTTAGCCAGATCCTTACGTAATGAAAGGAATCATTCACTGAGCTCTGGAACCGTTCACAGACGATCGGACGGCCTATCTCCGTCAGCCTCGCGCTGCGCCATCTTCTGTTCTCCTCCTCCCAGATAACTGACGTCAGCACCTAGCCGCCAGAAGCTGGAACGTTGGATGAGGGACAAGGGGTGGAGGGAGTGCGGTGGTGGTGGTGGCGGGGAGGAGCTCGAAGAGGGTCGAAGTGTGCAGTTTCAGCACTCGATGCACGAGGAAAGGAGTTCTTTTAAAGATTGCTTTTCTCGTCGGCGCATTGAAGCCTCTCTGCTTGTATTTTAGACTGGATTTATTTACTGTTGTTTGTGCTGCAGTTTTATTAATTTTTTTAAAGGGAAACTTACATTGTGGAAATGTTTTAATTTAAATTTAAACTTTAGAAGAGCATGTGTCTGGTCAGGAGCACATCACCCTGATCTTCCCCGTTCTCCAGCGAAGACACAAACGGGCTCTTAACATATGTCCGCCCACGTTCACACGCACAAAGGCAATAGTGAACAATCACACCATTGTGCGAGCCTGATTACACATACACACATGCATGCACACACACAGGCGTCGACACGCACCTCGGCGATGATCCTCCGCTGCAGACGGTTGCGCTGCTGTTGTGGGGGGCACGTGGGCAGACGTGTAAACAATTTGAAAAGGCATGTGCACGATGACTTTTGATATATTTATAACGAAATCCCTCAAAGCAGTCAGAAAATGCATGTTGGGTCTGGATGTTTTCTTGAAATTTCTAGATATTTCTTTTCTTTTTCATAAACAGTAACTCCTTTAGTGACGTCACACGGGGAGGTGGAGGTCAAGAGCTGCCTTCCTTTTTCTTCTTTAGATCTACCCTTCCACACTTACCTCTCCCATGATGAAATGCTAATTGAAAGGAAGCAATTAAGACTGATATACTCTTTTATCTCTCTCTCTCCCGCCCTTCCTGTAGATCGCGCACCTCCGTAGAGTTATCTCCTCCTAAAGAATCGCCACTCCCTTCATTCATACAAACCGTCCCTCCTCCACTAATGAACAAAGACGACCTGTCAAGTGAACGTTCCAGGCTTTTAGATTGAATGCTTTCACAAATGTTAACCACATGTGTGTGTGTGCATTGCCTCTTTTTATTTACTTTTTAATGTTTATGCACAAACGCAATGTTGGAAAAAAAGTCTCAAACAGGGAAAATGTAGAGTTATGTCTGTGTCAGAACCTACTCGCTCTGTTATATGTATGAACGACAGTTTTAATGAGTTCTGGTGGACATAAAAACGGCAGCCAGTTTTTGAACCGTTTTACGTCGGGGCGCAACCCATCCTGCCGTAAAGCTCGCCTCTCTGGCTTATCTCCCCCTGCGGACTGACGTCCTCTCGGTGAAGTGGTCTTTTAGTGGGCCACAAATAGAGTCTGTATCGCCCGCCACCTCCCAGTTTTCACATCGAATAAATCTGACGGTGTGTCTTCCTCACCTTTAAATTCGTGTAATATGTTACTATTATGCTGAAGCATCGGGTGGCGGCAGCTTGGAGAGAGTTCGAGGCTGCAGGGTTTGAAAAAGGGATAGAAGCAGCTGTAGATGGTTTTCTGCATTTCTTTCTTTTAAATTTCTTTGTTTAGTTCATCGTCAAATAGCAGTACAGAGGCTTCTTTGTGTAGTCTTTACATGAATCCCAGCCTTTCAAGTATCTAGTAAGTTATATGTAGGCTAACAGCCATGCTCTCCGATATCTACATTTAGATGTTACCTTTTGACGATTGAACTTCTCGATTGAACTAAATGTTGATTATTGAGCTTTTCTACACCTGTTATATTTGTATTTACATTATTCTTTATAACTTTTCTATAGGGTTCTTATGGAAAGATTTCGAAAGAGGTTTGTTTGTCCTAATTTTCGTAGTTTCTCTTGTATCACGTCCAACCATTGCTGAACAATTTGTACCGGAAGTAGAAAAGTGCAATGTTTGCCGGGTGAGACGTGTTGCCCAGCAGGTGAGCAGGTAGCAAGCAGACGCAATAAAAGTGCCTGTCTGATAGCTCCCCTGAATCGTGAGGTGCAAGCACTTTATTCAGGGCTGCAGGAAAAACTAGAGTAGGTGTAAGGGTTTGTGTAGCTCATCATATCGCGACACGAAGACCAATGTGCGTGTGTGTGTGAGTGTGTGTGAGTGTGTGTGTGAGTGTGTGTGCTTCTGTAGTAAACTAGAAATATATAAACATCTTTGTTAATTTAGTTCCTTTGCATTCTGCACACAGATGCGTATTGCTGACGTTGTTGATGAGATGGAGGGTACGGGGATGAGGACAAAAATAACCATAATAGACATTTTTGATGGAAATAATTTTATAAACCATTTGTGCACATTTTGTCACAGAACCCTCCAAGGAGAGCGGAATTCGATCACAAGAACTTGGTCGTCTGCTTGTTTATTGCTGAGATGTTGTTCCTGACGGGCATTGATCAAACCCAGAACAGAGTAAGTGTTGCTGTGAACTGCTGCAAAACTTTTTATTTCTGTCAGTCAGTTGTAGTACGATCAATTACTGAGGATGAAGATGGCAATCTTGAGGTAGGGGTGTTCGTAAGATGATTATTATTATTAATACTATTATTATTATTCTCAACAAGGTGGCTTGTGGTTTTATCGCGGGCTTCCTGCACTACTTCTTTCTGGCGTCGTTCCTGTGGATGTTGCTGGAGGGCGTGCACATCGTGCTCATGCTGGTCCAGGTGTTTGATGCCTCCAGGTCTCGTCTGCCGTATTACTACGCCACTGCATATGGTGCGTGCACTTCTTCTGCAATCCAAGCGCAGTCACACGCTCTCTCACTCACACACACACACGGACACACACACTCTCTCCTAGAGAGCGCGCGAGAGAAAAAGAGGAAGACCATGTATTAGGTAACAGTTCTTATAAAGTATAAGTACAGCACTTTTATTCTTATATTTAATGTTGTTTTATGGGGGTTTTTTTTGTTTTGTTTGTTTGGTTTTTTTTTTGTTGTTTTTTTTTTTTTTTTTTAGTTCGTTCGGGGTGTTTGTGTTCATTTGTTTGCGTCTTTCTTTCTTTTCTAAAAAGAAAAAAAGTGCGCGCTACTTCACTTTGCCTTGCATTACCATTCGTAATCTTTGCAATCATCCAAAACACTCAAACATGTTTATATAAACTCACGTCTAGTCTATTAGACATTTGCGAATAATTTAAAACTTCAAAGTGGAATGTCTTAAAAGTTCAAGCCCAATCCTTCTGAGTGAACAGAGTCTCCAAGCTATGGCGGTTTCCCCATTTTGCAGCCTGTAGCTTGTTCAGGTTATGTCAGTAGGTCTCGTGTTTGTGAATCACTCAACAGTCTGTACTTTCTGCCCACAGCGCCGCCTTTCCTCATCATCGCCATTTCGGCAGGCTTGTATCATCAAGGCTACGGGACGGAGAGATAGTGAGTCCGACTTCCTTCCACTTCAAAGGGAACATAATCCCGCATACCTCACATTATAAACACCAGTTTGTTTATCAGACGAATTGCCTTGATTCACCCCATGATATGTAGGAGCTTTGATACTCTTCTCACAAATTTATTTTTCTAGAAAATATATATCTATACAATAAAGTGAGTTGGTTTGAGATTAGCCTGATAGTCATAAGGTTTAAACAAGAATACAGGACGGAGGAGAAAGAAATTCAGTTGATAGCATCATCATCACGAAGATGACAACAGAAGGAGATGGGCAGATTGTTCTTTACAGCTAACAATTTATGAAATAATCAAAATTTTATAAGAGACTACAGAAAGGCGTGGAATAAACAATGATAAACAAGATTCGCTGAGAGTTCATCTGCTCCCCCTACTTCCACTCTTTCGCATGTGAAGGAAAACATATGTCATATTGTTCTATCTGATTAACATGTAGTAAATTTTATTTAGTTGTATATAATCTACCACCAGGCGTATCCAGTTTTATTAAATTTCCTCCAAGGCAGTTGAATGCATAGTGAGAGAAAGAAAAAGGTTAAAGCTGGCCGCGTATTTTAAACTTTAGGTTTGGAATTCACATTCAGAGGTTATCAACTGCAAGATTAAAATTCAAGATCGTTTCTAGATACTACTATGAGGCCCGCACTGGAACCCATTACTTGATTCCTCTCATGTTAGAAAGTTGTGCATGTTCTGCAGACAGATGCTTCTCTGCTGGTGATAATGTGAGCATTAGGAGGCACCTGTAACAAATGAGCTGTCTTGCAAATCTAAGTGTTTATCCCTCCAGGGGAGGGTTGTCATATCGCCCTGATTTAATGACATTTTCAAAGTTTCGCCCTGTGGGATGTACATGTGCCAAGAGAGGCCAGTAATCTGTGAGAAGTGAACTGTGAAAACACCAATGTTGAGGCATATTTTGCTCTGATGTCATGGCATTGTCCAACTTTATTTTGCCATAGTTGGAACAGACTGGAAAAGAGCTCATTAATTCTCTTGAAAAGTGAACTGTTAAAACGTTAATTCAAAAATGACTGCAGTTTGCTTCTATGTAAATGTACTGAAAAAGGTTGAAGATGAACAAGCGATTGTTTAACCACTCAGGAAAAAGTATTTTTATTGTCTGTGTATCACCTTACATCTGTTGCTTTGTTTCAGCTGCTGGCTAACAACAGAACGTTACTTCATCTGGAGTTTTGCAGGACCCGTGGCTGTAATTTTGTTTGTAAGTCTCCTACTACCCTCCCTTGTCCCTTGTCTTTCCTTTTCTACTTCCCCAGCTCTGACCCCAGCAAGAATTTATTTCTTCAAACTGCTCCCTGTTTACATGTTTGAGTTCTTTGAGACTGAATGGTAGCCAGTTAACCAGTATATGTATCGTCAAAATAATTTTTTCTCTTGAGCATTGTGGGCATCGAGCTCCGTCCAGCAGTCTAAGGAAACGGTTCTTATTACATCAACATCATCATATGTTTCAATATGTGCAATCCATTCAAGGCAGGGGCATGAGAAAGCAGTACGATAACCCAGTAGTAAAACGTTCGCTTCAAACCACTGCAACAGAAAGGTCTCGCGATCGAATCTCATTTGGGACAACATGTACGTCTTTCTGGACGTGTCGCCTATTCACAGGACTGGCCGCCTAGTGTTTTCTCTGAGTGTTCCATCCATCCAAGCTGTAAAGCTTCGCGCCCACATATATCCTCATCTTATTCACTTTCATGCAGATTAGCACGTGCATGGGCTTGAAAAAAGGGGTCTTGCTTCTTCTTCAGTATCATGTAGAGAAGAGTCATGTACACCATGAGTGTTTTTCGTCAACGTGCAACGCATTCAACATATATCTTTCACATTATAAAATTTGTTTGAAATTTATCTACATATTTTAAAAAATAGAGTAGTCGATCTAGCTCTTTCACACTTTTAATTTTTTTTTTAAAAAAAGCCAATACGGGAAATGCTAGCGTTGATTTATATTAAACTGTGGCATTTATCGAAAATGTTATCCTCAAATGTTCATTCCGTTGCGTGTTCATAAAGTTTTCCCACCTCAATGAACCAGCTGTGCCCAGCTTGAGAGCTGAAAAATATGCCGACGATAAACTTATGTAAGGGTGGTGAATGAAACGAGCAAAGAGAACTCCAACAGCGCCTATGATAAGATACCAGAGCTTGCAGACAATCCTCCTCACTTACTCCCTCCTGCCTTCGTTTGTGTGTGTGTGTGTGTGCGCGCATGTTTTGGGATTTTTTAAATTTTATTTTAATTAATCACATGTCCATGTGGGTCAGGTAAAGGAGGCAGCTGTAACTCTGTCTTTTGTGATGTAAGGACTATTGTTGACCTGTGGTGACTTCTTTCTTCAGGTGAACGCGGTCATCCTGGTGTACGCCATGACTATGGTTTGTCGCCACTCCGAGTATGTCTTCAGTGGCAAAGACAAAACAGCTGGTGGAATCAGGTTGGTTACAGTCACCCTGCCTCACCTTTTGACTTTTTTGGTACAAGAGGGGTGGTTACTTATTGGTTCCATGTTTCATTATTGTTTTTATTTAATGCTAGAGCTTTGGTGATTTGGAAGTTACATTTTCGTTTTCAACAATTCATCTTCCAAAAAAATCTATTGAAAACCAATTTTTTGTTTTCGGAGAGATTGTATCGGTCTCTATGTGAACAATCATTAGTATACATTAATATACATGTAGCAATATGTTTGTATGTGTGTGTCTATAACAGTTTTTCAAAAGACAAAATTAAGACCAATCTGTTAGTGCTTCTCCAGTTAAAGCAGGATGGTGAAAGTGTCCATGATGACCAATCAAGCCACTTGTAGCTAGAGATGTAATGAACTATCTCCTGATGCACTTCTGTTGCACTTTGTGCCAGATCGTGGATCCAGGGTGCTGCTGCTCTTGAGGTTCTGCTGGGGCTGACTTGGATCCTGGGCTATTTCTTCCTCAACACCCAGACCCTGGCGCTGGCTTACCTGTTCACCGCTCTCAACTCCTTGCAAGGTCTCTTCATCTTCTGTTTCCACTGTCTTCTCAACAAGAAGGTAAAAAGCAGCATTTCTCTTCACACGCAATCGTCCACAATCCATCCTTCATTCATGTCACGTTAAAGAAATGATAATAACCATGCCCAAAATGTGAAAGTTCCATTTCTTTGGCAGAGCTTGATCTCATATCCTTTCTCTTTCTCTCTCTCCAGACCCTGAATAATCATAGCCTCTCCAGACCCTAAATAGTCATAAGATATATATATATCCTTTTTTCTGATGTGTTAGGTTATTATTTTTAATTTTATTGTTGTTTTTCTTGTTGATTAAAATACACCTGCCCCTCAGAGCGAATTTAAAGCTTCAAGTGTGAATGTCGTTTCTGGACCGTGTTGTGATCCAGTTTTGGCGATGGTGGTGTTTGCAGGCTCGCAAGGAATACCGCCGTGTCATGAAGGTGAAGAGAAGGCCCAGCACCACCACCGGGTCTGGCACCGGCACCCACTCCGCCTCTCTGGGCCACAAACACAAGCACGACCTGTCTCTTGATGCCCCCGGTGGTCCTCTCTTCCACAGCCACGCCTGAGTGCAGCGCGAGGGCACAGGGAGCAGACGTCGTAAGACTTTCATCCTTGATGTCGCTTATCGTCTCGTTGACGTCATGGTTGACTCTTCTCGTGTGAGAACCTGGTTGATGTGGTCGGCGCTTCAAGCTTGCAGCATGCATGTACCTGTATTCTTCTACGATGTACAGAATACCACGGGAAGTCACTCAACTGCCAACAATTGGCAATTCTATTTTATTTTGCGTTTTGCTGTGCAAAAAAAAAAAAATGATTCTGGCAAGTTAAGATCAGTGAACTGTCTGCCTACCTCTGTCTCCCTCTCTTTGACCTTCTCCCCCCTTCTCTCTCTTTTCACATGGTCAACCTTCCCTCCCTCTCTCTTCACCTTGTTTTTTCTTTCTTGCTTACTTTCCCCCTCATCTTCTCCCATTCTTCTACTTTCATTCTTCTTCATCTTCTCATCTTTTCTGATTGACAGGAAGTGTATGTGGGCAAATGTGATATGAACAACACTCAAGAAAATTCTGTATCTATCAGTTTAAACACCTCTGCCATCAAGTTTTGTAGTAATGGCTAGTCTGTGTTTGTATCTGACTGCAACGTTTGAAGTGTTATCTAAAATCATCTCTAGCTTCTGCTTTAGAGCATCAGATAATCTCACAGAACCTTGAAGCATTTCAGGTCTTTGATATATTTTTAAATTCTGCATGTTTCATGTCTATTTTGGCTGTGGATTTTTTTTTTTTTTTTTTTTTTTGACAAGAAGTCTTATTCTCCATTCGTTTTGATAAAAGTAGACTTATGTTTCATTTGTTGCTCCTGCTACTCTCACTGTCTCTGTGAACAATGCTCTTTTCCTGTTCTATGATAATTTACACCAAAGTTCGAACTGTTCACAAATGGTTTTTGACTGCATGCATATTAACATTCCTTTTTGACATAATACTTTAACACCCTTTGAAATCCCATTTTCAAAAAGGGAACAACTGTCAAATATGTACATGAATATGTTTTTTGTGTGTACACATGCATCAACTGTAGTGAATGCAAGAATGATTGTGATACATAGCGCGCCTCTAGGATAACATTGCTGATCTGCAAGAATGGTTATGTTTTGTGTAATTGAAGCATACGAACATGTGCGCATGCATGCACACACACATATATATATATACACATGCACACATCCATTTTGAACACGTATACACAAACACATTAGCGCAAGAATGCGTGTTTGCATCTGTACATATTGCATTTACTTCATTAGCTAAGGTCTAGTCATTATTGTATATGAAGATGTATATTGTGCTTTCCATGCAGTTTTCTTGCAAACTTAGTTTCAGACATGTTCGATGAGCTTGGTGAGCACCGTATCTGATATTTTTTCCCCAATCATTTTTTTTTTCCTTGTAATATATTTTTCCTTATTCCTGGGCATTTCCGCTGGATCGTACAGAAGATGTTCCATATCCATTAAATCATTCTTGATTTGTTTTTATCACTTATTCAAACACCCCAGACTGAAGAAGAAAATTTTCTTATCCTCTATTTACCATCATAACAACTTCAAACCGGTGAGCAGCACAGGCCAACCAGAAACTGCAGTTCCATGAAAGTTTCCACATGTAAGGTCAAAGCAAATGAATGTGGAGCAATTAAATATTGTATTTTGATTTAGATATTTTTTTAAAGTGCTGTTTCAAATTTTATTAGGTTTTGGAACTTTTTTTTTTTTTGGTCTTATGGTGCTCTCATAGGTTTTCATTCTTGATTGCCTGACATTACATGTGTTCATTTTCACTGCTTTTAATATTAACATTTTTATGCAATTTTGATACCTTAAGTGCAATTGTTCATCATTTTTTTACTATATTATATTGACACTGCAGTTGTTACTGCTGGGTCAAAACAAAGCAATTACTTGTATTTTTGAGTAAGCATACAAACATTTTTCCCCTTAAAATGGTAGGTAACTGTACAGGAAAAAAAATAAACTTTCCTTTTTTAGTTCCCTTGCCCTTCTGCTCTTTTGGCCTTAGATTTTCTAGCGGGATGTCTTTAGCTTGCTATATGGGGGTGAATGAGAGTGATGTTCTTTTGCCTTATTGGCTTGAGAGGACTGGCTTTCCAGATTCTTTGGATTTTGCTATTTATCTGAGTTAATTTTGATTTTGGAGACCATTGTTTGACCTGTCAGGATCTTAATGATTGTGATGTTTTACTTCTACAACTTCAGCTGATCAGTTAACTAACAATCCTTTCATCCATGACAGCATTTTCATCTCAGTCCAGTTTCTTTTCGTGCATGTTGACAGTGAGATGAAACACCCCATGTGCAATGTAGCTAAATGTCTTGATGACTCAAGGCAGCAAAACCGACTACAGCTAGTTTGACCTCCAGAGGTTTATCCTCAGCATTCCTGATCTGTTCTGATGACTTCTCATATGACAAACAATTGTTTATTTAAATTCTAGATCTTCGACCACAGACATGAACAAGTTCATGCTTCGACAGGTAAATGTGTTGCCTGCCTGCACAGACAAATCTGGTCCTCCATTTTCTTCTGTCTCCACGATTTCTGTTGCCATAATTTATGCATTTATTTGAATTTTGTAGACTTTCCTAGTTTTATTCCCTTTTCCTTCCTGTCATCTGGGTTAGTTTCTTAAATTTCTCCATATCGTGACTATTGTTATAATTAATATTTGTAAAGAGCCATGAGCTTGCTCATAAGGTGGGGATGTGGCACTATTATAATTAACCTTTATCATCACACCAATACTAATATTATTTCTTACTCAAGGGAAGTAACTACAACCCTCTCAACAAACATCTCAACTAGACCATTCTCAGTGATTTGTGCTTAGTGACTCTCGAAGAGTTTTAGAGTGTCTGAGAGTGTATTTTGACAACACAGCATGCAGACGAACAAATAATTTATATTTTCTAATTGAATCTCAATTTGTATTGCTTGTTATAATTGTTATCATGGACTGAATTACGTTAGTTATCTTTACACACTAAGTTTTCTTGTGCAAATGATTATTTTTGAAAAATGTTTACACCATAATATCCAATTTGTGTTTGATCTGCTGATTTAAGACAAGCTTCATGACCGCCGTCTTAAGTGCTTAGTGTGAAACAAAAATAATGAATGCTGTATCTCCCAGTGCTGATTTACATTAATACCAACTGGAGTTGTCTTTTTGATGTGAACTAGACATTGTACTGCAAAGCATTTTCGTCTGTTGATGTAGCATATACCGTCTGGCCTCGTTATCTCGCCACTTTGAGGGAAGATCTGTATCTTCAGGTCACTGGTTTAATGTCTGTTCAAGGCTGTGACTGCTGAACTCCCCTGTCGACCCAGCAGTTTCCACAACAAAAAAAATAGGTACCTTCTCATGTGGAAGGAGAGAGTTGAGCTCTGCCTTCCACACGATTCTTCCTCCATCCAGCCTCCAATCTACCAACCACATCCCACACCCTCCCTGACCTCAGCTTGCAACAATGGATAGGGCGGAATCAGGTCATGATTACGGTAACTGGTTAGTCCCAAGTGGTAGTAGAGAGGGAGGGGTGGTGGCAAAAACCAGGAAGTGTGATTTCTTGGACCCTTTCTTTCCTTTTACCTCGTACTGTGTTCAGTTCCACAAGTGAAATTCAGATTTTGTTTTCCAGTGTGGCTATCACCAGCCATGAGAGTTCTTTATGCCCTCGATAAATGTACACTCATGTTGTACTGATTACCAACCTGTTCCCCTCATGATGTCAGCCACTCATGTGGTGGATGGACGGGGGGCGAGGTAACAAGGTCACACTGTAATTATGACACTGTAGGATAAACATAGCTTCCTGTTTGGATGCAGTGCAGTTTGGCACAATAAAATATGCCACAATAAAAGTTTTTTTCTCATACTGTCTTTATGCTATGATGTATGTGTGTTTGTAGAAGTGTACATAATGTAACACTGGGAAAGCAACAATATGTTCATCATATAAACCAAGGATTTTTAATTTTACTTTTCTGTTAAGTGAAAGTTTATTTTAAATGTGGAGACCCTCCTACATTTTTTTTCACGCACATTCTTTCCTCACCTCTATCACTCTCCTTTTGAGTATTTCAAAATAAAGAATACAAGACATTTATTACAATTTATCACTTTGTACTGAAGTTATTACAGAAAGCATAAATACTGTGCAAAGCAAAAACACTTTCTAAAAACAAAGACTGCCAGAAATATTTGTGTTCTTTACAACAAAAACACTGGAAAACTTTAGTTGAACATCAAAATAAAATAACAGTGATCTAACTTGAAACTGAAACACAGTAATTCAGAGTAAAAATTATTCTACAGTATCTTAATAACATCAAAAAGAGAATAAAAGCGATGATAATACTACACAATAGCAAAAGCATTTTGCATTAGAACCCTTACAAAGCATGAAAAAATGTCAGATGAATTGTCACTTCCACTATTTTGATTACTGATTGGGTCTTTAATGCAACAGACCTAATTGCAAGATCTCTTGCAAAGTATTAATTTAGATTTTGTATTTTTAAAAAACTAGCAAGAAAAACACGAAAATAAAATTTCTTCTTGCATCGTTATTTTCTGTTGAGATACCATGTTTTTCTTCAAATTCATGAATTTTAACAAGTGAATTCATCTTGTATCTAAGAGAAGTCAATGATCTGAAGACTGTAATGAGAAATGTGGATGTGATTCATGATCATTTATGTTCCAAAGCCAGGACAATTGCACAAACAAATCAAAACAAGGAATTCTTCACCATGAAGGTCCTTTTCCACTGATCAAAATGGCAGAAACGAAGTTAAACACTTTGACAAAGTCCTATCTCCATACACTGAAATGGTCTCACAAGCAGGCATGGAAATGCATGTGATGCAACAATGATACCTCCCCTGACCCTCATTCTTGTTTAGGGAAAAAACACAAATACTCTGTAGCAATCCAAATTTTGAATTGCTTAAATGCTTGAGGCCTGGATTAATTACCCAGACAGCAAGAAAAAAATTGCATTAAAGTCGTTTACCTATTAATGAAGATTTATAGACATAAATTTCACAATCTCAACTTGCATATAAGTGCCTTTTGACAGGTTTATGGAACCTTAAAACCACAGATACTTCAATTTCCAAGCTATCTCAACATCTTTTTATCTGCATGCTATTCTTTACAAAAAATAATAAAACAAATGTTTTTAACTATAATTACTAAATGAGCACTGAAGAACTCGTCTTTCTTCATCGGCAATGTCATTGTTGCACCACATGGATGCACCAAACCCATCTTCTTTGTCATTTCATGTCTGACACTATAGAATACTGCAGCCACCCTTTTCCTTGAATGGGTTTTCGCTGGGCTTGGAGAACCCGCGTATTAGATAGTCATCGTCGATATGGGCCTCACAGTACTTGACAAGATCATCAATGCACTGGGAGACACGCATGCGGGTGATCTGGGCCTCACATCGAAGCTGTTCGATCAGTCGCCGCTGCTGCTGAAGACCTTCTTGGAACTTGTTCATGATGTCTCAGAACACCTGCACACCAATCAAGTACTTGTGTAGAATGCTGAAAGGGTTTATTATTCAAAACGAATCTGAAAATGTGAAAAATGCCCTTCAAATCTTTTATTTAAAACTCAAGCAATGCCACTGCTTTACGTGATCTCTGTAAATAACAAAAATAGCGCCCAGTAGAATCAGGAATGTCAGCATACAAATTCTTGTTACCTAAATATCAAGTATTAAAAACCTTTTTTTTATCACCACTCTTTTAAAGACAGATTCGAGGGCAAAATGGTTCTCAAGTGACCGACTTCTATTTGTCATTAGTATAATGAACTAGACCCACTCCTTCGAAAAACGAAACTTGAATATGATGGATCACTGAAAATGTGTTTTGACAAAACTCAGTTTTTGTGGAATACATTGTCAAAGTTCCAAAGCTTTTTTCATAAGCCTGATTATTAATCATTATTTTCATGCCATCAGCAAGCACTGAAACACGTGTGTTCATTCACACATGTATCACTGAGACAGACACTTGTAGCCATAAGTGTATTATGCTCATGTGTGCATGTGCTGGAAATACACAACTGAATTTGACATATGCGTCAAATATTGCTGTCATATTTTATATGCTTATCAAAGCATTTTCTGATACTTATAAAACTGTTTAGTAGAGAAGCATTTATAAATTGATTTGAGTGTGTTGATACATATTATCTCATTTTATATAGGCTCATCTACATTTAGTTGTCAGCATGTCTTCTATGTGAATATTATATTACAGAAAAAGGTGAGATCTTTTACATAAACTGTTAATGTTGAGGCCACATAATTCTGTTAGTTTTGAATTAGCAGTTCTCAGGTTGTACCAATGTGTGCAGTTGTACACACATCCACATTCATGACTTATTATTGTGCACATATACATACTTTAGAAGTTTAGATAATGTACAATTTGTGAGTGGGGTTATTGTGTGTGGCAAATCAATCAAGAAAATATTTTAAGGCCAGATTTTATAATCTACTTTGCCTTTACTCTGGTATGTGCCCACAGACAGGATCTTTTCCTGCATACTCATGTTATCAATGAGGTTCAAGTCTATCACATTCTAAGACTGTGCTGAAGCATGTTTTATAGATGTATCAGTCTCAACTGCTGTGAAAAAACCAGTTTCTCCTTTCTCAACCCTAGTCAGACTATTTATATCCAATTCTACAGCCATCCAAATATGTAGATACTGTTACTACTACCACACTTTTTACTCTTAAATACCTAAAAATATCAAACAAAAATGAAACTAAAAAGAGTAAACCTTTTTCAGGTGTAGTGCACTGGAGCACCAGATAAATAAGTGCTGAAGGCTAGTGTCACAACCTATCTTTCTGCAAACTAAGTTTGATGACAGCATGCCATCTCTTCACTTTAAAAACTGGACATTTGGAACACACGAATATATTCTCATCACCAACCTTATTCAGACCGCTACTGCAACAATCTCCTCAGAGGTTTTCTGATGCTAGGACTGGTGTGACACACTGATTTGTCATTTAAGCTTTCTGGCACAGCAGCCACATCCTAGCACCACTGATCAATACATAATGGCAACAAAAGTCTGCCCACATCCATCTGCCTGTGTGCTGGCTTGCACCACAATTGAATATTGGTTATGCTTGGCACGCAAATGTATGGTATGCATGCATGTGAAGGGCGTTGTCTACATCTGAGAGATCGGATCAAACTTCACAGCTGGGAAACCACCCAGATAATTCTTTATCTACTTTTTAATAGCCTTCCAGTTTATATGACCAACTACTTGTCATCTTCATGATGTACCAATAAATTATTTATGGAGCCATTCTTCTGAACAGCAAATAATGAAACACAAGTTTCACATATCATCTTGAAGACAGCATACACTGAAAATAGGTGTATACACCATATTTCCTTCTATTTGGGTAGCAAACACTCAAAAAGACAGCAACTGCATTTTCATTAATTAGTTCAATTAGGGGACAGCAGGGCTGCAAAAGAATGTGTGTAGCATCATATGATCTTTGGTCAAGTATGTGCATGGTTTGTGAAGTGCAACAATACATCTGTATACCTACACATGCCAAGCGTGCGAACACACACTCTCTTATCCACCTAATCTGCATGAAGTATTCTTAAATTAAAAAATAAACTTGAAGTCTAAATCACAGGCTCATCCCTCTCTTGGTATCTAAGAAAATGAGTTAAACTTTTATTTTTCCTCAATGTGTGTCTTGACATAATTGTACTGTGTCCATGTAAACTACATAAAGAGCTGAATAGTCCTTCACTGAATGTGTAACAACACTTTATATGTTAATTAAACTGTAAAAAGACCCAGCCGATGAAGTTTATTTCTATGAGTCATGAAATGATAAGTCTACAATGAACACTCAGCAAGATTTATAAAGATGAGGTGTTGCCCTATCACATTTTAACCTCACTCATCTGGTAATTCTGAAAATTAAAATATTATTGCAAAATCTGCTTTGAAATGGCATTGCTATTGCTTGATACATAGTACTAGGAAGAACCAGACACCCAGCCAATTAATAACAAGGAAAAAGCCAAGCAAGACTTCAGGCTTTCAGCATTACAACAAAAGTCAACTCCATGCAAGTCTCAGACAAAACAAAACATTTATTAGGTCTATGTACACGAAGTGCAATAAGAAAAGAAATGTAAAATGAAAATGCACAAAACTAAATGCCAAATATACAGATGGGTTTCAAAAAAGCACATTTAGCATAAACACACATCAAACCATGCAAAAGGTGTTTATCTACAACATCGACCATGCAACAGACTTCATACCTTAAAAAAAAAAAACTAAACAGAATCATTCAACATTTTACTTTCACTACACTTATTAAGCATAGCTATGCCTAACCTGCAGCATTTCCACATTTCCAAAACCAAAAAGTCAGCCCTTACTCCCCAGAGGGAGAGGGGGGAGGGGGTGTATTCTCTGGCTGAACTGTTTCTCGAGGGAGGTCACTTTTTTTAAAAAAAAAAAAAAAGGGGCCTACTTCCATCATTTAATGTAACACCAACACTTACAGATTTATCTAAAAGTGTTACTAATAGATTCCTTACATTTTTCCTATTACAATCGATTTAATGGGCAGCTTCTCTGTGTGCTAATATTTAAAATACAAAATTAAGTAAACATTTAGTAATATACAAATTTTATTCCCCTATAACTTAACCATTAAAATTCTTCAACTTGCAGTTCTATGATTTCGTTACATGATTCAAGCATTTTTCAAGAATGTACAAGCTGCAGACTACGTTCTCAATTTGTATCTTTTATTTTTATATAATTTACTTTTTAGTTTATGTGTCCTACTTTTTTAAAGACTTTTTCTGTTTCTAAGTATATATTAAAGTAAAGCAATCCATGTTATTTGCTCCTAAACATTTAGAACACCACTTCAGAGTTTTGTTAAATTAAACCTAATTCATTTTTCCCCTTTGGATTTGGGAAGTTATCGGATTGTAATTTATTTCTTTTTTGACAGATTTACATTAATTTCAGAACTACACACTAGACTTTTAAAAATGTCTTAACTGTCTAAGTAACAGGAACCTGCTCATGACTGATCATGACTAGATTGCTCCTCTTTCCTCCGAGTCATATTGCTAACAAACTGATTAATCATTAATCAGAACACATTTCTGACTTTTCGAATTATCACAGGCTCAAATGTTGCATCAGCAACAACTTCTCCATGCCCGAAGTCACTTTCAGTTGTACACATTTGTACCAATTGCCTCTCTACTAAACATAAGCTGACTAAAGTAGCATCCAATACATTCCAGTAATCTATATATTTCTAAAACCTGCAAACGATAGTTTACAAAGAGCAAAATGCAGAAAATATAGTGCTGCCTGTGGATGTGTAGCAAAGAATGTTACTTTGCCCTATTGGGTCATTAATAAGTTACAAAAGCAGGGAACAGGTGAATAATCCAGCAATCATTTTCATTTAAAATCAAGTTTATCTGAGGGCTTGCAATGGTTCAGCCTAAAAATGGGGAAAAAATTCAACTGTCATACGAATTGGGCATACACAAATTCAAATACAGTGATGGGACCAGTTAAAAATCAGGATTTTTCGTTTCAGATGCAGAAAATATTTGAGTATGAAAACTTGTTTTTCAAAGGCCAAAAATTTTCTAGAAGGCAGAGACTGCATAAAAAAAAAATGCAAATGTCAAACTGGTATTTTTCTACCAGGCAATGTTTACTAACATATTTTATAAATAAAAAAAAAACTTTCTGATAATTAAATAAAGATGGAATTAAACTAGCTGACAGTATGCAACTGAAAGAAAAATAGACAAAGCATTCTTGTAAGCTTCTGCATAAACAATCAGATTTATATCAGCTCGTCTTACCTATAGCCTCTGCCGTTCACAGAATGTGTGTGTGTTCATGGAGGTTCAAGGGAAACAAGTTTTTGCTTGCCCTCTGTATACACATGCATGTTTATGTGAATTACCACAAATGAAATAAATGTTTACATTTGGTGACAAACTTCTAATGGTAGTGATAGGAAGGTGATTAAAAAGCATGGGAAAAAGCACAAATAACTTTTTTTTTTAAAAAATGCAATTAATCAGTGGGAAACAGGTGGCAAACTGACAACGATCACAAATCAGTAAAAGATCTAAATTTTTAACAGAAAAATGTTAATTTTAAAAACACATAAAAATGAAACACAAAATAGTATCCTAAACACTGCATGCCTCTGAAATATGCGTTCATATCTAACAAAAGATTAACTAAATTTTGCCTTCTTCGTAACTGAATCCAGTTCCTAGAATTGTGCACACATATACAAAAATTAGCCGTGCAGGTCTGATATCAAGCCTTCTATAAAAACCATTCCTACATTTCCATTTATTAACAAGGGCTGCAACTAAATTGGTGTTTCATCACCACCCCTCATTTTGTGATTTTTGTTTGTACTATTTCTCTTTGGGTATCATATCTAACTCCTCCATCTACATATATTTATTTCAAAACCTTTATTTCAGACTGAACAAAAAAAGCTGAATTTCAGAGAATTGTGCACATTTTTTTGGGCTTAAAGGGGTTTTCCTTATCAGGGTGGATTAGATGGTCATAGGCCATATTCTGCTCGCAATACTGGATCATTTCTCGTATTGTCTGTGACAGTTTTAGACGGGGCTGATTGCAGTGAATCCGCAAGCGTTCAACCTCCGCGCTCAGTTTGCGGATGGTGTCGGAGTCTCGAGATTGATAGTACATAGGCATGCCGAGTGTTTTGGAAGAGTGCAAACCTGTTCAAACATCAATAACAAAAGACTTAGTCACAGCAATCTACAACCAGCACATTCAGGAACAGCTGACTTCAAAAGCCCAACACAACAGCAAAAAGAATGGTATAAAAAAATGGGAGGGAAAGCAACACAAACAAAATGAAAAAGTGCACTTAAAAGAAAAATGTGAATAGCTTTTGTCATGCCACCAAATAAACAAAACACAACTAAAAATATTTCAATTAAATAAAAATTACATCATAAATTACAAACTGCGAGTGGATAAACTGTGTCAAAATAAGATTAAATCAACTTTTTTATGTCATGATCTCCCTCTTGGCTTTACGTGTTCTGATATCTGTATAATTATATGCATACACATATACATGTAAGCACAGACATGCATGTGCACACCCACACTCGTGCACACATGCAACTAAAAATTCAATGAAGTACCCACCTGGGGGCTTTCCTCCTATTAATATTTTATGATCAACTTTAAACTTCTTGTTAATTTTTATTAACACTGAAGCAAAACATTAGGTATAACTTGCTGATAAGTAGGCTTTAATAATGCCTTCCTTGCTTCGAAAACTCCAGTAGCATCAGATATGGGTACCACAGTATATAAAGTTCTCACTAGCTGTAGTGTGTGTTTAAATAGAGATATGCAAAAATTTACTTATCTTTAAAAAAAAAAAAAAAACTCTTTGGCATGAATAAGAAACTTGCATCAAATGATTAGTAGTCACTCTGAAATACTAAAAACTAGAAGATGGACGGACTTTTCTGAAATAATCAAGATGGTAATACCCATCAAAAAAGTGGTAACAGCAGAGATCAAGGTGCTAAGTTTTTGTCAAAGGTCACTGTTCACTGAACACTTTAATCTGGGTTCACAGTTCTGTTATATACATGCATATGCACACAATCTCATTTAATGATGCTCTACAGAGATATATTCCTATACTGTCCAGCCACTTTGATTATTCAGTTAAATGATCTTAGATCCTTTCACCTATGTTTATTTATAAGATATTTGATGAAGATCCTTTTAAAACCATTTTTTTTTTAAAGAATTGTGTGGTCTTCTAAATCTTTCATTTGAACTACTCTAGGTAAAGGTAGTCTTCTATAGCCAAGTGGTCTTAGAATTTCTACTAAGCAGATGCTAGCTGGGCAGCTGGGGGATTCAAGTTAAACAAACTCACTGCCTCTCTAAATGGCCCTAATACACCAAGTCTTATCTCCAGTTTTCTGATATTCTCATTTTGCCCAATGCATCCTTCATAGTTAATAGTCACTAAAGCAAGAATAAGAAATGAGTAAAGATGACGTATTGTGTAGCTATCACCTTAATAAGCTAATGACAGATCAAGTTTGAATAAAGCAATATAAACACTTACATATCCCCATATGAAAGCCCAACCACATATCTCTCTTTCAATCATTAGTGAGTAAAACTTAAAAAACAAAGATTACAATCCATCTGATTACAACAGTGTAACATATACATAAAATTATTACTGAAAGCTTGAAAGCTATATATTGCAACTAAGCAGCATGCATGCAACAGGCTATTTAAAATAACAGTTGTTACTTCCTGAACATATTCTGGGAGGGGCAGACCTCTCATGTTTAATCAAAGTCCTTTTAAAAAAGTGCTATAAACACTTTATCTACCATAACAGTGGCTTACTCACTGAATAGTATGCAGCCAGATGACAGCACAATGTACAGTTTATAAAGAGAACAATTACTAAGGCCAGTAGAGGTGGTCAAAGGTAAGGCACATAAAATGAATGAAATACAATGGTAAGTGGCATTGTACGTTTGTGGCCAGACCAAAAAAGGGAGAAGAGGGAGACATCAAATGCCAATATGTTTGGAATTTCTAAAGACGCATGGCATCTTTCTATATGTCAATTATACAGGATGTTTAAATCTATAATTTAAATAATTATAAAGGCAGTGTGTAGTAAAACACATTTTCATTTACAAGATATAATAGAATATACAGGCATAGTTCTTTTGTCAACACTTGTTTTCAAATAGATATTGTTCAGACCCTGTTGTTAATGCAAAGCGATGGAATCACGATCAAGAAACATTTTGTTTAGTATCTGAGTGCATTCTCATTTAATGGCTACTCTCAATTTACTCTCAATTCAGCAACTATCGTTGCTTTGTAGTATATAGCCTTTAAGTATAACCATTGAAAAAAAAAAACTAAAAGTGTAAGGTCTGATAAACAAGCTGTTAAAATGTGTATACTTTTGGGAGGACACTTTGTTTATGACATCTATATCTTTCTCCAGTGGTCTTGGAGCAGATGTTGGACAGAGAAGCCAGACTTTTGCTGGGATTTTTTACTTTTAAAGATAAGCTATGTAACTAGGAAATGAAAGAAAAAGTAAAAATCATAAGATGAACTGATTAAGTGAGAATAACTGAGTTGATAGTGCAAGACTTTAAATGAGTTTCACTACTGGCCTCAGTTGATATAGGACAGATAAGTGAGCAGGATCATCAGGATAATTCAACTGACTGTAATACTAGGAAATTCTAGCATATTTCATTCATTATCAATACTCTCACAAAGCACTGTAATTCGAAAATTGTACAGCAGTCCTACAATCCTGTGGCAGCAGCAAATCTCTCATAAACGAAATATTATTTACTTATCTGTGTAGTTAGGAGCCATTTATGTATTACATATGCCTTATTCAAATGATGTACATAAATATTACTCATTTCAAAACGTTATTCAACACATAATAAATCCCTAAATAACATATTAAACAATGAACAAAAGGGGTAAAAGCCAAAGGTACACATGCAAGAACACCGACGAGACAACATAATAGTTTATAAAGATACTGACAAAAAGTACCAACAAACCTTTATATGGTCTTTATGAAAAGCTTTCTTGATTATGAAAAGCACCTCTTTGACCTAAAACCAAAAGCATAAGAAATGTTTATCCTTTAATACTTAGTCTATAACAATGTTAATTCTCCGACGTTTCTTCCACATATTTGGTTGATTATAATCGTTGAATATTCGTCCAGAAAAATCTACGTACTTCTAGTCTATCAAGCACACGGTTTTGGGTGTGTCTGTTTAAAGGAACACAAAAAATTAATAACTTAATATTTGGAAACGAGCGGCGACCAGAAGCCAGTTTCAACGATTTCCTGTAAGCTGAAAGATGTTTATATATCTTCATTTTTAGAAAGTAGCCTTCAATATTAGTATCAGTACTGACTATAATCCTACACATCGATTACATGTAATTATGTATGCATTGCGACTGACAAGTTTTAGCTTTGGCATCTCACCAGGCATTCTCGTTTCTGAACACTAATCTTGCATCACATCGACAATAGTTTTCTATGTTCTTTTTCCCCCTAAAATATCTTCTGCCCAATACTTATATCCGATAAAATTTCGTTAATATCACGAATATTTCGTACCTTGGAAATCTCTCCTCTTTTCTTATGCCACAATGGCGATTCCGCATCGGAAATGAGCCTCGTTGTCATCTCGTTAGGGGAGGCTAGAAGTCCGTATGGTAATTTACCACTAGATGAGAGTTCCTCCCCTTCATATCTATTATATTTGCTTTTACTAGTTGCGGATTATTACGTCCGAAACACCCAGTTATGTGTTTAAAGTAGTTTATCTCATTCAGAAAATTTAGCATATTCTTTTAAAGAATTTTATAGACCATAGTCGTTTAATGCGACGACTCACGTTTACTGTACTTGTACACAGAAACAGAAGCACATTTCATTCATCTTTTGCAGACGACTGAGTTATTGAGTGATCACTCGATCGGCTGTTGCCAGTTTGACACTTAAAATTACCTATAACATACTGAACTTCATTTGCTCTTTTATTTCTTGTGTCCATTCTCTGGAAGAGCACACAGGTAGAATAGCTGCCCGATTTTAACTACATTTTAAATGGACTTTTTAACTACATGTAGAAGTGGACTTTTTTTAACTATTTGTTACAGTGACACAATCATGATGTGAACGAACCTTCATAATGATACAAGCTTACAAATGCGGGTTAATGAACTGTACGTAGAAGCTTCTAATTAGCCCTATACAGTATACAGTTTGTACCTGGCAACGATCGAGTTTCTGCTGACCCTTAATCACAATCTCGATCAATGGTGGGGAGCGGGGAGAGGACTTGACTTATAGCTTGTTAACATCCACAACACCATCACCTTTTGCTGACACAAATCCTTTTCTTTGCCCCAAAAGTCTTGATCTCAACAATAGTTGGTTCAATCTGAGGTGGAAGAGTGCGGGCCAGGTGGGTAGGGGAGGTATCTCACCGCCCCGACAAAAGTTTCGCCTGTACAGACTCGAAAAGCTCCCCTCACCGTGATTATTGGTGCATTCTGCGGGGTATACGCCTCCTTCACCTTGCGTAACACACTGTCCCTGTCAGACGCTTAATGGGGGGTAGACTACCTTTAGGCCTGTACAGTACCTGTATTCATTAGGTAAGTCGCCTTTCGCTTCAGGTGGAACACCGCCAGTCGCGTCAGCTGGCTGGTGGGGTGGAGCACGTGTGTACTGTGCGACCGAGTCGCATACCCCGACCCTTCGTCTTCAACACGCCAGTGTATATATTTTGTATCCACAATCAGGGAGAAGAAGAGGAGGGCTCTCACCACCTGCTCGCTTTTGTCGCGACAGCCAGGTAGGCGCGCTTTGAGTTGTAGTTTACCTGGAAAGCACGCATTGCTCCTTGTTATGGCGCTGTGTTGTGTTCACTGTACCTTCGCTTTAGATAGGTTTCTCAGCCGACTAAAGGTTCGAATCGGCGACAGTTGCTTGTGGGAAGAGCCGAATGTCAACTATAATGTCACTTGTGACCAGGCGTGTATGTATATGTGTCATAGCTGTTGAAGGTTTTGAAGGGAGTTTGTACACTGCTGTTGAGGTATAGGACTTGGGGACAGCTCACGCTGCATAGCTAGTTTAATTTCAAGGCGAAGCTTGCGTGCATGACATCGTTTGACGACACCTCCACCCGGGGTGGCCAGCGGATACATGAATTTTTTGGCTACCTGACCCAAATTCTCGAATGCCAGCGTTATCGATGGGACGTTTTTTGACGGTTGATCGACAAAGCATGACTGGCTGACTGACGCGATTTCATCTCATTCCAGACCACACCTATAATTCTTCTATTGCGGGACCAGAGTATTCGGGACGTCATTGCGATAGGTATGTACGTGTAATCTGATAAGAAGAGTGATGGTTTTTGTTGTTGTTGTTTTTGTTTGTTTCCGTGTGATATGCGAGTTTCATATGTGTATATGGGCGGTACGTGTACTGAATTCGTTTCCCCCTTTCTGTGCTGGACAATGCACACGAGGTCTTTTTAGAGTAAGACCTCACTAAACCTCTAAGTGTGACTGTAGAGAGCAGTGACTGTCACGAGCCCAGCCATCCACGTTCTGTGAACGAATACATCTATATATAATTGCTTGTGAAATAGTAAATTATGATATACCATACATAGAAGGAAAACTATGTCATTATCAAAACCAACATCTTTAATTCGTGCTTGAAGCCGACTGAGAAAGAAAAACAGAAAACACGTTTTGCTGACCACATGCTCAGGGGACAACATCGAAGTTCATGGCCGCTCAGGGCAAAAGCGATAAAGAGAATTTAAATGTTCTTAGCGGGCAAACTAAGACATAAACAAGCGAGAAACTGGCACATACACATTAATCATCCTCACGAGAAAATAAAAAAAAAAACCCTCACATTTCAGTGGATGTTTGTGTGGTCAGACAGGAGAAATATGGTGATGACCACATACACAGAGACTGGGAGGATGTGAATCAGGATCAACGACTATCACAAAAAAAAGCGGATGCTAAGTATCCTCCTTCGTAAAGGCAGATTGAGTGCTAAGCGCAGTGGCTCTTGGGTAACGCAAAGAAAGGACAACAAACATGTTCAGGTGTAATCGTGTTTAAACTACAGTCCCCACAAAAACTGCTATCCGAGGACACTGATTCCCCTTTCCCTCTCCCCCACTCCTCCCTGGTCCAGCAGATAACGCGGGCAGAGAGACTGAATATGGTTGCGCCCCTCTGGTTTAGAGCATCCTATCTGCCGTCCGAATGGTGATCTATTTTTGAAATATGATCTGGTTCAGAAAATAAAATTAATTGTTTTTTGGGGCTAAAACACACTCTAGTCTCATAGGTTTCATAAGTGTCCTAATCCTGTTCATTGTCACAAGCAGAAGGCTTAATGGGGTGAGCTGATGGTAGGGTCTTACTGAAGCAACTATGCTGCAACTTGAATTGCTAGAACCGACTTCTTGTGTAAGTTGATGAATCTGCCAGGGGATAGTTGGGGAGGGGGAGAGAAGATTCGTTCAGATTTTTCTGAAGAGTTTGAGCAAAGAGTGCGCTTGTCAGCGTGCTGCAGAATCTGAATGAGCCCAGTGAGTGCTCCCTTAAAATCAACGAGTTACTTTTTTTTTAAAAACTACCTTTTTTCATACAGTAAGACAAAATAGTGAATGAGAACTAACGACCTCAAAGAGATTGGATGAAAAAAAAACCAACCACGGTTAATATAAAAAAACCGAATGCGAATAATTAGTGGCAGTGGTTTCTCAAGTGTGTATTAGGATAGGGCCATACGTCTCTGTCTGTATGTGAGGTGTGTGTGTCCGTTCTGTGTGCATCTTCTAGTGTCACATGCATGCGGTTCTTTGAGGCCTAACCAGGATGTTTGTAAACCAAAGTCCCCTTCTCACTTTGCAGGATATGCCTTCAAACACTCTGAATATTTATGAAAGGTCAACAGCGTCTTTCAGCGCCTTTTCCTTCCCTGACAGGCTTTCCCAAACGTAGACTTTGCTCACGTGAATGCATGCTTCGTTCACACTCATTCTCTCGCTCACTCTCTCTCTCTCACACACTCTTTTGACGGTTCAGCATCTGGGCTACAGCACATGATAGGACTGCCGTGTCTGAATTCTGAATCACCCTCTCTGCCTCTACACCTTTGTTAGCACTAGATGACGTGTTGGGCGAGCGCCTACTGCACCGAAGGTTCGTATCCATTGAAGGTGCCTTTGGACCCAAAACCGATGACTCTAAAAAAAAAAAAAAACCAAGCAAATTAATAGAAATACCTGTCAAGAATTAGAACTTGTGAGTCAATTATTAAACCCTAATTTCAAGGAAAGAAAAATGTTACAGTTCCAAATCACACACATCTCTACAACGCAGAAAAAGTAGGATACCCATGTAGGTAAACAGTGCCATCTGTTGTAAAACATCTGTCGCTTGCTCTTTCCCCTATCCCGGATCACCCAGCCCGCCTTTAATAAGCACCTCTAGCCAAACACATGTACAGCCATTGCTTCCTCTACATCAATCTGTAGTCTGCTTTGTTGACATGACCTGTTTGTTGCTGAATATTTATTATCACACAATTTCCTTATCGCACACCGGTGAGTTCTTTAAACTAATGTTATTTCCTCTTCTGATCGGTCGTCTTCGCAGGTCTTTTTCCTTGTCGGCTTTGTCCATCCATCATTGAACAAGTATTGGCTTTAGGTTAACAACCGTTAAGAGGTTCATTTCAGTTTCGTTCTAACTTCCTCGAGCGCTTTTTCCTATGAGGTCACTTAATCCCCGACACGTTTGATAACAACGACTAGAATACAAATTGTATCAGTTGTGTTATCGACAGCTTCAGGTTTCATGTTTGTCCTGTACAAGCAGCTCTGACTACAGGTGTGTCTTTGTCATATAATAAACCTCCAGTAATGGGATATGCATAGGGATAAATGTTTACAGTCAAGCATAATTGCAAAAAAAAATTTCTTGTGTGTTAATAGATTGTCTTTTATCTAAATTTTCAGAAAGGGGACAAGGATCTGCAAGAAAGTTGAGAATCTGGTGGACGGCCGGCTTTGTGGCAGGTTCAGTCTGATCAGCTCAGCGACACCTTCCTCATCACATGGCTATCGGCGTGGAAGCCATCGCCGTTGTTGGAGGATCTTGAGTTTGCCATCGTCGTCGTCGAGGTTGTAATTGTTGCTCCATGGGGCTGTCCAGGAAGCTGGGCGGCGGTGCGGCGGCTTTTTCCAGCCGCCCGGAGACCCCAGTGTGTGTGGACTACAAGTGGAGCACCCAGGCCTACGCCCTGCGCGACATCCTTACCCGCTTCCAGCTGCCGTGCGTCGTGCAGTGCGCCGCAGACCCGGGCAGCGTGGTGTGGGCCGACTTCCAGTTCGACCTGCGCCAGCCCCTCCTGCTGCACGCGGCCAGGACCGTGCGCAAAATCCACGCGCGCAGCCTCAAAGTCGAGGGCCAGACGGACCAGCTGCAGGAGTTTGGTCCACCGCTGGCCATTCCAGAAGACTATGACGGTGAGACGGCGTCTTATCTCATTATCTTATAGAGAGGGAGGAAGTTTCATGAGTGAATGGGGAGGATCGAGGGTCTGCGTGCATGTGCATTTCCAATGGATGATATCTGTTGCTGTTTGTAGAAATTTATAAATAATTAAATTGTTATCATTGCCCTACTTCGTATATTCGCACTTACAACAAGAGATACCATCCCTCACCCAACCAACAAGTAACCAGCAAGAAACCGGACCAGAAGAAATCCAACACCTGCTTTGACCCTCTGCCCGCCTACATGTGGCGGGGTGGACAGGTGACTAATCCTCCCCGTGTCACGATAATAGGTCCTGCCAGTCAGTCAGGTGTCAGAGAACCCTCAGGTGTTGCTCTCTGTCTAACCGTCAGTCGTACCGTCGAGACGGTCTAAATGTCATTTACTCCTCTGCTGGCCATCTGGTCGCGCTTGGCTTGCTGTCTACCTGTCATATTTAGTCATGTGACCCGGCAGGACACCATGCTAACTGACGTGTCTATCCATGTGCTCCCACACAACGACCGGCACCAGCCATGGGATGAATAAAGGAAAATGCATTGTTATGGATATTAAATAATAGGGCATTCCTGCACCTCCCTGTAGTCTTGTTGCTCGTGCAAGCTAACAAATTATTCTAGTCCCCGTGTTTACAAGTTAGGGCCACTCATATTTTAACCCAACACTTCTGGACAGATATATTGCTGGAAAGGAGCTGGGATGTTTGCCAAGCAACACAAATAAACCGCTGACAATAACTTTGTAATAAATCGAGAAATGCTAACAGCTGCTGGCGTGTGTATCATGCTTTAACACTCCGACATCTTGAGAAACCTGGTGTAATCAATTTGTAAGAGGATTAACCACATTTCTGTAATGTTGAATCCTCTCTTGACGAAACTGATATTAGATTTTCCAACAGAAACATAAGGAACAGAGAGTTTGGAAAACCGACATGCTAATTGTAGTACTCCTTGTATCGCAAAACTTTTTTAGTTTTATTTAGTTTTACCAGGGAATATCTCTTTCTCAATTTGTAGCTTTAGAATTTCCTGTCGCAATGCTGAAACAGAAAGAAAATAAACATCTTGACAAGGATGTTAGTTTATATCCGCTAAAATAAGCTAACATTGTTGACTATTTGCTGTTCCCAAGCAGGAAGACACCAAGTCGGCACTTTTTGTCCCCATATGTTTACAAAGATGTCTTTGCCGTATCGTCAATCTGATACAGAATAAAAGCTATCCGGTATACCCAACTTTTATTTCCCACGCAGTAAACATGTATTGTTGAGGCTCAGAATGAAGATATTAATAGAAGCAACGAGGAGTTGACAGGCTGATGTTTTCCCAGGCTACAGGACACAGCCTGGAAAGTAGCAAGCAGTACAACTCGTATACAGGGAAATTAAATGCGGGACTGTCCTAAATCTTCTCGTAGTTTAGGTGCAGGTTACTTGTGACAGGTAAACATGGGGAAAACGATGCCATACATTGCACAAGTGAACGACACACAGCTGGCTTTAGCGGTCACGAGTGTGGTATTAAGTTTTTTTTAATACCTTTGTTGTTTTGGATGGAGTGCAATCTCTCCCATTTCTTACCACCACCTCCACCAATTTTTTTTATTTTTTTTTTAGCACCCTTTAACACTCCGCCTAAAATGGGAATTATTGTATTTTCCAATTGTTTTTAAATTATCATTTTTATAGAATTTATGTTGCATGGTACGTCCCCCCACTCCTCTCACTCCCACACACAATCATCAGCAGCAGCATTGTCGTCATCGTCATCATCATCATCATCAGTTTTCAATAAACATACACCCACCGAGCTAGATGTTCATAACGATTAAGGGTGGGGCGTGACAAATCCTTTGGTGGTACGCGACACGCGGAACGGTAGAGGTGTGGGTGGGGCGACATGTTGTAATGGAAGAAGACAGCGTGAAAATAATTACATCGACGGCCGGAGTGCCACTGTGGCTTGGAAAAATAAGTAGCTAGCAATCATCTCGAATGGATGGGACAGGAGCCTCAACAAAACAGAGTTCCCAGGTTATGCGTGTGACAAATTGCTGGAGTGGTTCTATTTTTAACTCACGGGGTACTCTTACGTGTGCTCTGCTGTTGCTGGAGCCCTCGGTCTGGCCGTGATTACAGGTGGTCTGGTGACATTCCTTACAGGTGTTTGTGAACGGAGCGCAGCACATCTGGTATTCCCAGGTGCTCGGTGTGGCTAATAATTAAAAAATAAAGCAAAACCCATTTTGCCCACATTTCTTGGATGTAAATGTGTTGTACTCCCTCTGTTTGTTTTTCTGATCTCGGTGATGGATTTTGTTTAGTTTAGGTTTCTCTTTCACTGTATCCCCTTTCCCCGAGTTATGTGTTTGTTTTTGTTGTTTTGTGGAGTTGGGAGAGGCCCTTGCTTTCCCCGTCCGTCCCACATCCGCAAACTGCCACTTACACGTAAGATTCCTCAAGCTTTATTACTGCTAGATAAATAGACAGTTTTTTGTGTGCTGATAAGTGCCAGCTCCGAGCTGGGTTGGCTAAGTGTACAGCGAGAGAGCGCAGATAACTCTCGTACGACTTCCTGTTTCGGTCACCAACGGCGAAGAGTGTATGAAAGGGAGATAACCTTCACAAGAGGTGATGTCACCTGAGGACCCACAGCTCTGCCCAATGATCAGAAAAGAAATATCTGAAACCTGTCGCTAGTCTTTTTAATTACTTATTCTTATGACGTTAATAAACGACCATCTTATCGTGTTCATATTTAAGTCTTTTGTCAAGCGAAGTCTTTAGCGCGTGGAATGGGCGACAAAATAGGTGAAGTAGGTCGGGATTTTAAAAAGAAATCCAGGGCTCGATAGCACATAAATTCCCATCTCCTTTTCACAAGAAAAAAGAGACAAGCGTGTGATCTCACAGTCCTATTCACGTGTCAGTGGATAGTATGTGGCGCTTTTAGCCCCTCGACAGCCAGTCCTAGCGCTCGTCTTTCATTTTAATGGCCCTGGCGGCCTGTCAGTCGATCTACAGATAGTTGTCAAGCCTGGGAGCTACTTCTTTGTAATAAGATTGCAGAAGTTACTGAATTTCAAAATAATATTGAAAACTAACATAAAGATATCTACTTTCACATGTGCTGTTTTTTTTCTGCTTAAGTGTAAAAAAAAAAATCTGAAAGTGCGTTGTGCATGGTGATATGTGTGATTTCATATTTTGAACGTGACAGAAAAAAAAAATTGCTTGCCCAGAATAGGAATATCTCCAGTTTGTAGACATGGTGTATGGATTGTTACTACTTTATTATTGGCCACATTTCTTGATACAGGTTTGCCACTCACGAATTAATGTTTTTTATGGTCTCTTTAAAAAAAAAAAAAAGCAGTTTTTGCTTCTGTCTCAATCTACACTTCTCTCTGCAGGTTGGTTTTATCCGGTCACCAAGAAGGACCCTACAGCTCTGCCCCGCCACACCCGCGTAGAGGGCGCTGCGGCCTCCCCTGCTCGCCAGTTCCTGGTGACGACCACGCTTCCTGCCTTCGTTCCCAGCTTTGTGCCTGCCACGGGCCCCAAGTATTCCTCGCATGAGGTCATGGTGGGCGAGGTCTTGACAAAGGTCGACGTCGTGACCGACAACCTTTCGCTTGAGGTCGCCACGCCTTCCACCGATCCAGGAGCCGCTTCCTGCTTTCCACAAGAGTCTGCGTTGCTTGGACGAAAACCAACACGAGGTGATCATCCCCTTCCACTACCTCGCCCTGCTGCACGACGTGGCGGAAAACTACGAACTTGCTGTTAAAGCGGCCCAGCGAAGCTGTGGCGGCATAGCAGCGGAGGGGAGTGGCATGGAGGGCGAGGGCGGTGCAGCGTGTCGTGCGTGCCTGGGGTGGTCAGCACGAGGACTATTGTTGCGTCAGGGAACGACTGCCTGCCGCGTGTCTTCCGTCACGTGCTGGGCGAGGAGCCGGCGCTGGAGGGAACCTTCTCCGGCCTAATGCGCTGCTACAGCGTCTTCACGGAAGAGACCGTCATGGCCGCCACTATGAGCAGTTTGGACTTGTCGTCTATGCTCGAGCTGCCCTCTTGTCTTGAGCTCTCGGCCAACTCCTCGGCCAAGTTCAGGATCGGCCTCAACGCCTCCGACTGAAGCGGACCAACCAGTACGTCGCCGCACTCCGGACGTGCGAAGAACTGGCTCACAGCTATGTCAGGGCCATCAAGGCATCCTTCACTGTGCACCCCGTGACCCCCGAGCAGAGTGACGTGGATCTGTCTTTAAGTCGAGAACGGTAGTAGTGTTGTTGATGGACCAGACGTCGGGGCTTGGGCTAAGGAGGTCGGCGACAGCAGCACGTCAAGAGAACCCAAGTGCGAGGAGAGAGAAAGGGCTTCTGCCACATCAGGTGCCACGCGGTTACCTGGCAACACGACGAGGTATGACGGCAGGGCTGACGACGAGGTGGATAGCTCCAGCATCAGCGAAGCTCCCGACGACTCCGGTGATATCACGAGCATAAGCGACGCGCCCGAGGTGGAAGCCAGCTCCGAGTTCCACATCTCCTGGGGCGAGCTCAAACGGGCCCGAAGCTACTCCGGATCTCTGTCAGACGCCAGCGACAACGAAGCTGAAGACAGCGACACACAGGTGTCGTCAGCCACCGAGAGTGACACAGAGTTGTCATCGACCGACAGGGATGCGCAGATCTCGTCGGCAACAGAGAGCGACTGCAACTCCGTGGTGATCAACGATTACAGCTCCAGTTGGCAAGAGTCTGTCCTCAGCAGCAGCAACTACAACTTTCGTGACGGTGTTCGGAAATGGGAGAACCAAAGTTCAGACTCTACTAGCGCCAGTTGCCATTCGAGTCCTGTTGACAGGGAAGGACCAGTTGCCTCTTCCCGCCCTCAGCAAGTCTCTGTAGCGCGTCGTCTAGGTTTTCCTGATGCTTCCGACAGTACCACGGACGGGTGCACTCAGGATACAGGGGGCTGGATGGGCAATTCTGAGTCCATTCAAAGACATCGTCAGAAACATCGTGATGGCAGTTGCCAAAAACGTGGCACGTGCAATACTCACCGGGAATCACACTTTCCACAACACGGAGACCTCATCAGCAGACAGCGATTCTTTCAACAAACCTGACGATAGCGGACAGCTTGGGGTGCGCGCGGAGGTCCGTGAAACATCAGGTCACGTGATTGAGAAAGAACAGTCCAGCCATGAGCTCGAGCACTCAACGCGACAACGAGCAGGAAGTGTTCCCATGGTGCAGACAGTAGCAGTTAAGAGCCGCAACAGCTCTTCTTCAGGCCATTTCGCACCTTACTCCCATCCCTCCTCCGTTCCCAGCGGCCTTGATTGCTTAACCACTCGGTCACCACCAAAGAAACCCACGCAATACGTGAGTAACGGGGATGGTGATAGAGTCGAAGATAAAAATGCCAGGAAAAGTCAAGAGAAGGCTGACGACTTCGTAAAAGCCTTAGGAGACAAGCTGTTACTGGTGTCCAGGAGATCTTCGTCTCCCAGGTATCAACGTCTGGAAACCAACAATGATGATGCCCCAGACAGCAGAACATTTGCTCAGAAGCAGCATGGCAGGAGTCAGAGCAGCATTACCTATGACCGGTCAGTCCGCAGCGCAAACGACCTGCATTTTGAGGACACTGCAGTCATGGTCCAAGACACAAGCTTCGGCACAGACAGTGAGGAGGACTCAGGAGGGGAGATGTCACAGAAAACTATTTTTGATGAGTTTGACCTTCTTCATGAGGAGATAGTGTGATGAAGATGTGTGAAGAGAGAAAAGATACACTTGTTGACTCCTGTGCGAGATTGAGTGAAGAGACTAGTTTATAAATGTTAATGAACAGACAAGTAATAAGACTATGGAAGTATGGGGCACAGCACAGATTAAGATAAAAACTGACTATTCTCTTTACAAGAAGACGTAAAGTGCCTCAGACTTCCAATGAACCAGCCTGAAACAGACTCAACTGCTGATGATGTAAATGGATCCAATATTGCCAACTCTTCGTAAAAATGATTGAAAAGGTCTGTTAAACATGATAATGAGCTTGTGCACATCTGAGACATTTTGTAATGTGTTTGTGGGGATGTTGAATGGACACAGCCACTAGTGGGTTCATTTCTCATAAGATCAATATAACATTGCTTGAATGAAACTGAGGAAAAAATTCAGTCACCTTCATAATCAGCTTGCATTTGCTTCATAAACCATAATATGACGATATCTGCATTATTTAAGTAAGAATGTCAGTCAAAATTTTACAGATTAGCAGAGACAAAATAGTCAAATGTAGCATTATTTGCACTCTTTAGTCTCTCTTCTTTTACCCACATTTTCCCCCTTGGATTATGGTATATTGCAGTTCTTCAGGCAAATCTGAGTTTGGTGTGCATGTGACTATTTAAAACTGATGGAGACAGCATGATTATAAAGTTACTTTTTTTTTTTTAAATGTTTCATATTTCGTCATATTCCCTTTGCCAACATAGAACCTCTTGAACTATTTTGTTTTAAGCAATCCCACTGTCTTTAAATCCATTCCTTCAATATGTGCTTAGTGTGCAATGTATCCTCTTTAAATACATTTTCAAAGTTCATTAAATGTGCTTTCTGCTATAATGTGTATTATTTTATATGCATAATAAACTTTTAATAAGACTAATTTTGGCATCTTTTCATCAGCTTCAATACACATCAATTGTCTCATCATATTAGTGCTGAATAAAGGGTGGCAATCTATTCCTTCTATCCCTTGAACATCAACAATGTGCTACATCTTGTGGAACGCAGGCATTTTTTTTTTCTTTTTCTTTTTTTTTGGAGGGAGGGGGGGTCCACTGCAAGGCTCTTGTATAGTACAAGTATTATGACCAAGTATTCTTTTCTGGCTGCTTCAAATTACAAGTGTTCCATTTTAACTATTAGCAACTGTGTCTTCTCTTAGTGAAAGTTTGTTATATAAAAGAGCTAGGATGAAAGCATGTGTTCTTTGATGAAATAGTATAAAATTTAAATAGGGTGTTTATATTTATCATTCATCATCAGCACTAGCATCTTAACAACCATTGTTAGAAACTCCTTCACAACCATGTCTTGACAAGTTATGCGGACAACCATACTTCCTTTTGTGTATTTTAATGTAAATTAAAATCCTTTGCATCAACACTCATACTGACCAAGGTGACATGTTGCTGCCTTTCCCACCTATTCACAACAATAAAAACAGTTTACAGCAGTGTCAGTATTCACTTGAGGCACAGGAAGCCACATCAGTCACTAAACACACCAGCCATCCTTTGTTAGAAATACTTTTGAATGGGCTCTCCTAATGTCTTTTCTATCTCTTCTATAACTTTGTGACACATTTTTTCAACGTCATCTTCATCATCTGCAAGCCAAAAAACAATGTAATGAGATTTAGGATTACAATCATTACAGGCAAATTTAAGCCGAGATAGAAGGAAAATAAAACTTTACAAAAAAAAAGATAATATATAGTTTTGTTTAAGCTGTATGACAATACTTGTCAACAGGACAATTAAAGGATGCTATCATCTTGACTGGGTTAGACGCTGAAAAAAATAATACTTATAACCCCACATGACTGTTTGTTTTCAGACATTTGCACACTGCTGGTAAGCATTGTATTTAATGTACATGCAGACAATATTTGATGTACAACTACAGGTAAGTAGCCTCACACCTCATACTTGCCACAAGAATCATATGATTAGCTGGACATAGGGACTTTGTATTTCTTACCTTCCTTCAGTTCTGCCAAGAACGGGATCGTCTCTGGAAGCAAAGGAAGATAATCCTCACCCAGCTTTCTCTGAAATTCTTCAAGTACTGTGAGTGCTGCCAGCCGCACCTGGAACAAACAGGATGAGTCAAGTTTTGCAGAACTACAATCTTCCAAATGTTTACAAAACCCTAGTGCACTGTCGAAAACCAATTATATGAGACATAGCCACCCCCAAAAGACTGATGACGTAGTAACAATATGTGCACAAATAAAGACTAAGGTACAAAAATTTTAATTACACAAAATGTGTCCGCTCTACACCTGTCTGAAATCTATCAGGTCTGTACCTCTTTAGCCTGTGGTAACAACTGAAAATGGACTAGTGACACATGGAAGATTGCACATGATACGAGGCAAGGTGATTATAAACATGAGCCAATGGCATGAGTGATGAGAGCATACCTCTTTGTCTGAGCTACGTGTTTTTAGCATCAGCTGGTAATTAAGGGTCTTCCACAAGGAGTCATCACACACAGCTGCTGCAAAGTTGGCCACTGCAGGAACAATCAGCTCTTTTACACGGCTATGGAAGGCCTCATCTCCCCCAGCTTTATTCTCTATCTGTAAAAAAATAAGAAGGAACTGCAATACTTTGCAATTCAAGTATAACTGCTAGCAGACCAACCCTAATGCAACTTTCAAATCAAAACTAAAAGTTGCTGTCTGGCTAATAATATAATCCACTTTCATTAGCTGACAAGAAAGTGTTTTACAAATTAAGATGCAAGAATCTTTAAAAAAAAAAAAGTTCAAACATTTTTATTCTGCAAGTGACAAAACCAATAAAAAATAAACAGTGTGCTTCAAAATTCAATGCTCTACAAAATGCAGAGAAAAGGCAGAAGATCTAAAAAGAACTCCCTATCTGAAGGAGAGAAAAAAGGCTTTACCTGATCCAGTAAAGGCTGCATCAACAGGTCAAAACGCTCTTTATTTATGAAGTTTTCAGAATCATACAGGAAGCATTTCTGCAGGCATCCTAGGACATGGTTGAGCAGCTGACAAGCTTTGAGACGATGTTTGTCCTTCTTGAAGTATGGTTCATCTGATAATCAAAGAAGAAAACTTTTCACAGATCATCATCAGTCTTATGAAGTGTGTGAGTGGCATTTTTCTGGTACCTGAAAATCAATCATCTATAAAAGATTCTTACTACCGCTTCAACTAAGACTTCTTCTCCCCTTCTTCATTACAGGAAAAGAAATGAAAGCAAACTGCAGACATTGATTGAAGTCTCCTTTAGAGGATGTCAACATCATCAGGGGGAAAAAACCATAAACGAAGTTAGCTTCTGAGTTATTGAGAAATTTCTGTATGTGCAAGTGACACTCACCTGTTTTGCTGGAGTTAGTAAGGTCAAGCAACTGAGCAGCATGCTTAATGATGTGGGCAGCAAACAACAGGAAAAGGCTGTGAAGTTTGTCCACTAAACTGCAGCCAATAGAAGGTAAATTCACCTTATACCCTGCACTCTCTCTGTGTACCTTTACTTTGTACAATTTCTAATAACTATAAACAGAAGACAGTTAATGCCTCTAATCCATGTGCTAATTCAACTTCTAATAACCATAAACAGAGGCCAATTAATGTCTAACACATGTGCTAATTCAAATTTCCAAAACCATAAACAGAAGTCAATTAATGTGCTCAATGCATAGGCTACAGATGTTAACCTGGCTAAGTAGGCTATTTCTTGATCCTTGAACTTCAAATACATTACACAGAACTATGACGAAATACAATAATAAAAACACTACCTGTCTGCGAGACGATAAAACACAAGTATCCTTTCTTTTCTTGCTTCTTGTAAAGTTGCCCACTCAAAGATCTGGGAAAAAAATAAAGCAATTTGAAAAATGAGACTTTAGTCACTGTTGTCCCCTTCCAGTCCCACCCCTACCCTGAGAAAAAGCATCTCACAGATATTAAATCACTTGATATCTAACCTTCAACACAACACACAAGTTAACCTACCACTCTTGCTGTTGATCTCACCAAAACTTTTTAACTTACTTGCAATAAGCATTATTTATTCAAATTAAACACAAACCTTTAGAAGCATTGGTCTAAATGTAACTTCAGACATCTTCAACACCATGCTGACTAAGGTGGTGACGACTGTTCCTTCAACAGCATCAACGACTGCAGATGTTAGTGTCTAGAATGAACAAGAACCAGAAAGGACCTTAGTGAGAACTGTATCTCCAAACACCAAAGTTTTACCATACCCATATATGCAGACATTGCACCAACCCACATAAATGCGTGCACACCCAGAGAATTTAAATGTGTAGCTAATCCTAAGATGTTACAAAAATGGCACAATGCAAAATACAAAAATATTTCTCACCTTGCGTTGGGTAATGCGAAAGTCAAGAGCAGACAGGAAGAAAGCCAGCAACTGTTGATATGCCATATTTATATCCTCTCGACTCATCTTTTGTATATGTTCGTCCAGAATGATGAGCAGGCTTTTCACGCTTTCCTACCACAAGACCATCATTCACATTAATATACATAATATCACTGAATAAAGATCTACTTAAATGTAAAATTACATTCAAATGATTGGGTTAAGTTCACAACAAGATTATATTTTCCAAAATCCAAGTAACTAGACCTACCACTCAAGAAATAGAGAATGTGCACAGAGAGAACAAACATTCCTGGTGTTATTCTAGAAAATATCTACACAGTCAAAACTTTAATATTAATAGAACAAATGGGAACGTGTGTTAATAGGTGTCTTAAACTGGATTTATGTGCAAAAGAGAGAACATTAAAAAGTCAAAGCTTGCATGTAAATGGAAGTGGGATGCTTCTCTCTGATTTTGTGAATCTTGTAATAAATTAAACCTAGTTATTTGAAAAAGTGCACTCAAGTATATTTTAAACCAGTTCAGTGTGTCTATAGAGTATGCACTCCGCATCCCATTTGACATTTATTATGTAATACCTCAGCATCATTAGTCTTCTCTTTTGATTATAGCAAACATCTTTTAAAAAAAATTTTAAATGTTGGATAAATTTGGAATGTCCATGCATGTATGTATTCAAATGATGAACTATGATCCCACATCTGATGTACAGTAATTACTGTTAAAAAAATTAAGTTGTACTGACAGTAACTACAATACCTACCAGACTCAACCATTAGGAATTTAGGGGCTACAACTGCTTTTTAACTTTAAGTGTCACTTTAGCAGAATCGAATGTCTTAACAATCAGTGTGATAAAAACTCAGCATCTTGAAAGCAAAACTGAAGCAGATCTGAGGAGGGGAAGACAAAGATGGTAAGGGCAGCAGTTAATTTTTACAAAACATCCAGACAACAGTCTGATAGAAAGTCTACTATATTTGAAAAATTCTTCATTATCAACATCAGAATCCAAAGTCATGCACAGCCACTAATGCATAACAACTGAAGACAGTACAGAATACAGGGGAGAGCTCACAACAGAGCCAGTTGGTCATGCTAGGGACATCTGAGTTGCACAATCTAGGTTGTACAAGTGCATCACACTAGCATCTGTGTTTATCCACCAGGCACAAAATACGGTGCTCCACCCCCTACCCCGTGGGGACAAAAATTACTCCATTTCAAGAAGGGTTGACAAGAAAGGGATAGCAAACTAAAGGAAATATCTAGCTGTCCCCAGAAGATCTTTAAAATCCAAGGGGGAGAAGGGGGATGTGAATGCCTAGGATGCCCCAGTTCAAGTAAACAGCTGAAAAGTCCAAGCAGTCAAGCTGTTGGCAGGAATGTGGCAGCAGAGAAATCCTGCATGTAAAATAGCTCAAGAACCAAACAGTCAAGCTGTAGAACCACTGAGAACTTTTCATGAAAAAAGATATTCAGCATGCAGTTAAATCTTACTTTTAAAAAAAAATGTGAACCAGAAAAAAAAAAAAATCCAAAGTGATTCTCATACCTGTTTGTCTTCCAGGAGTTTGGTGTAGCAGTTTGTGATCACTGGGAGGAGAACTCTTGCTGGAATTGCAGTTGCTATAGAATGGCTGCAGAGGAAAAAAAATCATCGTCAGAACAAAAAAATGGGTCACCATAACTTCATGAAATCTTTTTTATGCTGCTGGTTGTTTTTTTTTTTGGATAGACGTTAAACAAAGTGAAAAGGCTATTAGAAAACAAAACTATGAAAAAAGGTTTGTGGACTGCTATTATCTTTATTGAAGATATTGCAACTGATCTTAAAACCCAGCTAACTGTATTAAGATGCTTAATGATAATACACCAAAGTCAGGCTCACAGCAATTTACTTACAACGCAAGAACGCACACAGTTGTAGGGAAGACATCAAATGCACACTTATACACAAACTTGCACATTAAAATAATAACCTGATCAATTTCAATCGCTGAGCAATCTGTGCTTTCTGTCCACCTGCTGAAACATCTATCACACTTGAAAGATGACAGACCTGCAAGATAAAAAAAAAATGGTAGCAATCAAATAACTCTGAGTAACAAAATATAAACATTTGATTTTCTAACACCATCATCCTTAGTAATGGACAGTCTAGTCATATTACTCACAAAGTGTCTCTCACATACCTGGATCAAAAGGTCAAGAAGATATGGACTGAGGAAATGAGGCAAGGTGTCCACAACTTTGTGCAGAGATGTAATGCAGCTCAGCATTAAAACATCATTTCTGAAAATTAATAATAGCATTAGCAAATTTTTAAGAAATGATCTAGAAGCATGACATTGTCGGCACAAAAGTAACTTAACAGGCAATCGCCCTAAACACCTGTAACATTTTCTAGTTCTTCCTGAGAAGGTACAAAGATTGAAAAGTCATCACTTACTGAACTGAATCTGCAGCTTGCACCTGCTTCAAAATCACTGGCACAAGATTAGACAGATGGATGATGGCATGAGCCTTCATGCAGCTGACAATTTCTGAAGCACACAGCATTGCAGATGCCTGGACAGGGGCCGCCACTGTTGAACTGGTCATAAGAGTGCACACTTGCTGCAGAACCTGACGGATGATAAGAGCATCGGATGGCTTTCATAACTTTTGAGGTCACTAGAATTACAAATATTGCCTGAATAACGTGTGAGCAGATTTCTGTCTTTGTATTTTGATGTTCACATACTATCCCCTACCTTTTCCTACAGAATACTATCAACACAGTGTAGATCTACAGAAGTATGACTTCAAATGCACACATTTTAAGCCAACGTCAAATCATTAAAAACTGTTAAATAAAAGATCTTACCTGTGAAAAGGTGTGAGGGTTTGCAGCTCCTAGCAGACGACACAGAAGTTTCAAGGTATAAAGCGCTGTCTGAATATTTACTGCAAACTCTTCACTGTTTGGAAAATCTGCTTCAGATGCTTGATTCAGAATGGCTTGAAGTTTACCCACAATGCCAAGTAGCTGAGCAATCTAACAGAACATAAAATTCACTCATTAATAGAGGTTTATTGTCTTATGAAACAAGTTTAGTTTAGTAAGTTTTACCTTTTCATTCATTTATACCTTTGCTAGACAACTCACTACAATCTTTCTTATGGACATGTCATTTACATCTGCTAATAAAACTATACCTGATCCTTGTTTGACAATTCTTTAAGATGTTGCAGTCTTGATGACAGAATCTCCATGGCCTTACGCTGGACACTGAGCACAACGCTGTCTATCAATCCACTGCAAACTGTCAGGAAGTGATCTTGAGGCAGTAGTGTCACAAGCTGTACAAACAGAAACATACATCATAAATGCACCGTGCACCTCATGATATTTTTTAATACAAAAAGTATGTGGCTCTTCATTGAATTAACTTTTTGTCTAATGAACAATTTTTAAGGTGAACTTAGCACATTATTTATTGAAAGTATGATTTTTAAATATCCAGAGCCTTATTTACTTGGAACATGTTTACATAAAATTTCAAGATTTCTTTTTAACTTGTGGCAGGAAAATGCAAATATTAAATACACTAATAGTCTCTCCCACAACGACAGATTAAAAAAAATAGAACCTAACTTAACCTGAAGCAATTGTAGTAAACAGTATCATGCTGATAAATTTGACAGTTTTCTTTTAATCTAAGCCTCTTTACTGGGAACTGAAATTTTTATCTCCAATGCAGATGCTTCAAAGATATGAGGCTAGGAAATTATAAAATTAACCAACTATAAAGAGTATGCAACTGTGAAAGAATCCAGATGTTTGATACAACTTTAGTAAATCCTGACTTTTTTAATGAAAAATGCAAATGAAAGTGGAAAGATAAGTTCAAGTAAAGACTTCAATTCTGATATTGAATAATATATCCAGGTATACTTCTGACCCATCCCAACCCAACTCAAAAAAAATTTACATGTTTTAATTCTCTCTTCTGCCCATTTTTTTTTTAATTTAAAAAAACTTACACAATCAAGCAAATCATGACACTTGTGCAAAAGCACTCGCCAAAATTTTGCAGTTGGTGCTGATGAAAACTTGTCGGATAGTTGGGAAGTTTGTGACAAGTATTTTAAAACAGTTTCTAAGAGTTGTCGTACTGCTCTTAGTAACTCCTCATCTAATTTGTCTGAAACCTGCAACACAGGTGACATAAATGTTTCATTTTACTCACATGAAAAAAAAACAACAACCTAATAATAAGTTACAAAATGACTACACAAGTCACTCAAACACAACCTCTTAGGGAAAGCCCTTTGATGTAACCACTTGTGTTTAAAAGATCACCACAGAGAGAATAATTAATAAATATTGAGTTAAGCAATCAAGTTTACAGATTAAAAAATTTCTTACACACCAAAAAACTTTTTTAAAAAAGGGTTGTAAAAACAACACCGCCCATACATCCAACACAAATGCTGGGCAAGAGGTGAGGGTGGCAACATAGAGGGTAATTTCGGTGAGAGGCAGGGTTGATCAAAATAGTTTAATTTGTATATAATATGAATCATTAAAGACTACAATTATGTCCTCGTTAAATCCATCATGATGTCAAGCAAAGAAACAAATTTCAAGGCATATAGCTCTAAAGATAACTTATTTCTGAATGCAGCAGTTGCTTCCTTAGAACAGCAGATAATTTGTAATTTTTCAGCACAAAAACTATCTGCTATTTCAGCTGTTAGGCAGCAGCAAATGCTGAGATCCTACTGAAATGGGCATTCCAGTATGTCAAGATTAGGTTAAGACTCACCTGTGCAATGAAACTGTTACTTGACAGAATATGACAAAGAGTGAAGACGGTAGCATACTTGAAGTGTCGCAATTGTTTTGCTGTGTGAAACACCACACTAAAGATTTCTTTCTCCTCTTTGTTTTTTTCCACAGCTTTAGACTTTGCAAGGAACCCTGTGGCTTCTGATAAAAGATAAAATTATTGCTCACTAGTTTTGATATCATATTCAATATTGTAACTCTATGGGTGAGCGAGTCTTTATGTGACAAAAGCATGACACATACAATTTCTTGAAGTGTACAATCCTACATGAAGTTCAAATATTCCTAAAGCAGCAAACAGTGAAACCATGTCTCTATATACTTACAAAACACAAATATGTAATGTGTGATGTTTGAACAAACCTTCTTTCTTTTCATCAGGGCAACTGTCCTAGATATGTGATGGCATGGTGTCCCATCTCCAGACAAATTACAGGGGAAAACTCACAAATCAGACTCAACAAGAAGTCTAGATCTGTTTGAGCAATAGGTCCTGGAGCCTAGAATGGAGGGAATAAAACCAACTTTATCTGTGCTCCTGGACAGTTGTTATTTCTGTTTCTAATATCAAAATCATTTTTAGGCAAAGATGTACAAATTTCTTAAAAATACAGGGCACCACATGTAATCTGTTAATTTTGGACTAGATAAAGACATTTAAACTGAAAAATAATACCAACCACTCATTAACAAACCTATAAGATGTGAATGAATGATGTGAATTAAAAAAAAAAAAAAAAAAAAAAAAAACAACAAACATAAATGTTTTCTAAAACCCTACCTTTTCTTCACCACCTACTTCCGGATTTTCTCCACCAGTACTACTGCGTTTTCTTACAGCTACCCCTTCAATGAAGACCAGCAAGAATCGCCACATGTATGTACTGGCTCCAACCACTCGTAGCAGGGTATCAAACAGCATAGGCTTGCGATGGACTGGGATATGTGCATATGCATCCACAAATACCCTTAATGCCATGGTAACCATGTCAGTTGCCTGCCTGTCTGGCTTATCTCCACAAGCCTAGAAAGCAAAACAATAAAGCTAAAAAGAAAAAAAATTCGCTTCAAGCTAGCTAAAAATAGATGTCAAACCAAGTCAAGATTCAAAATATACTTATGTGTTTAGTTATCACCACAATCCTGTAAGCAAACTTCAGAGATCTTAAATGTCATTAACACGCTCACCATGAAAAGTGCAGGAAACACAGTCTCTATGACACGATTGATAACCCGAAAGCTGTAACTGTCATCCTGCCGCAGAATGCTGGCTCCCATAAATGTGAACACAGACATCATAGAGTGCAGCAGCTGCTCCTAAAGATTAAAAATTAAATGAGTACTGCATCTAGTTCTGTGAAAAAATAAATCTGCTTTTCATTGCACATTTTTCTCTTTCTCTAAGTAAATTCCCTTCTGCTGCAATAATTAAAGAAGCTTTCTGTCTATACAGTGGCATAAAGTGGTACAAGTACTTCACAATTGAAAATTTCATCATTTATCAAAGTTTGCTCTTAAGAAGTAATCAATTTATTATTATATTAAAGCTAAGAATAGTCTATTAGCTTTTCTGTCATTAGGGTGTGAAATGTTGAAGATCATGTTCAGCTTGGGGACAGGATTTTTGCATAGATAACTCCCATTTCTTCTGCCTCACCATTTTTCCCTTCCCAACCCTTTAAGGGATTGGCAGAGTAAGCACATTGCATTACTTTGGTATTAAACCAACTAATGTGTATTTCTGGTCTCATCTGTCTTCCCAAAATTATATTATCAAATGCCTATCACAGAATGGAACAGGCTGACAAACTGAAATAAAAGTAACAGTGAACAGCATCCTCACTGGCACAATCTTGGCAGCCACTGCTAGGACCAGGAGTGCTTGCTGATGAGTGTGTGGATTGTCTGAAGACCGGATGCATCGAACAACAGCCTCAATGTTCAAATCATTTCCTTCTACTGGACCTGAAGCAAATACAAAATTTCCAAACATTAAAGCATCATTGTAAGTCCGGCTAAAAATTAAAATCTATTTCCCACCCACAGCTTAAACAAGCATAGGTACATCTATATCTGAATGCAGTTAAAAACTGACTATCCTAGCATGCCATTTTAAAATGCAGTAAACACAATGAATCTGAATGCTGTCTTTGAAGGAATTATCTTACCTGTCTCGGGTGTGTGCTTACGGCACAAATTGTGGACGACTCCCAAGATAAGCTGCTTCAAATACTCTGCATCATCTTGAGTCTCCAATTCCAGCACTCTGTTGACACCCAACTTCACGTGCTTTAAATATTTTATTACATTTATATTTTGCTAATCAAGCACAAACCTCCAGGAATACATTCACTAGCTTCCACATCCTGCAGTTCCTTAAGTGAGACCTACTAAAAGTAACTTACTTTCCATTTCAGACTGATATATTTGACCAAATATTGCAGAAAAACCACAGTGACCTGAAAAATATGTTGAATAAGATGTGTGCAAAGTCCCTCTAATCATGCCCTGCAAAGCCCAACAAACCTGATAGTACACACCTGGACAGAATGTTGAAGCAGATAGGCACTAGCTTTGAACCATTTGGAATTTTCTTTTTGACTTGAAGGATTTCCAACAGAAGAATAACCCGTTGCCATTCCACAGAATCAAATGAAGTGTCTCTGTTTTTCTCCTCTCTGTCACAGCAGAAGAAAAATAATCAATTCAAACACCCGCTAAAGAACAAGTGCTGCAAACATTCTGTTTCCTAATCATCCCCCTTTCTCTCACAAGAACCTTGAAGGAGTATTTCACATTTTAACCCTTCACATTTTAACCCTAACATGACATGTTTCAGTAATGTGACCAAGATAACAAAAGGTCAGATGCCAATGATATAGGATACCTACTGATGACATCCTAACAATCTACAAGCACCAGACACTAAAACTGATTATAATGCAAGTAATTTCTAATTCACAACAGATTTGGGTTAGCCTCAAAATTGGTAAATGGTATCACAAACTTTTTTCTCAATTATACAAATAATAATCAATAAATTGTCATATTTGCCACATACTATTGAAAAAAAAGCTTAACTTCAAAAAGTTCATTAAATAAAATTCATTAATGAAGTGGCCTGTACATGGACAAACTCACAGTCGTATACGTTTGACTTCTCGTAAAGTACTGGCAGCTGTCTTTTTCAGAACAGGACTCAACTCTTGTGAGATGAACTCAACTGACAGAGAGACCTGTGGAAAGGAAACATGTTTCTTCAAGTTAAATATTGGTAAATATATTAAAAATATCCCCCCACAAGAAAGGGAAACAAGTAGTTCAGAGTTAACTAATGCACATTTAAACATTACTAAGAAATACATCTCCAAAAAAATAATATGATCATTATGCTATCTACAATGTCATCCGTCACCTAAGGAAGATGCCAACCGTGCAGTCCTCAGACATTCATCAGACTAACCCAAAGTGCAAATACATCAAGAAGTGAATCTAGTAGGGTTGGTTAAAAAGCCCTGTTAGTTACTTTGTCTCTTGCATTTACTCTACAACCACATTGGTCAAAGGACTAAATTAATGCAACACAAAACTAGTGTGATGTCCAAACTCACATGCTTGAAGACTTTACGTATTTGGGCAGCAGTAGAACAGCTTGTTGTGCTCAGCAGAGCATCAAGAAGACATTTTGCCACACAGTGTTGAGAGGCAGCATCTGGGAGTGCTGAGAAGAAGTCTCTATTGACCTGTAATATAGTCTAACTTCTGTAAATGTTTAAGAGGAGTATAATGCAAAACTTATCTCCAAATTTCCCTCTAAATAAATTATACTCTTTATGCACAGATTGCAGAATAAAAATCAACACCAAAAAAGTATTGCCTTAAAGAAGACAAGTAAACGTTTTACTTCTGATGGTAGACCTAAACCTTTTACAGATACATTTTGCACAGCAGCATGCTGTGGCAACAAGCATTAAATATTTATTTTAATGCCACTACTTAGCATTATACTAACCTTTTCAATAACTAGGTCTTGCAAGCGGACTCCATCAATCAGCACAGCATCTCTTTTGACAGCTTCTGTCAGCAGCTGCATAGCAGGGCTGTCTGATTTAAGGCAAGATGCCAAAGACGGAGTGAATCTTGCTGTCAGATGCTGAATTGTAATAAGATCAGTGTTGTTTGGCGCTTGTTTCTCCATCAGATGTGACAGTACAGGCAACAGTGGTTCAAAAGTCTCCTGATGGAAGTAGTCAAAAATGAATAAAAATCTTAGTGCAAGGATGTATACAGAAAATGAGAGCCAAAAGCAAGCAAGAATCTATTAATTTTAGCCCAGAAGATTCAGAAAATACATGCATGGATTCTCATACTTATCTGAGTACAAGAACACATGCAGGCAGGCAACGCAAACTGAAAAATTATTCAACAGATCAAGCACAGTCAAATTACCATTGAATCCAGCCCACTCAGGGCTTGGAGGACACCATTCACAACAGTAGATGGTGTTTCACTGCTGCTGGCCACCTTCAACAAAGCATCAGCCACATCTGTCTGCTTTCCTTTCACCTTCAGGCTTGAAGCTACAGCCTGTGAAAATTCATTAATACAGACAATTTCAAGAATTCAAACCATGATAGTTTCAAGCAAAAGGTTAGTACACACTCACTGTTTCTAAAATTAACCTACAAGAACTGAATATTACATTTAGGTAGGCAAAAATCTTCAATAATAGCACATCTATAACAAATCAAAATCTGACTAAAAATTAAATTTTGCAATTGAAGCCAAAACAATTTTAAGAAAAATATCCATCTTTAAGCATTTGCAAGGTGAACGATGCAATAGTATCTGCAGAAGTAGTATTGCCAACTTATTTCCAAATGTTATATAAACCCATAAAACTTGTTACATGCACTACAACATCCTACTAAACGCTCTCTCACCAAAGAAAGATAAGCCACATCACTGGTGATTTCCTGCTGGTTACGCAATAATTTCTCCAGAAAAGCTTTGTATAAAGGTGAATGGTTGCCACATTTTTTGACAAGAACAGTGGCACACTGAAGTGCACTGGTGCAAACCGAGATACTCCACATGCACAGAGAGCCAGAAGACATGGAACAACTGAAACAAAGGTGAAAGTGTTATTCAAATCTTTCTCACTCAGGAAAAGATATTTTTAAACCAGATACAAGCAATAAAACTCACAAAACAGGACAGCATAATTTTGTATGGATCAAAAGACAACACTATTTTCTTGTCATCCCCAAATCAGTCTTTACATTTCTCGTCAATACATTACCTGGAGCAGGTTTGTCCAGTAAAGACACAGCATCAGCACCAGCAAGAAGTTCCACATGATTTATGCCTAGTTGAATAGCCCGTGCCTGACGGTGGGCAGACAACTTAGCACAAGGTTCAGGACTGCCTACATCTGTCCACAACATGCAAAGGTAGCGCAGGAACTGCTCTTGTGAGGGAAACACCTAAAAGACAATAAATATGCTTATCATCAGACTTGTCATATAAACATGCACATAAATATGTCATATATAACTGTGCTTTATTTTCTTTCAGGTTCTATCGGATACTTGTATTTCTACAAAACAACAACAACAAAGAACAACAAAACCCAGAAATGTTTAATACATGTACTCATATTTTTAAAGGTGGCTCATTAATGTCACACAAATCAACCTCCCACCCACAACTGCCATTACTAATCTGCTCAACTTCCCTCTTCTTTGTTCAATGGTATCATACCTCTTTAAGCACCTTAAATGGTACTCAAACATATACTTAGGTAATGTATTTGTACTACTAATTAATCTGTTTCAATTATCCATCTTGCTCACCCATACCTTAGGAAAATGGCTGAGAAGTTCTTTGAAAGCAGAAGCCAGCCTTCCACTGTGAGATGATAACTCCAAAAGTAGGTCTGTCATGATAACCATTGCCTGTAACCATACATCTGACACCTTTCCTGTACATGATATCTGCCAAAATTCTTGAGCTGAAATAAAAATTTAATTTTTCACAAACCTAATTTTTAATGCAATTTTTCAGATATTGCCAAAATACTAGAGAAACAGAATCAATATGACTATTAAATTTATAGAATACTGACCTCCTACATGCAAGTATAGGAATGCTCAAGTACAATGTAATTTATTTCAGAAGCCAGATAAATACTTTAGCAGTTCCTCAACTTAATCATCCACAGCCTTAAAACTGTGCTTTTACTTTTATGACCCAAGTGTCAGCTAAATTGTTTTGAAATACTGAAGATTTCATAATACAAATTTTTAATAGAAATCTATACATACCCATAAGATCAAGAGGCATATGTATCTCCTTCATCCATCTGCTAAACAGATCAACTAACCATGCAGCTGGTAGCTTGCAGCCCCGCCTTAAATTATGTAACATAACTTCTAAAATTTCTTGGCTTTCAGATTTATGCAACTTGCGATGAATCAGCTCCTGCAATGTAAAACTATCAGTTTTAGATGCATAAATGTTAAAATATATTAAATTTATTTCTAAATAAACTTGCTCTAATTTAAAAGTTACAGGAAATGGTTACAAATAATGAAACTATTTTGAAGCATTGTTCTCTATCCCAGTTATTTCAATATACCACAGATTCATGGTTACTTATCTTGATGCAGCTTCAATCGATGATCCTTTAAATAATGCCAAATAAATGACAACTATTCATGATCAAGAATACACAACTACACAAATAAAAGGTGTCTTTTTCATTCTAGCTCACCCTGTCCAAGATAATATCCTTTATCATTGAAGCCAGCTGTAGCTGCAAACCACATGTTATTTTCTCATCTTTGGTCTTTTGCACTGCATGCAAACACACCTCACACAGAAGGCCAGCAAGTGCTGCCTGACATGGAATGAAACCTGTTTGCTCATAGAGACTTTCAACCTGTAAGAAAAAAATAAAGAAAACCGATATAAGATACATAAGTACATTGTCAAACATTAAAAGAGTGCCTAGCTGCTAATTTTTTTTCCTCACCAAAGATGAAGGACTATCAGTTGATACCATAAATTCAGCCAAGCACTCCACCAGGGCTTTATTCAGTGCTGTTGATGTTTGTGTCGGAACAACTTTGCTGTCTATAGAGTTTTTCAACATGGGCACCCACTCTGTTTAACAGACCAACAAAAAATAAATCTTCCTTTAAAACCTGTGTAATAGCACACATAAATGTATCAACTTTTAATCCAGCCTTTTCAAAAATTCTCTATCAACAATGCAAAAATAGAAATCTTCAGCTTATGTCCAAAGACAGATAGCCAAACACTAGCCTACTTAAACACTTTATTATAGGGAACAGCCCCTGCATGAAGGATGGTTGTTCAAAGGAGCTGAAGAATTTTGTGAGGCCAAGTAAAAGATCACAGAAATTGTCTATTCTTCAATTTTAATAAACCATGACCAGAAACAGCATGTCATGTTCAACATCTGAAAAGTATCAACAAATTTCTGCCAAGACGAAACAGTGAGGCACAAAGACTACAAACTTGCCACACCCAATTTCAGAACACATTCTTGCTGTTCTTTTTTGTTCCTACACATTAACTCACAGACATCAGAACTGGCTGAAAATGTTTCTTAAAGTTAGCTGAACAGGCTTAAATAACTACAATGGTGTTTCCTGATGGACAGTAAAAGTTTAGCCTTAAAAGAGCAAATATCACAGACCATACTACTATCAGAGAAACACATTTCAAGATAAACTTCATTCTTCCAGTCTGTACAATTGTCTTGGTGCTTCTTCAGTAATTACTACTGTAGAATTAAAAATGCAACCATTCTTGTTCCTTTCACCATTTTTGTTTCGATATATCTGCTGTACAGTAGAACACAATGGAAACAATAGAAGTTAAATAAATCTTTTTCTTGTTACATGTATTTACTGATCATCTTTCAATATAGTCACTACCAACTGCCTGACTGGACAGCCAAATTTAAGTCTGTCAACCTTTCATTCATTTTCATGACATTGTAGGGTTGGATAGAGCAACTGATAATCTCTATCACTTATCTAAGAATTGGTTATTAGTGTTATCAAATCATCAAAGTAAATTCTTTGATAAGTTTTGCATCATGTTCACATTATCAATTTCTCCCTCATACAATGTGTACTACACTTCTTTCCTTCTACACTGACACCAACTGCCTTGCTCTCAGCCATGATGACTTCCTCCTTTCCACCCACCCTAGGTTCTTCCCTCTTACCAGTCAACTTTCGGGGGGGGCCCTCATCAGTCTTGGGTTGATATGAGAGCACCTAAGAAAACATCTACCCCTCAACTATGCCTGCTTAGTTGGCAAACCAAACATTGCTCCATCGTGACTTCCCAATAACTGCTTAATAACTCTGCCACTTAGACAAATTTTGAAACAAAAGGCACAGTAGTGGTATTTGCCAGTCACCGCGTGTCCAAAATTGAATTGCTGCCCAAATGGCCAGAAGGGGTTAAAAGTGGTGTGCTTCAAAAGTTTACATGTAAACAAAGCAGTGATTTTTGAGGCTGCTTTAAGAAAAAATGATTTGGGGAGAACAGAGGCTGGGAGAAGAGTGCATCATTATTTTTGGTACAAAATCTTTAGTAGATGCTAAATGTTTTTATGATTATTTCTGAAAATTTAAGTGTGTGCAGAAAATTCCCACATCTGTCACAATTATTATGTGTGTATTTGTTTACATTTAGAATAGAGCTTGTCTTTTTTTTTAAAAATCAGAAACATTGATATGCTGATATCCCCCACTACAAAAAAAAAAACCAACTGCTTAAACAAGTTTCTGTCCTTTTAAACATCTCTTTATCCTTTAACTATCTTGGGGCATATTTGATCACAAACTTACTTTGAACAAGATGGCTGATAATATGACTGCCATGGGTAGCTGCTGAATCAAGAATCTGGAGAACAAGCTGCGCATCATCCACTTGCTCTGACACTAAGAATGAATATGATATAACAAGTGCCTCTGTCTTGGACGTCTTTGCATCTGGATTTTCTAGTAGAACTTTTATCAACTGCAACACAAGCTTTGATCTGAAAGAAGACAAAATATAAATAAAACTTTAAAAGTCATAGATTTTAGCATCTGCATCGAGAACTTTCAAAGATATTAACACTAACATAGCATGTGTACCACACTAAAATTGCATCCATGACAAAATAATATGCTTTACAAATTTGATTATTATAGTAGTAAACTATTATTATTATAGTAATGAACTCACTTGCTTAAACCAGCATCAGCAACTGCAAGCCTTTTTAATAAAGCACTTCTCAGGTCTTCCTCTCTGCCAGAAAATAGTGTCCACAGCTGCCACATCAGAAAAAGAATGTCACAAATTTGGCTAGTACTTCTGGTAAAATTGGTTATAAAGTTGCCAAAGTAATAACAGCAAGCCTTTACACAAACTGTTTAAAATTACTATCATCAAAACATTGGTGCCTTCCAAATTTTATAGGCTTTTTTCAGCAGAAATGGTTCCCTACTTTTTTCTTTGAACTTTGAAACTTTTAAAAGCCTTGCTTATGGCATCCCCTTTCATTCTTTTTTCTTGAGTAGGCTAAGAAAAAAATGTCAAGGGCAATGCACATCTTTTTTTTCTAATAAAACAAATGCCTCTAGCTGCCAGGTAGGCAAACCAGCAAAGGTCTGCTCCAGTTGTTAACTACAAGACGACAAGCCGTGACCTCATACTTTAGCAATGGTAAAAAACAGAAGTCAAAATATTTTGCTTGACTGATATTTAGTACAAGTGATTGAAAATCAGCCTCCTAGTATACCTAATAGTAGGCAATGCTTCAGACAAGACTGAATTTACTAATTTTTATCTGAGTGATATTATTTGAAGTATTTTTTAAGAATAAAGTTGACATAAAATCTAAAACTTTAAAGTGAAACAAGCACGTTAGTACAAACATAATTTGGAAAGGTCTGTATAAATGTAGTCTAAGGGGGTCTTAATTGTGAAAAGCAATAACATAAATTTAACATTTCCTGCATGCCAGTTGTTTCTGACAGGCATTGTATGTAAAATGTCAAAAGCAAGAAGTGGGGAAAAGGAGGTAAGTGGCTTGCCCACAGCAACAGGACTACCAAAATAGACATTTGCTGAGTTTATTTCACTGAGGGGAAAGTTTTACATTCACAACCAAATCTGATTGTGCAGCATGGATGAGAAGTGCTTTTCAAATATTCTTTTGCATTTTGAAGAAAACAAGTTCAAGAATTTCATATTGTTAGACTCTTGCAAAATTTCCACCTCACCATTATACCATCGTTACAATTTTAGGCACTTGCTGTAACAGATTGTAATTTTAGGATAGATCATGAATGCAGAGTAATATTTTATACAAAAATGTACAAATCTTGAAACAGCTTTTCATTACTTTTACATATACTGACTCCCTTCAAATAAAAACTGTGGTGATAATACTTATAGATGATCAGGTTAAAGAAAAGAATGCATTGTACCTCAGGATATTCCAAAATGGGTGTCACTACTGCTTGACTATCATCCTGAAGGCGAATCAAGAGAGACTCTTGAACTGATGCATGATCTTCCAGCTGAAATAAGTTTGTTTTTTTTGGTTTAAATCAAGAATTAAATATGCAGTCTTACATATCTGTCATGATTTAGTACATACACAATTTTTTTGAAAGCACAACTTAAGCACGAAACACAAGGAACACTATGGTGTATAAAAGACATTCGCATATTGAAGGCTTAACTCCAACTGTCTGAAGGATGAGAGTACTTGTCAGACCAGACAGAAGCAATCAATTATCAAAGCATGACCATGATGCTAGCCAGCACCATGTACGCTTCTCACCTCCCTCCCAAGCTGAAACTACTCTTTCCCACCCTAAGGCAGAAGTTTGGCCTTTAAGAGCATGCACCAGTACTAAAATGCAATTACCATCTATACAGCATGCAAAATGCTTAGAGATGTCAAAAGTTTTTATTGCCATCCAACATACCGTGTTCAGGTTGTCCAAGACATATTTGACAGCTGTCATTCGGACTGTTGCCTTGCGATGGTGTAGTCTAAGGGCCAAAGTGGCCTGGCTGTCTGGTGCTAAATGGTGCTGAACAGATGCCACAGACAAGTGCAGGAACTCTTTGACTGCCCGCTTCTCTTCCTTAGCCAGACCTGATGCCAGGACAGCATCCACTGCTACGTGGAAGTTATCTGAATGTCTGTAAGGTGGACCCAATCACATCACACAAAGTTAATAGCAACATTAAAAACAATTACCTTCAACTTCATTTTAATAGACATGCATTCCAATTATTCTTTACTACAAAATGCATTTTTTTCGAACATACCATCCCAGGTAAGAAATTATTCCCATAAACTGGTCAACAAAATCTCTACAATTTTCCACTTTTATCAATTACATTTTGTTTTAAAAAGAAACTACTTAAATTTATTAATGAAAAGTAGTGTAGCAACGGCTCTAAACTGAAAATACATAATATGTCCAACAACTGGTTACAGAATGATGACCCCACTTTCCACTATAATGGACAATGATTTAAATTTTCTGCCCACCAAGACTATACAAGCAAAAAACTTCAAAGACTTATAAAGACTTCAAAGCAAAAAAAAAAGTGGCTATATTACAAATGTCACTGTTTGCTTACAAACAACTTCAAAAGATTACAAAGGCTGGTAAAAACTCTTATAAAGCGGCGCACCTTATCTCAAAGATCCTGATCAGTTTTCTCATTCTGCCGAGTGCCTCTTCTTTATCATCTCTTGAGACAAACTGTAAACTGTTTTCTAAGATCAGTCTGCACAGCAAAACAACTTAAAATGCATCAACATAAAAAAAATACTGCATTGGTTTTTTTAAAACCAACTTTCTCACAGGAAACAATAGAAAAAGATAAGCAAAACACAACCAGATAAAGTATTATAAACACATGTCTCTCTGACTTAACCCAAAAACATGGATTGAAATGTTTTCAAAAGCATTAAATATAAAACCAAAATCAAAGAGAAACTTGATTTTTTTCCCCCTTTAAAACAGTCTTTGTCATAAACAAAATAAAAAAAAGAAATAAAAAGCTAAAATTCAAACCCCTAATGGTTCCTCAACAAATCTCCCACATCACCATCATTAACCTACAAATGTTCTAAAATGCAATGCTCAGTACCTTGCAGCTAGTGTTACACACTGGATGTCCATGGTAACATTAGCTATGATGTCGTACAATATCTGCATCATTTCTGGGTTTGGTGTTTCACTCTCATCCATGCTGCTGCAGCCACTGCTGCTGCTAATGTCTAGTGCTGTCTGCTTCATTGCTGCAGGCACCAGCATAGGCAAAACAGCTGATACCAAACAGCTAACTTTGAATCTGACAGAGAACGATGTCAGGTGCATGGCAAAAGATGGCAGCTGGCAGATATATTTGAAGGCTCTGAAAATAAGATGTTTACACTGTGTGATAGTGCAAATTAAAATTCCAATACTTACAAAAATGTGCAGAATGTTAAGTGGCAAGTGTGCGTCGAACGAGTGTAGCATGTTGTAATTAAGGTAACTAGACTGTGACTCAGGCTACTACTTGGATTAAAGGTAAGGAACTGCAAACGTGAGCCCTAGAAGACTAGCCATATTGTGAATCTTTGAAGAGGACTGCAAAGATGATACCTTACCACTCCTTTCTATTATTTGAACAATGAGCAGCTTATTGTAAAATGCTGGGTTACCTCTTAGAGATCATTTTAATCTCTTGTGTTTGGAACATCAGCAACACCACATAAAGCGCTTCTCTGGTCAGATCTGGGTGGATTTTCTGTAAATCAACATAACATATATTCTGCATCTAAATAAAAATATCAGAATCTCAAAGATTAATCCATCCTGCTACAGGAGTTTTTAAGAAAGTAATGAAACTGAAAAATTTAAATAGCAGTGTTCTTGTAAAACTCCACTCTCTTTAAATAAAAAGATACTAGGGGCTGGAGGGGAGGGGTGAATCCTATGAAAATTCAGAACTGTGGACAATGCACAATAGATGTTGCATCTGAAAATGTATGTTGCAGTGCTATCTGATCATAAAGAGATTAACTGTTAACATTTTTTATTCATTCAACAGATCGACTGATGCCCACCTTGCATAAAACATTCATTAGCTTCTGTAAAAGTGATTCTTTCAAAGTGGTTCTGTACATGAGCTGGCTCAAGACTACATATGATGAGGCTTTGTAATCGATCAACTCTGACTTCAAACCACGCATCAGTGATGGCAAGATGGCCGACACCAACTGCTCAGTGATAGAACCTGAGTGTAGAACACCCACAAGAGTAGCTGAGTAGAAGCTGAAAAAAATCTTTAACTGCTCTGTTTGCGCAGTCTCACTCTCTTGAAATGCCTACAAAAACATGAAAACCTGTGTTCAGAAAATTACATTTTAATGCTCTTCTTCTCCATATCAAATTATTTAGTTTGTTACTTAGTTTTTGTTTTAATTCATACAAAGAACTTTGTAAACATATATCATTAGAACAGCAAGTGAGGGTCGTCCAAATTGGTGTTAAATAAACTGACAATAATATCTTTTATGTCAATGTCATGTTCTCCACATCTGTTACAGAAAGTAGTGATTTTTCACATGGACAAAAATTTGGATGGATGAAATCTTATTATACACTATGTCAAAAATATACAAATGTTATCTGCCTGTACTATATATCAAGTTTACCTTGATTGCCTTGGGAACCAAATCTGTAACCAAAGACAAAAATGCTGGATTTGTCTTGCAGTGATTGATTAAAGTTGTTCTTGATAAATGCACTCCAGATTTCTGAAACAACAAAACTCTTGTTAGCAGCACGAGACTTCTAAAACCAGCATGTACAGAAAATACATTTACAAGATAATAAATGCTTTGGTTTTCTTTACTCTTGTTAACATTCATACTTAGCTCCCACTCTTTAGCCACGCTATGGCGAGTTTGCACGATTGCTAGCTATTTCCGATGTAGTGGCAATTGAAATTTCGACCGATATTTTAAAAAATTTATATCTATCAACCTATAATAAAAACAACTATTTGTGATACTCTTTTAAAGAGCATTAAAGGAAGTATCTCAAACTGAGACCACTGAAGGCGAGACTTTAAAAGCCATAATGTAAATCTTAATTCAACTTCCTATGAAAATACTGTGGTTGAATCGCTTCAATTAAAAATAGTTTCAATATTAATTGCTTATTATTTATCATTATAAATGTTATCCTCATCAGAAAAATTATTTTCCACATGGCAGTATCTCTATTTAAGAATTCAGCCATACAAAGCATTCAGATAGTACACTATGGGAAGCCGAGAAAATGCTTTTTATCAAGTTTTCTTTGAATTAGAAGAAAATATATTTGTAGGATAAATGTTTAAGTTAGGTTAACACCTAGTAAATCATGCCATAAACATAAAGAAGAAAATGTTTTGCAGACTCTGCAACCAGTGTTTTGGTATCAAAGGAAAACAATAAAAGCTAACTGTTGTTATTTTTCAAGGCAGTTACCTTTGCATGGTTTTTGTATTATTAACGCATTATAGAAAACATTGCAGGTCACTTCAAATTGTTAATCTTAAAAAGCACTCTAGCTATTACCTACAGGCATTGAAAGTTGGCAAATTTTCAAATTGGAAATTCATATCAGAAAAAATAAAGATCTTAAAGTATTTGTACAATTTTAATTTTAGTTTGAAATATCTAATTAGTGCATTTATCCTACATATAGGTTTTCTACCTAATTTGTATAAATCCATAGCAAAAACGAAAAAACAAATTTAGAAGCAGACCTTTACAGGCTGCAACCATTGCCATCTTGACAGTTTGTGAGAAGTCAAGTCCAAAAGCTGAAGCATTATGGCAAATAGTTTAGTCTCATGATAAGGCAAAAAGCATGAGATCAGACTGTCCACGTTGTTCAAGTGTATTCGATATCTGGAAATAAAAAATCAGAATGGATGAGATTTAAGCTATTAGATTAATCTATTTATCTTAAGTGATTAACAGCATAAAAGCAGCTTTCAATACAGACTGAAAACTGCTTGAATTACAAAATCGTGAAGCCTTAAGTCGATTAAAAGTCTAAGATAGATTTCTCTCCCTTCACCTTTGTATAAGCCATTCTAATGCCTTTTGTGCAGGTTTGAGTTGCAGGTGAGGTGACAAACGCAGCAACATTTTGTTGATTGTCTGATCTAACTGATCATTGACCTCCTGTGACTGGATGCTGCGTTCAAATGACATAGATGATTCATGGAAAAGGTTGGCTTCAAACTCCTCAAATGACTCATCAAGACTTTCTAACTCCTGCAGTCCATTAATACCTGAAAAATTTACACAATGCAGATGCTGGGACTGTTGATTAAAAGGATATTGCATCAAAAAGTTTGTTAGTGGATTGCTGGTAATGGATAACAAAAAGGATAATGTTTTTAAGTTTTATCAGTAAGTTACTTTTAACAATTATGATTTAGCAAACAGTAAAAGACTACATTTCCATTTAAAAAAAACCTAACACAATGGTCTTATCACAAGTATAAACACAAGCTATCTCTCTCACCAACACACACGCATGCGCACAATTTGACAATTAGTTGTAGAAAAGCATGAAGTTATTTGTTGTTTGCAGAACAATTTCACATAATATTAATGATAAAACCAAATGTAATTGTATACAAAAAACAACAGAAAAGGTATGCCAAAGAAATTTCATACCAATAGCAAAAAATGTTTCTCTGTCAATTGATGCTGCTTCCTTTGCATCAAAGAGAAATGAAGGTTTTCTTGTGTCTTTTCCCAATAATGCCTTTATCTGTGGAACTTCCAATTGCCGCAGCTGCTGTGCCAGAAGCGACATGGTGGTCTGTTAACTGTTCTATCCCTGCAAGTCAAAATTTGGAAACTGAAAAGCCAGTAGATGCTTTCGGTGAAAAGCTTAAAGTATTTGCATGAAATTTTATGCCACTTAAACAGTTTTAAAAAATGTTCAGATCTTGTACACATTTTTTCTTATTTTCTACACATAAACTTCAAGCAAAAATTCACTACATTTTCAATGTCATTACATATTTTATAAACAATGATTTCTAATTTATCAAAAATCGATACGAAAATCAGTATTTTTAAAAAGCAAGTTTTCCTTACACTCTACAACAGTAAGAAACACACATATTTAATAACTATAATAAGTTTATTTATATTGCACTTTTCCCCACCATTAAAGGTGGGCTCAAAGCGTTTTACTGAAAAGAAAAACACACAAACATAATAATAATAATGGATTCTGGTCTCAAAGCCAATCACTGAAAAATAGCCAAATTCTAGAAGTAAGATCTTCAGGTTAGTTTTACAATCACTGAGAAATAGCCAGATTCTGTTCCAAGAATTTCCAGACTGAAATAATGAAGGCAACCATTAGCATGTTGGGGTAGTCATAGACTGTTCACATGTGCTGGCCGCCTGCAACTGTGGAGAGAGAGAGTTGTGGAGGCCAGTGAGACACACCTGTCCGCTACCTGATATTAAAATTTGTCTAGCCTTCACACTGCTATTTATGACACCTTTGCTATGCATATATTCCACAGCGTGCAGTACACCACACAAGATATATGTGACCACTAGCTCTATACACAAGATATATGTGACTGCTAGCTCCAGCAGATTGCTGTGAAGTAGGCATGCTCACTCTTGAATGTATGAACTTGACCAGCTACTTGTTTTAGTAAGTCGTCTGCCCCGTGACCCGAGTAGGCTCTCAATGGCCCTTAGTTCAGATTGAATTTGAAGTTTTAGGGTAACACAGTTGAAAGCAGAACAGAGTCCTGGCAGTGGTTCATAGATCAAAAATAGAAAATGGCAATGGTCCATAATGCTAGAACAACTAAAATTGTCAGTAAAGGTGGCACAAAATCCGGTACAGTCAAAAATCCAAAGCAAGATGGAAGAACAGGAGACAGAAAACGATGTCTGTTATAAGAAATGACACAGCACAAGCACTCAAAAACTATCCACAACAGATGAGAACGGCACAAAAAACATCACAGATGAGTAGGAGAAACCAAAACTCCACGCAGATCCATGGACGAGAAAAAATGACAGACAGCTGGTCCCCTCCAGCCAGTTAGGCGAAGGGACATTACTCTCCCAATTATTATTTATTAACACCAAGGTGCACATTTGGACTGCCACATCAGATGTAAAGACACTGGGACATGATCATCAATAATTCTACACAAAACAAAGGCAAGTTGCTCAGCAGAGGGTGGCTGGAGCAGCACCATTTGCAGTTGCACTTTGAATGCGAGCATATCACCACTGCATAATGAGCGAGTCTAAAAACTGGCACTGAAGATTGGCATTTGCGATCAAGTTCAATCAATATGCAGTAATGATTAGATGACAGATCTTGAAAAACATCAACTGCCTGCACTAACTGGTCATCAGGTCGATGCATGACCCAGTCCAAGATGTGATCTTTTTTATGAGTGGGCTGCAAAACAGACTGGACGAGACGAAAAGTGTACAACAGTTCTGACCTTTTTACTGTTGTCAAAATGGACATTAACATCTCCAAGAAGCACTGGGGGTCTATTGGGTGCATTGCTATAGCCCAGTATGTCATGAAATTCTGAGAAAAAGGTAGAGGCTGTGATGGGGTATATAGATGCATAACAGATGCATTGAGCAATAGGGAGCTGAAAGAGACCTGTACACATTCAAAAGATGTATGTGGGAATGATAAAGCAGTAGTAAAACACTTAGTACAAAAAGGTACTTGGCAAGTGATGACTAGTAGATAAAAGCAATGCGACGATTTCATGTGTAACAATAAACCGAGAGTAAGGTCATAAGAGAATCAATTTCCCAAGTTTTCGGTCTTAATAAAATGGTTTAAATGTTTGTCATTTGTACTGCTAATCAAAAACAGCTTTATCTCGATTTTATTGATTCTCTATAGTCTATCACAGAGTTTAAATGACTCGATAACTTATATTTTCCATCGCGTTGAAGAACTTCTAAACACTAGAGGAACCAATGATAAATTTCTATTTACAACTAAACTACTTCTCAGTGGAGTGCATACTTCCACGTGTTAGGCTGTTCAACGATAACTTACGTTGTTGTTAAGGCAGACGGCTTACACACAGGTGTATCAATAACATTAGGTTCGGCTTTGGAAAGAAACCCCAAAGAGCTCTTCTCCACACGTGTGTAAACTCAAGCTACCCACGACAAGTCAAACACATTATAAAGATACACACTATAAAGATATTCCACATACGGTTTCCTGTGGGAAAGACAACTCTCAAAACCCACACCCTCAGCGGGAGTACATGCCTTGTTTTCTTGTTGTCCCCTCATTATAACTCTCATTAATTTTTGTTTAGGTTTGAGCCATACTTTATTTTTTTATCACAACTATGAAACAGATTATGAATTTTTTAGTGTGTCCTAGAAAATCTTGAATTCGGTGCATTGTTAATATTAGTTGGAAGTGAAAAATAGAATTTACGTTTATTTGTGTTATAACTTTTAATGAAGTCATATGAAGACTTTTCCTTCAGAATTTCTAGTTGTTAGTTTGTGGTCAGGAGAAAAATACATTCATATCAATGTCAACATAACTATGACATTTTAAATACTCGAATAAGTTGCCCCACTCCGGCTCTCTTTCAGAGAGAGTGAAGTCTTAAATACTTCAGTATATCTCCATAGATTCTCCTAATAATTTTGTAGCTTCTCTCAGAACACTTTCCACTAGCATTGATTGTCTTTTTAAGAAGAGACCAAATTACAATAGTGCATTCCAAATGTGGACGCACAAGTGCATTATACAATCTTAAAAATATCTTCCTTTCCAGATACTTAAAAGTCCTCCTAATAACTCTTTGCCTACTTTTGGATATGGGAGTCAAAAGACAACTTACAATCAAAGTCCACTCCCAGGGCTTTTTCCGCATCAAATATCTTTATTTTGTGATATCATCTATTTTTATTTTATATGCAATGCTTGGATTATTTTTAGATACATGCATAACTGCACATTTTGATATATTGTAATGTCCATTTTACACACCATTCATGCATTTTGTTAATATCTCTGAATAACTGTTATTTAACGTTATATTATATATTTAGGTATCATCAGCAAACAGCTTACAATCAGTAGAAAATGTATAAGTTAAGTGCTGCAGAAGTACTGAAGAGAATAGCTATTTTGTTATATTCTCAGAAGACACTTCATTGCTGAGTCCGGGGCATTAGCAAGATCATGTCAATTCATTATCAAATTATGTACATTGGTGTAGTGAGAATTTTCTTGAATTAAATGAAGATAAACCGAAAGAGATGAGCATAGAGTCTAGGGCAAGATAAGATAGTGCTGCTGGTTCCATTATGATACATGATAAACCTTTTGAGACTTTTTCTTCTAGGTGAATTGTAAACACTGATTTAAACATGGTCAGCAAAGAGTGTAGCTTCTTCACAAGCTGATAAGTTTTTCAGTCAGCACAAAAGTCTTGAGCTGTTTTTATCAGTCATTCATTGACTTTTATTTTATTCTTTTGTATGTTTGTTCCAGTCAGTCTGTCCACGAAAAGAACAGTGATGTCCATATTTGTACTAAGGTAATAGGTCTTAAGCAGAGGGATTTGGCTTTTTATGATCACCAAATTGTCAGAAAATCTTCCAGCATTTCATCTATACCAAAACATGTACTAGCAAGAGGATTTGTTTTATTGAGTTCAGGTAAACATTATGCTATGACTGTATGCAGTAGTAATAAGCACTTCAATCGTTTAGATGCTCTATATCTTCTGCAGGCCACCAGATCAATCATTGATAAAGTTTCAGTTGTGTATCCATATGGATGTTAATGATGCAGGTGTGTCTTAAGAATGGTCTTGGATCTAAGATTTTATATTTTCTTATGATGCATTACTTGCCTTATCGTGTCACTAATAATAATAATAATGGTACTTATAACTCCAGGCTTCACGACCAAGATAGATCACACTCTCTGTGCAGGCTAGTCATGATAAATGAAAGATAACAGACGGTGGACAGTGATGTATGTATTGGGACACTGAACAACATAAAGATGAAGTACAAGAGTAGAATGCACAGCAATAGATCAAGGTATAAGGGGATGCAGGTACTGTAAACAGTGCAAGATGGAGTCGTTACATGACAGTTAATATGAGCGACAGTATTGCAAGGGAGTTAAGAATTGTAATTCAGGGATAGTACTTCGTGAACAGATATGTTTTGAATGTAGCCTTGGAGTCAGAGTGGCAAATGTGATATGGAAGAGAGTTCCACTGCTTAGCAGCACAGAGCAAGAATGTCTGTTGTCCATATGTGACTGCCTTTGTGGGAGGGAGGGATAGAATGTGGGAGTCTGATGAGGACCAAACGTTTCAGGAAGGAGATTTCAGCAAAGTATAGGAGGGAGGAGCCTTCAAAGAATCCATAGCATAGAGTTGAGAGTTTATTGTCTATTCTAGCTTTAAATGGTAGCCAGTGAAGAAATGGTGTGACATGCTCACATTTGCAAGTCCAGAAAACAAGAGGAGCAGCTGAGTTCTGGACTTTTTGAAGCTTGTGAATGAGGAACTGTGGACAGCCAGCAAAGAAGAGAAGATGCAATAGTCTAGGTTAGAACAAATGAGCAGATGAGAATTTTGTGGTTGTGATGGACAGAGTATGGTAAATGGAGCTGATCTTCCTGAGCGCATAGTATGCAAAAGCACATTCTTCAACACATTTAATCAAAGACCGTTTACATACAAGTGTACCAATAAATACACAGGAAAAAAGAGCACTAATGTTTTTAGTTTAATAACATTTGCAATATACTTTTTGCAGGATAGTCTTCAACAAACAAGACTGTAATAAAATTACACCTTAAAGGTCAAGTGGGATGTAACTTTTTTCAAAAAGTTCATTTCAAGGTTTAGCACAGTATAAAATACTATTTCTCAAAATCTTAGGGAATAGCACTTTATTATTCTCGAAATAAATGCTGGCAAACTTTACTATGCCAGAAAGAGGTCAAAAGAACAATGATTTTATATGTAAAAATTTACCAGTCAAAATTACAATCAGTGGGACAGCAGGAACCATATATTAGGCATATCTGTAGTAATTTCTGATGAGTCTCATGATGATATATTTGTTGTCTTGTGTATCGTGAACAATAAGAGGCTATTCACCCAGATGTTTGGGAAACGTCACTTTAAAAAATGTATCCAATTAGACATAACAGATAACAAGAAACCACAATATGTATTCGTATTTATCACAGCTATTCAGGAAAGTAGAAAACTGTAATTAAATATGAGCTCATTTCCCCAACCAACCTGTAATTTGTAACAAACAGCCTTAGTAACAGCTTGTGCTGTTCTTAAGCGCCATTTAACCTGCAAGGTTCCCATATTCTTTTACAGATTACATGCAAATGTATAAATTATATGGAAATAAATTAACAAAAGCCCATAAGTCATTTGTAAAAAAATATTTTACAAAAATATGAGTGCATAGATATAAATATTTTTCTGTTCATACAACACAATATGTACAGTTCTTTTCGATCCCTAATGTGGTTTTGAATCATGCTAGAAAACAAAACAAAAAAAAAAGCTGAGTCTTATTCCCTTGAGATGGCTTTCGAATTATGGCAAGTACAGTGGAACCTCGGTTAGCGAACGCCTCGGATAACGAATATTTCGGTTAACGAACAAAAATTTCGTTAAAAGTTTGTCTCGGATGAACATTGAAGACACAGTTACGATCACATCACATTAACATGAACTGAAAAAGAAAATGATTTCACATGCGTCTGTCGGATATGTGATGTCGTATTACACCCACCCCACGATGATGTCACGTGTGCTCATGGAATGCAGACTGGTTAAATATGGTTTCCTGTGTCCATGCATCTCTGCATCAAAAGATTTTTCAAAAAATATAAAACATGACGCGGGAACATAAACCAATCTCTTAAAAGACTATGTATCTGGAACATCTCTAACTCACAGTTTATTTACAAAGCTGTTACATGCATAATTGCAGCAAAACCAAGTTTTTATATCATGCTTAAAATGAAACAAGAAATGTTATGCCAACATTTCAAAGGCACACTCTCTAACAAAATGTTTTTAGGTCCTATTGCCATGATTGAAAACTAAAATTATAAGTTAAAACATATTCTTTCCTGGTGATTGTTAAAATCCTTTCAAAGTACTGGAAGCAAATTTAAGGAACAGCCCTTGGACTTGGAAAGTCAAATTCAGGAGTGGCACAGGATGGATTGCAATAAGAGTGGAAATCATCATCATTCCATTGTTTTTCCATAAGATACGGCAGGCATCCACCAGAGCTGAATGGGCGATTGTAGGACCACACAACCATTGGGCTAAACAATAACGAAAAAATAAACACAGCCTATAGAGTGCAATAATGAGATAAATATACTTTGAACTTAATATTATTCATGAAGGTTAAAAAAAAATTAAGAACATGATGTCTGTGCTACATTAGGGGAAAATATATATGTACACACACATTCACATGAATAGGAAAGATATTACAGAAAAGGAATACGTAAACAGAAAAGCGATTATAAAATGTCAATTTCTCAACAGTCTTGATAAAAGGTAAGGAGATTTCAAAACCTCTGAACTACATGTATTCACAGAATTGAACAGTATTCTTTAAAGTTATTGTCACAATATTACATTTATGACTGATGTTATATTCAGTAAAACAATGTTGTCAATGGTTAGAACTTCATTAAATCTTTACAGTTCAGAGTGTTTCACTCATATACCAAGAAAATGTTTTTCAACTAAGTTTGACCAAATGGTAAAGAGTTATTAAAGCATCACATGAATATTAAATTTATTGAAAGAATCTTAATAGCATGATTAGCAGCTCTGTGTTTGCCAATATGTGTGTTTGTAGTAATAATAATAATAGACAATAAATATAAAACCCACAGAAATGAAAAGCAATTACTGGTGCAATGGGCAACAAAGCAAGGCACAGCCAAATATGTGAAGGCCACTGAAAAGGTGAATGTTGAAAACAAAAAGCATCTCTACCTACCATTGCAAAGTGCTATAGTGTGTCACTTAGGGATAAGAGAGGGTGTTAAGAGTTTCAGGCCTGGCCAGCAAGTAAGGCAAAGCGTGTGCAACATGCAAAGGAAAAAAAAGCATACAAGAGATAAGATCTGAACCCAGAATAGCCAATCCCTAAGCAGTTATAACACCCCTATTGCATTACTAAGAGTTCAAATAGAACAACAACACAACACAAAACTAACTTTTTTATCACCACTGTCTTTGGCAACATCATCACCCGAACAGTGAGTGGCACAGCTATCACGATGACCACAAATCAAGAATGTCAAAGTTATACATAAAGATATTTGCAAACTGTTACAGCCAATCATTATGCAAAATAGAAAAAAGGAAAGGAGGGCAGATAATTAAACTGAGGCAATAAGCAAAACACGCTGGATCTGGAAGTTAAAGAAATAAGAAAAAAAAACAATTGCAAAAAATAGTTTTGAACACGCATTGGCCTTAGGAAAGGCAGTGGGTGAAGAAGACTATAATAATGAAATAAAACTTGACAAAATGTTTTAAACAATACCTGAAAATTAAAAGTATAACACAGTTTTTTAATTGTCTTAACAAATTTTGGTTTTACACCCTACAGTAAATTTTCATTAGTTTTCAATAAATAATTTCAGAAACAGAAAGTTAATATCTGATAATCTTATGCAATAAATTTATTGTGGTCACATATGAGAAGGCGACAAGGGACTGTCGTGCTCATTGTGACAGAGAAAGAGAGAGACAATGAGGGATGTATAATATAATAATGTATAGGTGTTAAATTATGTCATTTATTTCTTCATGGTAAAAGCATATGTGGAACTAATACCAAAAAAAAGGAATTTCATGCCAGTTGCTTTTGACTTCACTATATTTTTTAATTTCCGTTACCCTTGATGTGTATGTCCAATTTAATGTAAAGTTTTCACTGCTTGTACGGACCTAATCAGGCAAATATAGCATCTGTTTTCTTCTATGCATAAACCTATTGAGGTGAAGCTTGTTTACAATTTTATATTCATGCAGTTGCCTGTCATTTTATTGTCAGCTTTTGTAACTTTCTATTAAAATATTGTGTAATAATTTAAAATAAATAGCAGTAATTTTATAGTTGTGTAAATATTGTTAAGGAATACTTTGTGAACTCTTTTTATCCAGGACTTTTCTGGGGTTTTTTTTGCTTTTCTAATCCTGTACGATCTTCATATGTCAATAATGTAATTGTTGATTGAGAGGGATGCACTGAGAATTGCTCTTTTTTCTCACGAGAACTTTAGCAATTAACAACTTCAGAGTGTGTCATTCGAAGGAATAACAATATCTTTTTGGGACATATTGATGTGTACATATACACCTGCTGGTAGAATGTTGGAGTATAATTATTTTGTAACCAAAAAAAAAAATGAAGAATCGTCATCATTATTTACTACATTAGTGAAACATGTACAAGCACTCGATCTGGGTTAGTGTTTGTCTGTAAGAATGTGCAAGAAGAATCTTCTTTCTACTTCTTATCATCCAAGAATATGCTGAGAGTGTATTGCTATTTTAGTCAAAATTTTGGAATGAATGACAAAGAACAAATCTGAAGAACATATACATGTATTGGCTTTGTAAAACTATAGGTCCCTATGCCAAAATTCCAGATGGTAACAAAAAGAACAAAGCTGATCAAAGGAAAGCAAAATATTCCTCACAGAAAGATGAATAAAAATAGAAGTACACTTCAAGTGTCCAATATTGTCTACCTAGCCACGTCGTCATAAACTGGGCCAGGAAGTGGGTCTTCATCATATGTGCTTCGCTGAAAATCCATGCGTCTTACTCCAGCGTAAGACTGAAGAGGGTATGATCTATCATTCAAATCTGGAAGTTCATCTCCGTCTATGACACAGGACAATGCACATATGGAACAAGAGGGAACTGAACAATGCTACTTCTGGACAATGAGTTTTACTTGGATAACTAAACTGCAATATCATCTCACCTATACACCATAATACATAATAAGATTACAATTAATGTAAAACTAATAGGTGGAAAAATATATAAGGACTGCCTGCCTACTACTGCATTACTTGAATATATTGTGCTTATCACAGTTTGCAGTAAGTTGCATTCAGTCAGGTATATGCATGAATTATGTTACTGCTAAAACAGATGAGAGCATCCACCAAGCCTATTATTCTTTGAACCTGCAGCAGATTTCGGTACGTTAGATAATAAAAGTTGATGTTTCTGGTGACCTGGTAGTGTCTTGTCTGAGTTGTGACTTATAACTTGTCTTCCTGTTACAATTATCAAAACAAAATTAGTTAAAAAAGACACAACTGCTAACCTGTCTTGCTCTTCAATAGCTGTGCCTGAATACTTCCAGTCTTGGAATATCTGTGGAAAACATTTCCACTAACATCACTCAGAAATCAAAAGCAAGTATCATGCATATCTACCGTGTCAGTATAGACCAACCAATTTTTAACAAATGTTTTTGTTTAAATCTCTTTTACTCCTTTACTTTTACACCATGATGGTGATTATGAAATTAAATTTACATGTCGATTGGGATCAATGTGAGATATGCATCAGACAAAAGAGAATATTTTTATGATGGATTCATATTTTATGTATGTCAAGAGGATTTGCCTCACCTGGAAGATTGTGAAGCAGCTGACTTTACCCTTGTCTCCATAGCTTTTGGCATTCCTATCTTCCATCCTGGTACATGGCTTGACCTGGGCTGCCTTGAGTCTTCCCAGTACACATCCTTACCTCCAGCCAGCCACAGGCCAGCATCAGTAACAGGCAATGGACGATACGTTTGGATGTTCTTCACGAAGTGGGCATAATCTACGCTGCTTTCATTTTTCCAGTAACTGCTCTGGGTATGACTCTTGGTGACTGGGGATGAAGGAGGCTGTGGGGGAGTTGACTGCTTTCCTGCTGTTGACGTCAGGAAGCTATTAGATTTCTGTTTGTCACAAACCTAATGTCTATTTTGTTTTAGTTTTTTTGGAATGAGAATGGAAAGCGTGGGTACATGGGTGTGTTTTGAATGGGTGTGAGCATCTCATGACAGCCGCTTTTTCTTAGATGTAACAGCATCATGATGTGAGGTCCTGACCAGACTGATAAAAGGTGTACAATTTTCATGTAAAACTCAATTTTACTTTTATTACATTTTTATAAGTTTTGAACAAAAAAATAATATGATGTCATTAAATGATTGTCAGTAGTATTTTTTTCTGTACAGGTTTTTAGCTTTTCTTTTGTTCTATATCCTGTGTTTAGTGTGGGCCAATACGCTGAATCTATCTTGAAGAATGACAGCAAAACTTCACAAACGAACTTGTCACGTGAACTTTTAATTAAAGACTTTTACAGTGGAGAGGGGAGAACTAGTGTTATGTGTTTTTATGTATAGTTAAGCATTGTTGTTGCTGATTACTTTTTTTCCTAATATTGTATTCATTTCTTGATGGTGTTCTAATCTAATGTGCATGGCTATAGAGAATGTCACATTGTTTGATATGCCAGGATGCTAAGCAAACAACTGATGGGTTTTTTTATTTCAACCCACTGCCTGCACAAACACAATGCTCTAAGGAACTCTCATAATCAACAAGGTTAGGCCTCACCATAGAAAAACTTAAAATATGTCCTATTTGTGAGAAGTTTCTAAAATAATATAAACTGGTTCTGCTATCTCATTATTCAAACTCTCTTCTGTGTGTCTTAACTTTGTATCTGTGTAGCTATTTACAGTGTCTAATTGTCAATTAATCTCAAAAAGAATAATCAGAAAGTGCCACATTAGGCTTTTTTAAATTTCTTGTCATAAAATAAAGTTTTGGCTATGTCTTTCTGTCATAACATAAAACTCTACAAGTTATTTTGGGATCATCTGCACTTTCAACTAAATGATAAGCATTTTCACCTTTTTGAACTTTTGAAGGGGTTGTCTTCTTCCAGGCATTGATTCTCTGCTGCTCAAATGCAGAATAAAAGTCAAGATGCATCTCTGACTCTGGTTGGGTGCTGATAGTTTCCGGCATCCTGTTTTCCACATTGTAGGTAAGATTGCAAGAACTTACAAAAAATAGTCAAAAGAATAGCAGAACATTTTTAAGAAATATCCAATCAGACTAACTTCACTAGACTAGATTAGTGATATATTAATGAAAAGTAGATTTTAATATAAGTATTTCAATTTATCCTAGGATATTTTCCCAGAGAAACTCCCACTATTAACACAATGGCTTTGGCTATTTGTGAAGCAACTGATATGACCTCTAGTCCTTGTTAGTTGTACAAATATTCCTAAACAAAGAGTATTAAACATTTTGAAAACAAGGTATTAGCTGCAAAAACATGACCTGCTGAAGGATAACTGACAGGAAGTAATGTGACAGTGTATACATGCAGCAATAGTTGAGGCTAACAAAATATGCTTTAAACTTTCTCTGAAACACATGCCTTTGTTAAAAAAAAAAAAAAAAAACAAACAACTTAGTGCAGACACAATGACAGTGCTGAGACCTGCTTACAAGAAGGAAAGCAAGAACACAGTAATATGCAGTACACTGCATTATTGAGTTTGTGCTCTGCTACTTTCGCAGGTAGACTGTACCTCTGCACTTTCTGAGCATCATTGTCTTTTCCATCTTCTTTGCCTTTTATTTCTTCTTCATGCTCTGAAGTGATAAAAATGGCATTGGGTTTAGGAGATGTTGTATGGAATTCTGGCTTGTTCATTTTCTTCAGTGTTTTTATCGTCTCCTCTTTGTGATTCTGTATTTATTCCAGAGATGACATTTCTGACAGTATCTGTGCCTTTGTCCAGTGAGGTGTGGTCTTTTGGATCCTGAAAGACATTTTGGTGATACAAATTTCTTTCTTTTGGTTTTAATTTCTACCTAATGTTTTGGCAATAAAAATACTGATGAAGACAAGCCATGAATTTTCTTATCAACAATGCTTAAGATAAGGAACAGATAGTTACCAGATGTTTTTCAATCTAAGGCACCTGATGTCCAGTGCTTCCTGGACACTGCAGATGTCACATGTAATGCTGACATTAATGACATGCAAACACACGCACACATACAGCAAATACTTCTTTGTTCCAAGCCAAAACCAGCATCTGAACTGGTTCAGTTATTATGCAAGAGAACAGTTTAATAGAACATTAGATGTCTCTACCACACATGCAGCTGCTTGCAGAACAGTTGCAAATGCATGCAATTCAGTATCACAGCACTCTCCTAAAATACTAATGTATTTTTGATCTGGAGAATTTGTCCATTTGCAGGCATAAAGTGGTATTTATTCTTGTGCAGGTGAAAGGGAAAAAGTGATCGAGATTTATGACAGACCGTGCTGCAGGAGTGTACCTTGTTCAGTCGATATTCACATGTAATGGGATGTAGAGGTGCAACCCCCCTCAACACAAAATGAAGTCTCCCCTAACTGGTACTCCTTCTTTTGGAGTTCTGATCCTCTGTTTATTCTCAGAACTTTTCAAACATTTCCAATGAAACCCCTCTCTCTCTTTCTCTTTCTCTAGGGCCTTGGTTCCTTAAAATATTGTCAAATTATATGCAGGTTCAGATTCTGAATAGTATCGCCACGGTTTTGGAGTTTTATAATTTCTACATTAATATTTTAATGAGTATTTCACTTATAACCTAAGTAAATTTTCATTTGCGTTTGTGGAGTGCTAACAGAACTGCTCCCACACCTGTTCTGCCTATTGAACTGAACAGCAGGTCGTATACAGAGCATAAATTTCATTACAAATTTTAAAGCGTTGAGAAAACATACCCAACTTTGTTTTGTAGTCTTTACAAGCTTTACTTATCATCCTGTTTTGTAGGGGGACATCATGCGGACCTTTAGAGTTATATGTGTATATGTGTGTCTAGTCATAAGGTGCAGTGCGTCAACAGTGCCTATCTGAAACTCTTTACGTCCAGTACCAAGGGCAACGGCTGAGGGCTTTCATCGCGATACTCACACCTCTCCCTAGCACAGACGCTGTGGGATGGTTGTCGAGACCTAGCGGTCTATCCTACAACCGGTGTTCCCCATGCCTGGCGGGTTTGACTTTGTCCCGCCATTGATTGATTAAATCCTTTTTGTAAACCCTTTAACCCGCAGGAATCACCGTGTTTTTGTTTTCTTGCATTGGCCGCCGGCTTGTTTTGGCGCCCGCTGATGTTATCAGAAACAAGCCTGCACTCATGTGCATCCATGTAATCTCTTGGTGTCCGAGAAACACTGATGTCCTCTTTCACAAGCGGTAAACGTTTCTGGAAAAGAGCTTTTAATGAATTCTGAAATGCGGAGAGAAATGTACAGAAAGAAAGTTGTTTGGAGAAGCTATCCACGATGAACCATTACCAAATATCAGTGCTGTGTGTGTGACAACAAATGGCACGTACAATCAGCAGCTCGTGAACCCTGTCGTTTGCGTGACAGACATACAAGACGATCCAGTTATCAAGCTTGTCTAACACGATGACCCTGTAATAAGAGGAAGGGTTTGGGGGACGCGATTACAGATTAGTGGTTCGAACTTCGCCAAGATCTTTTCGATCTCAGGTCAACCTCCTCAAGCTGAGAGGTGCCATTTAGAAGCCAGACCGCAGGAGATTGACGATCGAGGCATTTGTGAGGTCGAGCGTTTTCTCTCTCCCACCCGTGTTTGCCCTTTTCTAACATGGGCGTTAAGAATTTACACGCGCGCGTGCACACACACACACAGGGAGAGAGAGAGATGAGGATGTTGCTCCATGACATGGACGCCGCACTAAACAATCAAATCACATTTTTACAAAGTTTTTCTGCAAATGTGTAATGAAAGCTTTCTCAGAGACGATTAACGCTGACAACGTAATGTTCTTTCAATGATGACACATAATATGTAGGGTGGGCGCACATGCTAACGGTGTGCTAAATGTCCCTCGATCTACTGCTCGAAAAAAAATTAATTAAATTCATTTTCTATTGTTAGTAATGTTAACAATGGGCGACTGCTGTCCAACAAGCGTTTCCTGCGACTTACAAGCTGATTGCCATTTTTAAACACACCTATTATCACACTCGCTTCCAACAACAACCCCTTCCGACTATAGCTGGTCCCATAACTGTCACCCCGCGCACTATGGAGGTATTTATTAGTTCCAGATCTGGAGAAGCTGTTTCAAGAGGAACAAAAGGTTCACGAAGTGCATGAGGGAAAATGAAAACAGGCGATGTATGAGAGCACTTGATCCCACCTCCCCATCACACTTCTGGTGTCACTCCCCGACCACCACCACACATACAAAGTGCCCACTGTTCACTCGTGCCTTCACCTGGCAATTAATACAGCGAACCCGTTAAAACACCGATATATGACGTCACAAGGTATTCACGTTGCACGTCGTTCTCTCGTTCATTTCCTCCCCACTCTAGTCCACACCCAATAAATAAATCTGAACAGTTCTCAAAAACAACAACAATGACAAAAAAATGCAGCTTTGTCCAGATACTTCTGTATCCGAGATCGCGAAAGTGAATAGACAGGGACTGGTTAATGTTTCCCAGCCCTCTTCGAAAAATTTAACACGAAACTTGATAATTACGGAGTGCGAATGTAGTTCCCGGCCTACCCATGTTTAGGTCATAGCCTACGTCGAACCCACCCAACCCCAGCCCAAACGGAGGCCACAACTGAAAGTTCTGTTATTTTCGAATGTAGACAGTAAACCGCGTCACACATCCTGCACGACAGAAACATGTTGGAACTAGTGTGTTTTCTTTTCAAAGTGTTGTCCCGATTAACAATTATGTGGGTTCGGCGTCTCCCAATATATCCTGGCTTTGTGAATACATTAAAATTATTAAGCAGCCCTGAAGAAAAATAGCAGCAATAGCGTCTAGAAAGACATTGGTGTGTGGTTATACTAACAATAAAAGGCTAAAGATCTGCTCTCTCCCACCATCTCTTTCATACGCGGATATATACGTGTGATGTGCGAAGTTCTGGCATCAAATCACAGTAAATAAGCCAGTAAACCACAGTAAATAAGTCCACTGGGCAGCGCGTCATGGTTATCTCATTAAGCGAGCTCTTTATGAAACCAACTACCCCTTCAAGACCATGGCGTGTCTGAGGATGTCCAGGAGGAAGGAGGGACAGGAAGGTGCTGCATTGTCTGTAGTGTTCCACAGGTCTCCTGGCTTTGCTTGCAAATCACAGATACGGTGAAGTAGCTACAGGGTTGTCGCTACAGGTAGATACAAGTCGTGGGTGGAATGAAAAGGTAGGCCATGTAAAGAAGTCAGACGCACAATGTTGTTTTTTTTTTTAACCGCTTTATTTCTTTTATTGAGATAAACTTGAAAGCGCATTGCTTTATTTGTTATCATCTCAGTATTAGCAACACAGCCACGATGTATACCTGGTAATTTATATACGGATATTACTCTCGCTGTGCAAGCAGGTACACTGCATGGCATATGCCCAGTAGACAGAAGAAGAAATTGTTAGAGGACTGAATGTTTATGGCTGATGAAAAAGTATTTTGAGGTAACGCCTGGGTTTAGTTGCTCACACGCCCATTTTATAGTCTCTTCCACACACAAAAGTATCAGGAGGGTCTGTCACCATTTTACAACGTATGGTCACTTAATTGCCACCTACCCCTAGACAGATTTCCCATTAGAAGGGATGTTCTTAAATAGCTCTCTATCTCTATCTCAGACATACACATATTCTCTCTCAAGCCAGAACTGAATATTAAAAAGCAAGTTATTTCATCAAGTCATGTTGCACCAACAACACAATAACTTCAGGCTGAAGCGAAGGAAGGGATTAATGATGCTCCCTATTGTAACAAATTCCCGTGAGAGCCATTTCGCTGCAAACAATGGGTCATTTTAAAACAAGCAATCTGTCTAAACGCGCATTTTAAGCACGAATCTATTATTTAGCAACAAACACCACCGACGAGGATCAATAAGCGAAATTCAAAAAAAACAAAAAAACGGGGAGGATTGTGGACAAGGGAAGATAAACTGCCGGGTTCCTTCATGCGACTCCACAACGACCTGGTGATCAATCACGATGTGCTTCCGGCTTACGACGGATATTGGAGACCAATATGTCTGCCTTCTCCCCTCTCCCTCTCCGTGATAGAGCCTATAGTTGCTGGCACGGCGTAAAACACTAACAAATTCTCCCCTCTCCCAGCTCTTTCTTATCCCCTCCCCCAAACTATATTGGCGCTCTGCTTGAAATAAAGCCAAGAGTTTCTACTCAGATCAGCGTAATATACTCCATTGCTAAGCATCCAGCCTTCACACGACGTGCCAGCACTGACAGGTGGGCCAGAAGGTAGGAGGGGGTAACAAGAAAGAAAATAAGCAGATAAACCTTACGTTCATGTAGGGCCAGGACGATAGGAGGATATAGGGGGAATGTATGAGAGAGAGAAAGAGTGAGAAAGACTTTTCCAAGCATTAAAATGAATAAGTGTGTGTGTGGCTGTGTGCACGCGCTCATTCGGTCTTTGCTGTATACCAACTTCTTACGTGTTCAAAAATTTGTTTTGGATTCCAGCCTTACAAGACAATACTGATTGATTGTAGAGCAGGTCACCAAGTGTATGCGAGCGGTGGGCATGCGACTTGCGTGCTGGTGAACATCCAGCCTTGTGCTAACAAAAATAAATGGGAGGGTAATTCATAGGGCTCTGGCCCTAAGGCTCTCCAAAAGTGGAAATGGTGTGCACAATGACAAACAGACGCAACAGAAAAGACGAGTGACGTGAACTTGGGGAGTGAATGTGGGGATTGGCAGAAGGTAGAAAGGACGAAATGAGATGACACTAGGGAGATATTCGTCTTTGTCTATTCCTATCGCCGTACTTGGGTGAGAAAACGAGACGGTGTCTCTTGTTAAGAAGCACCAATGGCCGAAACCTAACACGCCTTCTCAAACTTTCTAAAAGTCTTATCGAAAGCTCGCGTCTAACAAAGCCACAAAAGTTGTTTCCACTCCCAGGAACTCGCAAAACTGACAGCAAAAACACGAGGCCGACCGCGTCTTACCAGACCTTTTATTCCCACCCACCCCGTTATGCAAACACCCTTCGCGGACAGCACAGTAAGTAAAAGTGCCGGCGCTCTGAGCACAAAAGGCAGCTTTACAGACAGACAGGAGCGGCGGTCTTTGAGGATTCTGCTATTCACGACAGACACCGCCAGCCACACGGTTAAACAGAGATTGCTCAAAGCACTCCCCCCACCCCCCCGTGGTGCCAGTGCCTCTCCCCCTTCACTCCCACGTTGTTTATGCAGATGGAGGAACAACTCGACCGTCTGTTCCATACTTTCTACGTGTAGGGCAAAAGCAAAATGATTTGTCACAGGTGAAAGGCAAAAACAGAAGTAGCAGTTGATACGAGGTTTTAAAATGCTTTAAAAGCTACTGAAATTTTCTAGGCTTGGAATCTGGAGATGTTTCTCTCTGTTTACGGTTATTGTTGCCTATCCCGCGAAGAACACGGTATAAAATGACTTGTAAAGTCGTGCTACCATTGAACCTCACAAGCGTTGTGTACAACAAGTCCGTTTCTTCGTTCATAACAATCACCGTTAAAGAGCATGCCGTACGTACGTTTTTATGGGAGTGCGTACGTGTGTGTTGCGCATGTGTATGAGCATGTGAATGCCTGTGGGTGAGAGTCGAACAGCAAAGGGAGAAAGAATCGCGCATGTGCGATTGTATAAAACTGCTCTCGTGTTATTTCGCGCTCGTGTGTGTGTGTGTGAGTGCGCGCGTGGGTGAGTGGTTGTATGAAGCGCGAGCGAGAGCATGTGGATGTTTGTATGAATACCCGTAACGCTGGCGCACTCTCCACCCGAGGCGACGTCGCTACCCGTTAGGTGTCGTGCTAGCAGTGACAGCGCCGTCACGCCACGGGGTACAAGAGCCCCGGCCACCCTCTCGCCTTCTCTCGCCGTCAGTACGCACGCGGCAGGCAACATGAAAACGCCTTTCGCCGACTCCTCCCTAGAGACGGAACACCTGAGCGACTATCTCCCATGGCTCCTGGACACCAGGTGAGCCTATCACGACCGGACCCACTTTTCTTTTCGGTAAGACTTCCGTGTCATTGCGATTTTTCCCATTAGGTGAAGGCTCTGTTATCTGGATTTCATAGACATATTTATTGTCGGTGGCCTCTGACCACCGAAACCTAAACAAGTACGTCTTTCGTATCGGCTCCTTTTGATAATTATGTTGTCGTGAATCCACTCGCTGAACGATCCCTTCTGCGTCATTGGGCGAGAGAGAAACAGGAGGTAGACAACTTCACTATTTAACCTTTTAGTGACCGTGCACTCCATGTTTATTCCAGTGCGATAATGATAGACCAAACAGGTTATGAAGCGCACCAATAAATGCACCAGGGAACAAAGAAGAGCTTCAGCAAAATGTTTTCCATTCTACCTAGTCAGCGCTGGTCAGTCACGCTTGAGCAGTGGATTATTCCTGACTGAAAAACGTGTCAGTTAAGTAAGTCGACAAAGATTGTAAGTATCGATGTCAGTAAAGACGCTCGCTGTTTCCACGCACCCTACACACACGTGGATGCACTGGCAAACGCGTGCGTCTGGTTACACCATCTTGTGATGGTAATTTGTTATGAATATTGAAAAGTTTGAGGCGACGGATATATCTAGCATTACAAAACTGAACTTTCAACCATTTTTTTTCTTTTCCTTTTTTTACAAACTAAACGTTGTACTGGTCAAGCGACCTCACCCAGTGTATGCGGTAACTATCATGTCTCCGTTCCAGTTGGCACTAGGATTCTCACGCTAGGAGATGATTGAGATCAACCTTGGCCTCTAACCCGACGTGGTCTCAGGCTTTTCCAGTTACTGTTGACGTCACTTCGTTTCTTCTGGACATCACAGACATTCTGTTTCACGGCGAATGTGTGCTTGGGGCATTGCTTGAGGACCAGTAAAAAGTGGGAGTGTCCCACAGAAAATCGGACTCCTGTCCGAAACTTCCTGACAAGAAACCGAGGTTTGTGGCGTCACTGTGCGGTCACCCAGGGACTTCACAGAATCTCGACTCGCAGTGCACACACACACACATTTGCAGTTAAAAAGGAAATGACCGAGGACTCTGCAGCCACGCTCGGAAACAGCCTGTGCTGTTGCACTTCGGGCACCGACGTCAGCAAGGCCCTCTCCTGCCAGTCCGACGACGACCTCTACAACCTGTGCACCACCATCACTGGCAGCGGTCACACCGTCGTGCACCTGCTGGTGCAGCGTCAGAAGCTAGACTCCCTGAAGGCCGTGCTGGCACGCGGCGTGGACGTCAATACGAGAGACGCGCAAGGAGCCACACCCATCCACACGGCCCTGCAGTACCACGCCCTGCCGGCCGCCCAGGTCCTCATCGACCATGGTGCCGACGTGGCCGAGGTGGTGTCGCGCCGCAAGGGTATCACCCTGCTGCACAAGCTGGTCATGCGCGACCGGCCGGCCGCCGTGCAGCTGCTGCTGGAGAACGGGGCGGAGGTCAACGCCCGCGACAAGCAACGCCGTACAGCGCTGCACATGGCCGCTGTGTACGGACGCGGCGCCATCGCGGCTCTGCTCCTGCAGCGCGAGTCTTGCGACGTTAACGCTCTGGATCAAACAGGTGGGCTGGTAGTTCTCTGGGGAGAACTATTTACTAAAAAGACTGACCTCTTACACTAACAATTTAAGCAATGCCATTTTAGAGTAATTATTTCAAGTTAAATAGAATGCGCACGATCGCTTAAGCAGATATTTTAACAGGTTCTTTTCCCTCCCCTACCCGTATGGCAGGGAGGGACACTCGGTGCAGTAATTCTTTATTACCGTGGGCAGAGTGTGTGTGTGTGCGTCTGTATCAAAAGAGTGGGAGCATCACCTGGTGTCTGATGCAGAATAATCAGTCGATCAAAATCGTTTTATTCCATGGTAACGCGTTACTGACTCTTTGGCTGCCTTGCAGGCCATACGCCGCTAATGTTGGCCATCAACAACAACAACACGGACCTGGCCCGCCAGCTGGCAGCCGCCCCGCGAACTGACGTGGCCCTGCGCGACCGAGACGGTATGTCCAGCCTTCACCTAGCCGTGGCCCTTGGTCAGCTGGAGGTCGTACGCGCCATCCTGGCCCGCAATACGGCAAATCTCAACAGCAAGGAGCGCAGCATGGGACGCACTCCCCTTCATCTGGCATGCGCACTCACCACCCTGGGGAGCGCCTCCACTACCAACAACAGTAACAGCAAGGACAGCAACAAGAAGGGGGCCAGAGGCAGAGTGTCCACATCCCTGAGTGTTCTAAACACTTCCAGCGAGAACGGTGAAGCGTCAGCTGGATACGGCAGGTACACCTCAAAATCACCGTCAAAGCACAGTAATAAGGACTCACCTATTGCCAGCGTGAACTTTCAGGAGTGTGAGGCAGACAAGCCAATGTCCGCAGCGTCCGATGCAGCTGCGTCTTCTCAAAGCTCGGGGTTCAGGATGAGTCCCACAACAAGCGGCGGGCCCTACTACCTCAAGACCGGCACCGCCTTCCGCCACCCAAAATCCTCGCAGACACCTGTCCGCAATGACGGCACCAGCCAGCAAGGTAGCTTTCTTGCCGCCAGCAGACCCCGCACAGCCCCGCAGCGCCGCAAACCGACCGGCCTCTGCATCAACGGCAGTGAAAGCCCTCAACGCAGCCGGGCGTCGGAGGCCAGCAGCATATCAGCCATTCGCTGCAAGATGGTGACCCTGCTGCTGGACCTAGGTGCTGACGCCAACCTGATGACGGCGTTCCGCAAGTCGCCGCTGCATATCACAGCGGCTTCCGGGGCAGCGGACGTCATGGCCTTGCTGCTGCCCCACACGACCAACCCCAACATGCTTTCAATGAGCAACAAGACGGCCCTGCACCTGCCGCGGAGAACGGCCACGCTCTCATCGTGCCCTTGTTGGTGTCCGCGGGCGCCAACCTGGGTCTCCGCGACCTGGCAGGCATGACGGCCCTGCACGCGGCATCCCGCCTGGGTCACGCCGACGTCGTGGCTGCTTTGCTGAAGGGTGGGGCCGATATGAACGGCACCGACTTCCGTCAGATGACACCACTGCACCACGCCTGCTACAACGGCCACGCCGACGTCGCCGACATGCTCGTCCGCGCAGGCTGCCGCACGGACCTCGTGGACGATAGCGGCCACCTGGCGCTGTACTACAGCGACGGCTGCATCGTCGAGGAGAGCCTGCAGCAGGAGGAGGATGTCGTGACGCCGCCAGTGGATGCGGTCAAGGACAGAACGACCATCCTGTCACGACGTCGGCGTAAAGAAGGAGCGATAATTCTCGCGCAGTTGAAACAAGAGTGATTTTATTTTAACTCGAAGGAGCATGAAATCTGTAAAAAGGAAATCTTTACTTTTTCTTTTAAAACATGACAAAAATATGTAAACAGATTTCATAATGCGACTGTTGGATAGGACGTGCAAAATATTAAGTGGTGGCATAGTCCGATGCAGAAATGTTTCAAGAGAGATACATAATACTGAGAAATGATAGTTTTCATTCCAACTACACGTATACATAAACTGCGATGACGTATTAAAAGTGTTTATCTGTATATTTCTCTTATATTATTCGCACAATCCCCTCCTCTCCCATCTTCTGTGTGGGACTGCTGGTTATCTAGGCTGTTTGACTGTCTGTCTGCCTGTATGCTGACTAACGCGATTTCTTGTATGCGTGTTCAATCCAGAACACCCTATCTGTCGTCTGTCTGTCTGCTGGTTACCCCTTTAATCTGTTTGTCGACTGATTACCCTGTCTGATGGTTACCAAGTTTTCTTGTTTATCAGAAGGTAACCTTATTTTCTTGTCTGTATGTCGACAGCTTATTCTGTCTGAAGGGTACTCTTTTTTTCTTGTCTGTTGGCAAGTTATCCTGTTTCTTGTCTGTCTGTTCGTCCGTCCGTTTGTCGGTAAGTTATCCTGTCTGCTTGCCTGCCTGTATGACGGTTGTTTTTACTGAGCTGTGGCCGCCACTCTATCAAAATGCTAGTGGCATAATGCTGAGCTCGCTCAATCAATTCCACCCGACCTTTACGCCAGCTCCTACCCCCGTCTTACTCCACCCCTTCTCCAGCCTAACTCTGATATAATCTTGATACATTATCGTCATTGTCTGGCGGCGATCGAGTAATGCCGCCTGTGACCAAGGACGTAAATCTCGACGTCCATGCCGACGACGTTCGGTCCTCTCTGAACACTTCTCCACATTTTTCCAGGTCCACAGTTATCGACTGACTGCCGTCTATTGTCCCTGGATTACAAGAGCCTTTGGGTAGCTTGATTAGCAAGCCCAAAAAATGTTAAAGCTACAATATGCTTAAAATGCATGGTTCTGTTGTGAGCAAGTCTCTTTCACGTCACCTCCTCTCTCTGACACCCACTCATCCTCCCTCCCCACCGCCCACTGAGAGATGCATGTGGACCACCGCTCTCTCTATGCGAGTACCCATCTACATCAGTGCCTGCCTGTGTGTGCGTGCGCGCGCGTGTGTGTGAGTGTGCGAGAGAGAAAGAATGTGTGTGTGTGCACAGTGAACTGGGGCTACTGGTCTTTCACAAGTATACGTGGAAGAAAGCACACTCACTTATGAGTGTATGCGTGCATGCGTGTGCATGTTTTGTGAATGGATGTGTCGGTAATATAAGAAAATACTAATACCTGTGCACTGATATTTGACATGCTACCTACAACCTTTGAAGCCACAATTTTAAAAAAAAAACAAACACATAAGGCATGATCCGTGCAGTACCTTGCCAAAAGATCTAACAATGATAAATCCCAAGATATATTAACATTCTCATACATGGCACTACATCCAGGAATGCGTCAGGGCAAGCCAAACATAAAGAACTAACACACTAAGTGGTCTGGGACAGCACGACCTAAGTGTTAAGTCCGAACTGAAAGAAATTGCCTATGGTAGGCAGCAATGAAAATAGAGTTTTAAATTTGATAGAGCTAGTTATGAAGGCAGAGTAATTAGTCGTTTCGCATGGACGAAATCGGGAATTAACGGAAAATCGTCTTGTTTTTGTAGTTACAATAATGCACCACCTTTATATCTATGGATCCAGTCTTGTCTTTGAGTTTCCCCAGGGCAATGACTTATTCTCACTTCTTAACTATGACCTCTGGCGGGATTCACTGAGGTAACTAACCGTTGCATGTCCTGTGCAACCACTATAACATATGGTAGCAAAGGAAGTACTTCAGTTACAGACTGCATTTTTTTGGTTCTCGTAATACTGATAATTTAAATTAAAAGTGAAACTAATATTTTTAGAAGTAATACACTAAGGTAGCGTGAAGTATGAGAAAAAAGATATTAAGTGATTAATTAAAGTTACGAAAACCTAAAGTTAATTTATCCTGGAAATATATCTAGAAAAATGGGGACACACACACACACACAAAACACAAGCTTATTAATGTCATGTTTTACATACTTCAAAATACATAGCTTCTGAAATGCCCCCCAAAACACTAAAGGTCTATGTGGTAATAGTCAATAATGAATTAAGCAATGATTACATATACTATTCTTTAAAACGCTAGCCATATCAGCCAGAAAGACAAATAATTAGAAAAGGAAACAAATCGCTAAGTTAAAGAAAGGTACAGCAGCATAAGATTTCTTTACAAGATACTTTTTTCTCTACTTAAAAGCATGAGATGCATATGAATAAATGCTACTCACATATTCATCAGCTAATTGTCCTTCCAGGCTTCTTAAGTCCACAGAGGCAACAACTGAGGTTGTCTTTGGAATGCTATTTATATCACCAAGACCCTCTGCAGTTATTAATGTCCCATTTTCCTCTGTCTTCTCAAACAGCTGTTGAAAGATTCATAAAGTTATTCCACTGTATAACCTATAATGTTCTTTTAACATTAAAAAACTAGGATTTTTCATGTATTTTACACAGCCATTCATTCTCTTTGTGTAGGTCATGGAAGAATTCAAGACAGTTAGACTAAAGAGGTAGTTCTTTTCTCATTAATTTTTTTTTTCACTCCTGCCTCTCCTATACATATTAGCTTATAAGCAACACATAAGGAAACGATCATTATATTACAGAAATATATCAGGTTCATCTTATCTGGCATTTTTATATAGGCATTATAATTATGGCATTAAGAGACTACACAGAATGCACTACATGCTGGCAGCCTGACGAGAGATGGGGACATACAGTGTACACTATATAGTGTACCCGGGCCTGCGGCTGTGGAGTGGGGCCGGCCTTGGTCAGAAGAGTTTTTCTTTCTTCTTTCCTTTTAAAGAAAAGTTGACTCACTCTGGAGAATTTTTCTGGAGCAGGATACTACAACTTTGATCCTTTACCGTCATTTTTTCCTCATATACTAACCACTCATGTGTAAACAACACTATGCTCAATGAAGTAGATCCTAATGCACTTGTCCTAATCTTTGCAGTCTATGTTATGTTACTAAAATAAATGTAGATTTTGACAATCGAATTGTAAGCATATTATTATATACTGGGAAAATATTTTATGATTACAATTACAAGGGACCCAGAGAGGTTGTCTGTCCTGGGGCCCATGCTGGCTCTTGGCAGCCCTGCATGCTGGCCTTTTCAATAACACAGATTAGAGGTCTGAACTTTATGAGAAGAAGAATGATAAGGTTCTGAGATTGGATTTACTAGGAGGAGTTTGTGTTATAAGGTAAAGATGATGTTCCACAGCCTACTGCACTGTGCAGATCCTAAGCTAGACTACTTTCCTTCTCCCCTACCCCCTTTTTTTCTTGCTTAATACCATCCATGTATGGTTTTATCTATGTGACCACGGCAAATTAATTTTTTGTAATGATCTCATACAAAATTTGTCTGTAACATATTTGACCACAAAGAAAGTCCAATTGACAAAGCTGTTTAGCCCAATGTTGTTAAACAGCAAGACATAAAAATTTTGCTTACAACTGAAAATAGGAACTGCACTGTCAGCAAACATTTTTAAAAAAGTAAAGATATTCACCTTAGTATAAATCTTTTCATCAGGGACTGTAGTTGCAACCTTCATTTCTGCTGATGTGATGTGCAAAAAAGCACATTTTGATGTCTGAATGTGCCTTTTGCAGGATGTTGAGGGTGATGCTGACTGTACCCGCCTACTTACGTGATGAACAATATTGAGCTTCTTACAGCCTGATGTTGCAGGACGTGGGTGCAGAGTTTTCTATCACAAGTATAATTGGCAAAAGTCAGCACTTCATGCACCAACCTTTTTCATGCAGGAAAACATGAGAAATGTAAATGGATTCACAAAAATTGTATTTGCACTGAAAGTGCAAAATTACTTTTCTGTCACACACACACATGTACAAACTCCTTCCTCTGAAGGATAATATTTTACCTTAACATAATGGTCCTTAATGACATGAATTATAGAAAGTAAACTCCTGCCACGTTCTTACATAGCAATAATACTGACCTTGCTTTTTCCAGGTAAGACTGCTGGTGTGCCCAGACTATGACGATTACAGTAAATAAGCGATCTAAGAGACTGCTTTCTGGGTGTTTCTTGGCAACTGATTGAAGCTGGCAGATCATCATCTTGACCAGATTCTTCAAAATTGTTTATGGCAGCCATGGTAGTTATCCTGAAGACAAAAAAAGAAGACACTTTAAATTCCAAACTTCCCCAGTCCAGCATGGATAAATGGTTCAAACCAAGAAAGAGAGGTGAAGGTACTTGTCAGTCCTAAGGTAGCTTCACCTTCCTCCCCAAATGATCTTTCTTACCCTAAGGTAAAAGTTCAGCCTTGCGTGACTTCTCTGTTAATATGGTGGACGCTTACTGGATTATTCTTCTAGAAATCTAACAACAATGTGATGGACTTTTCATATCACTTTTTCTCTCCTTCTGTTTATCTGTTTACTCCATATCTTATATTTTAAAAGTCACATCCTTCATAGCCACCAAACACACACACACACAAACTCAACAACTATCCCTGTTAATACCCAATCAGGTTTCAAAAAAATATTTTAATGTGATAAAAAGACCACAATACACTGAAGATGTCGGTCAGTGAAGTGAAAACCGCTAATAAACAATACACTAAAGAAGTGAAAAAACTATTTATGAGATCCAAACTAAGATGTTATATCTCTTTCCAAGACTGATTAGTTCATCACAAACCAACAACAACAACAACAACAACAACAACAACAACAAAAAGAGCTATATACAGCAGAAAACACTTATATTTATGCACTTTTTACTTGACCAGTACATTAATTAGCACATGTATTAATTAAAATGTAGTAACAAAGCAACTAAAGTTTGATTTTCACATCAAGCAGTTACTGAAGTAATTTGTATTTTTTTTTTTAGATCATTCCTTAAAAACTCAAGCTTAAAGACCTACCCAAATGGTGATGCATATCATGCTCAAAAGACTCCTTTCAAATCACTTATTAATGTCTCGAACATGAAAACTCAAGGAGAAACACAGATCTCAAAAAATTAAAAATGATTCCCTCACCTGTTCAAATCTCCATTTAGGCCCCACAGCTATGTGTGAGGTCAGTGCTGGTAAAACCATGACTGATGACAGCATGGCTAATGCAAGTTGTTAATAATAATAATGAGAATTTATATGACGCCTTTCCAAATATTTGCTCATAGCGCTTTACATAAATCATACACAGATTAAATCATCAACAACCATGCACCCATATCCGCATCTAACAAACATGCTCACTTCTACAATATACAGTCATTCATACACAAAGTAAATTACAAACATACATTATGCATGCTCATAATGTACACATTTTATTTTTAATTTTGCAGTATTTTCTTTCTTTGTAGATTGTTAGCACTGTTCCCATCATTTTCGTTATCCATTATCACTCCAATTAGATCATTTGTAATTTTTTCATTTTGTTGCCATGGAGCATTTCAGTATCAAACAATGCATTCTTATTGTGAAAACTCATTACAAAAACGGGGAGTGATATGTAGCGACTGATCTGGCTTCACCACCAAGAATGGGCTCCAAGGTCATGTGATCTCACAACCTGTGACTTCTTTTTTATAGGTTTATGTAAAGTCACAAGTTTACATGAACAAACCTCAAACGATTGCCAAACTGAAGAGAAAAATTAAACAGGTAATTGGTGAAAGGGACAACAGGGATGTCTGCACAAGAGTTATCATTAATTTGAATGATATATGACTGCCTGCATCGGTATAATTTTTCATTATGAAATCGAAGTATTGATTGGATTTGTAAAAACTGCACACTTTATGAAATACTATATAAATATGGTTTTGGGTTTGTGTGGGAGATGTTTAACTGTTTTTGAGAGTTTAAAAAAAGACTTATTGATCACTGGCATCAAGAGTGGCAAGGAATTGTTTTACAAAAGCTTCAGTTATAGATCATTTTTTCATTTTATTGAACATTTAAATTGTCTTTTTCTTTATGTACATATCTGAAAGATGCTCAACACAAAGGGTTCCATAATGCTTTAATGCATTTTGACTCAGTGTTTCATGTCTGAAGCAACATCATTTGCATTTTGTTATCAACCCATTTGACAATGATAATGTCCTGTCATATGTTCTGATGAAATCGATGTATTGTTGTACCTTCTAGCCATTGTATGATTACAGAAACACAGCAAGGACACCACCAGCTGTCACATCATGTTATTCATGCACAGGAGTGAGATTTTGCAGGACTTACTGACTATAGGTACAAATCACTAATTAGATAATAAACTCCTGTGTTTCAGGTGCTGAAATTTATAGAATGTATTTAAATTATTAAATTATATGTTAATAATTAAGACCAGTCAGGTAGGTCTTTAACTACAGTGAGGGTTTTCATTATGATTTTCTACAAAATAAAATGGATCAACTAAGTGTACTGTTAAAATTGTATCAAACACAAACTGCAAGAAATATCAGGAAAACATATTTTTTCTACATCCTGCTTGAAAAATTGCCTTCTAATGCACAGAAAACAAATCCCATTTAATGAATCTGATCTTTTTAAAAATAAAACTACTGACTAATCAGTTTGCTATTTTGGCTCTGAAAACCCAATCTTAGACCAAGGTTACTTTCTGACAATGCAAATTAGGATTTTCAAGAAAGAGAATTTTAAGTGAAACAAGCACAACATAACAAAAGTATCAAAGGCAAATATACTTAAATTGACAGTGAATTCTAAGATGTTTTCTTTATTTCTGCATGAGGCATTTACTATTTAAGAAAGGTACGTGTAGTCTGATTAAAGGAGATAAAATAACTTACTCGTCACAGAATATGTCTAGTGGTCTCCACATGCCAAGCCCATTTTCCCATTCCACATGTTGAATATTCACATAAGCAAAGTGCCTATCAGATTTTTTCAGCTTGTGCTCCACAGCTCCTGAGGCCACTGTTTGAAATACTGGATTCTATCAGGATAAAAACTAGCACTTTTTTCTCACATATCAAGCAGCACTTCTTCCTCACAGAACACAAAATGATGAAATATCAATAAGATCTTCTTTAACTAGTGTGGGTAAACAACCATTTAACTAAAGTGCAGTTGGAAAACAGTTACCTGGAACAGCATCTATGAGGACAAGAGCCATAGTAGACTGTGGAATGGTCAGAATTTTCCCCACTGTCTGCACCATACACACACATATTAAAATTTAGCACAAAGCTTTGCTATACAGCCACAAAGAAATGACAACTTACTAACACTGACCATAAAGGTCAACTGAAATTGTTCAAAAAAAAGTTCTTCGTGCACCCATTTTGTCAATATGATAAAATCTCACTTTTTCTAAGGGATAGAAAGGTGTCATAAATGTTGTAGCAGTAAACAAAGAGAAGAAAAAGAAATATTCTCACCTGTGGACCTAAAAGTATGGCATCACCCAAGCCTGAAAAAGTTAAATACCAAGAGAATGTAATGTTCACTAGATTGTATAAGGCATGTCAATGACATTTGACATTTTTCTTTCTAAAGGCAAGAAAAATGTGTATGCTGTTTATTCTGATGCAGTACACAGCCTGGCTGTCATATGAGTACTGCATCACTGCAAGCCAGCGATGACAGTGCTGAAGGGCACAACCATTTGCTATCTTACACATCTCCCTAAGAAGTCTTTGAAATCTCTAGCTGTGGTTACTCTTAGGCATATAATGAAAATGATAATTTGGTCTTTGGCCTGCATCTGTAATTCTGGAATGTAAGAAACTTTCAGACCTCTGGCTTCAAGTTAAGCACAGTTTAGGTACACAGCAGTTTAAATATACTGACAGTAATGGTTTTCTTTAACTTACAGAAGCAATTGCAAATCAACATAAAATTAAAGTATGTAGGTAAGATCAATATTTGTTTCCTACATGGAACTCTGCTATGGACTTTAGGAGATATCTTGTGGGGATTGATGGACGGAGGCCTGTCGTCTGGTATAGTTGCACCTCTAATAAGGTATTCAGCTTTGCGAACTGATGAGGCCTCTTCTTTCATTGGCAAAGCGCCAGATTTCTGTTCAAAGCAGTAACTAATTTAATTACTCTGTGTACAGCAAAGACAACAGATCATAATTATAAACTGAAATTAAAAATTTGAGAACAACAAAACAGTTTATACCTCTATAAACTTAAAAGAAAATAAATCAGAAGATAATAAAGAAACTGAAACTACTATTCGCTTAAAAATTAAAACTTTTTAAAGAATCCACAATAGCATATCAGTAGCTTAAGTTATGCTGCAAGGGTGATGGGATTGAGTTATTTCCCTTTACACACTGTATTCAAAAAAAAAAAAATGCGTGAATAAATTTTGCCTATATAAAATGACTTTGAATGCCTCATATAAAGATGGGGAGCCAAGTAGTGTAGTGGTTCAAACATGCGCTTGTCATCACTGCTGTGAGAAATTTGGGGTTTTTCGGGAGGAGGGGGGGGATTCTTTGGGTAGTTTGGTTTCCTTCCCCTCCCTCTTCGTACAGTGCAAAATCACCTCAAGGTGGAAGCACATTCCTACTAAATCAACTAACCAACCATTCAGGTAAGAAAATGGATAATAGGAGAGTGATGGTTTTTGCCTTACACATGCTCTTGTCTAGATATGATATATTAACAGTTCCTTCTCTATATGGCCACTGTCCTATGGGTAAATTTACCTTTTTTAACAATATATAACTTTAACTTAATTAAATTATGTGACTCACACACAATATTCTGTCACAGGCAGACAACCAGGCGTTTTTGTTGGTCAATGCTTGAAGTTGCTCATGCACCTTCGACCAGAGGTTGGCAGGCCTTCCATGCAATGTCTCCTGCAACGTCTACATCACACAAGCAACAGCCAATCTAACTTAAAATGTTTTAGTAAATCAGTTTGATCTTTGGAAGAAGATTATATTAGCACAGTCCCACACAGAACAAAAAAATCATTCTTTTGAGGCACTGTCTAGAGGAAAACTGCTAAAATAAAATACTGTTTACATTGTGTAATGCTATATATAACCAGCCAGGAGATATGCAGAGTACAATGCACATCATGTAACATTAATCCATAATTGCAAAATAAACACAAGATATAGAACAAAATTCTAAACATACCCCAGATGTTGAGGATCTTTCACTTAGTTTATGAACTTCAATGAACTTGTCAACAAAATCACTGTCCCCTACTGCAAATTTCACTAGATTCAAAACACCTACACAAAAACATACATGTTAATTATTCTGTTAGTTTATTCATTCTGGAAAACACTTTCATCTGTTTGTTAACCTTAAGCAGCCACAAAAAGTTATAATTCTGAAAACAACTTTGATTAGTTCTCATCACTTAATTATAATAATCTACAAACCATATTTACACTAACATCAAATTTAAATTCTATGATGATTTTTTTCCACAACATAGCTTGTTCTCTACCAAAGAAATCAAAAACCTACTGCAACAAACTTTTATCCCTGCACAGATATGTTTGCAGTCAAATCTAGTCTACCAAAATGGCCTTTATGGTGGTTACTGTACCCTCCAATTCTGGCGGCAGTGACAGAACCAGGACGAGCCTTCAACAAAATGTCTATTGTCCATCCACAGCTTGACAATATTTTTATTACAAACTGCATCTCCAGTAACCTTATTTAAATGAGTTTTACTCAAAACAATGATCAACAACTCCACCAAATGCCTTACCAACATCATCAGCCAGGAAGTCAAAAAAGACTGGTGTATTATACATCATTTGCACCACTTGCAATGCCAGCATGCGTTTGTAGTCATGCAATCTATGGTCACACCATACAAAGAACAAGGAATTGTATGAAAAGTTATGTTACAAAGTGCTACAAAGGTGTCTTTTTAAAATATTTCTATAGTTCTACTGAAGGTCATTTCTGAATGAGGAAATTCCTCTCCCACCATCCCCCCAAAATAAAAAGTGGAAAGACTGGAAAATATTTCTAGATTTAATATCCCTTTGGCACTTAGATGTAAAGGATGAAAAAGACAAAGAGAATGTGCTAAAGACTCTACAAATAAACAAATCTATTACTTTCAATTAAAGAAAAAATTTTCTTCAAGGATATTTAATAAAAGCAGAATGAATACAGAAACTTTAATATATATATAGATATATTACATAATTATCTTTCCTTATAAAACAGATATTAACCTTTATTATAAAAATATAATTCATTACTGATATTCTCATTAGCGTGATGGATATGCTTACTGGAAATGGGACTTAGATGTACTTTTCAGGACAGGATAGTTCGTGGTCTCATTAAATTTGGTCAACTGCTGTGTGATGTGGTAGAGACATAGGAAAAGTTGTGGACACAGATTGCTATACTGAAAGAAAATTCATAATTTTGTGACATTCTCTAAATAGTATTTTTCATTGTTTTCTCAAACATAAAATTAGAAAGGTGTTACCAATACTCTTAGAACCCAAAAGAATAAAGAAATGCCAAGATGAACACATTATGCTTAGATTTTGAATAATAATCATCTGTTTGAAAGCTATTCAGGATGGTTGATTGTTTGAGTTTTATGCCGTTCCAGCAGCTAAGGCTATATATTACAGTGACTATTTTGCCAAGTGTCCATCCAAATTTTAATGCTGCATTGACAATGCCTTTTATCAAACATTTATGTAGTCAGAGAGAGAAAAAGACCATGAAAGTACATGGTTCCTTAATAATGCCCCCATTTGTCTGATCCCTTCACAATTATATAAAGGAATTTGGTAACATTACAGATTTTACTCTTTACATGTATGGTGATCTAAATAGCCAAGAATTTCAAGAAAGGAATAGGGTTATTTACCAAGATAAAAAAATACTAACATGTACTGAACCAAGCCCAGACATTTAAAAAATAACTTTACTCTGGCAGACCTTCAATGTAAAAATTTTAACAATTAAATCAAATCTCATAATGATCAAAACATGTCAGAAAAAATATGCCATGTGTTATATGAAGGCAATGATTCATTAAATCTCCGCCATTTACAGCCAAAACTGAGATGGTACATATGACGTTAGCAGTTACCTCATTCTCATCCCAGTCAACTTTTAGTGCACTAAAAAGGAGGGATGCCACTCTGCACCGAAAAATCTTTGGCAATAAGAACAAGTCCATTGCTTGAAATGACCTTTGCCTACAAGGGACAAAAGTTACAAAGCCCTGTAACAAGTCACACAAGCCATATAACATGTGGTAAATAATATTGCTGATCCATTCAAGATAATAAAAGTAAGCAAAAACTAAAAGAAAAAATAACATTATCGCTACACTTGCAAAATGTGCTATGATATGGATCATGAACATAAAAAACATCAGTACATGCACATAAGTCATGTATAAACACATACACTGAAACTGCATTCACATAAAAGTTTGTACAGACAGAGAAATAACTAGCAGACAACATTACATAAAGAAAAACAAAACAGCAAAGAAAAATATTCATAACTCACTGACTCACCTACTGCTGAGCACATAGTTTTTTTTTAATGTTTCTTTCACCAGACGAGTAGGTAGAATAAACTCCAAAGAAGCCTGAAAATAAAAATTAATAGCATATGCACTTTAATAAGTTTGAGTGAAATGAAGCCATAGATTAAAAGTTGACAATCTGGAAAAAAAACTGCAAGATTTAATGGCAAAATTCAATCCGGATGAAGCTGGGTACCTTGGCATATATATAAAGGGTCAGTGTTTAAGTATTATGTCCTTAATAAATGTCTGGAAATTCTGAGGAAATGAATACCTTCATCACCAAAATAAGTTAGCAGAAGTTTCTACTTCACAGTAACCTGCTTTATGCTGCTCTCCCCTGAGACAGTCCTCAAAACTAGCGAAAAAATGCCATCATCTTTGAGATGCTTCTTTGCTATTTTACAGTTTTCCCCCCTGTACTCTCACTGACAAAATACTCATAGCCACATAAAATGACATCCTCTATTTAGTACCAAACCGTTCTTCAATATAGGAAACAGTGTCACACAATGACCACAGTTCTACAGACTGATAATGTAGAGGGCAAAGACAAGGATGCTTCTCCACACCATTATCAGCTATTTTCAGATTTTAGACCCTCTTTTATCGTGACATTAATGTAGTGTATGCAGATATTTGCTAATTGTACCATGTGATTGAAATAGCCTTAAATGTAACCTCAAGCACCATTAAACTTTTAATTAAAAATTTTATTTGATAATTCAAAGGTTTATTTTTATCCCAAATTTGTTCTATGTCACTTCAAATGGTCACTTTATTCTAATGCATTGAGACACCTGCACCAACAAATAAATAACCTGTATCTAAATAATTGAAAAAAATATGAAATGAACTGTCTAGAAGTAATACCAAAATATATACATTAATGAATAAATTATGTTTTCTTATTTATTCTGATTTGAAATTTGCACAAGCATAAAAAGACTCGGGTTATGACTATTTGTTTCTATCTCGTACCACTAAAAGAAGTAGCAACATGTTGCCCTGTGCTCTGTTATTCAGCCGTGCTTCAAGAGCATCCAACAGAAGTGTTTGCTTTTGCACATGGCCTGCAGGGCATCTGCTGTTAAAGATTGAAAAGTTAAAAAAGGCCCACATAAAGTCAACTTTAAATTAACATACAAAACTCGATCCAGTTTTCCAGCATTAACACTTCAGTCATGCAAATATGCAAATAATGTGTAAGACTTAATCAAAACACATAGATATGTGGTAGAGGTGGCTTAAAGGGCAGTTAAAGGCTGGTTGAGTGGCAGCACCAGACAGTAGTGCTGATTGGCGCACACATTTGTGCTGTCCAGAGGGAAAGGAGGAGACCACAGGGAGATGGATAGAGCCACATCCAACCTCCTGCTAGGTGAATCAACCATGCTCATGCACACTTGTTGAAAATAATCCTTAATGCATAGCTGTAGGTTATTTTTCCTTAATAAGGCAACCAATTGCTGGCTGCGTCAACTGTGCTGCTGGTGGGTCCACCTTGTGGAAGGTGGGGTGTGGCTCCCTCCTCCCAACTGCCTCCTCCTCTTGACAACACAAACATGTGGGAAAATCAGCGCTACTGGCCAGCACTGGCACCCAACCAGCCTTCAGCTGCCCTTTAAGCCACCCTCTACCACAGATATACATACACTAACACTAGTCAGTTTCAGGCATTGGAAAACTGCCTGTACAACTTGAGAAATGTCATAAATAATCCAGTAACATTATTAGTCATTTCCTTCTCAACATGATCAACAGTTTTGTTTAATATGGTTTAACAGAGTCCAAACTATCAAAGTTAGCATCAACTGTTATTACTTTTCTTTTGCTCACAAAAATTATAACTCACCAAAATTTCTAAGCAATAAAGCAAAATCCGTTAGTTACACAACTAAATTTTTAAATGATCAAGATATCTTCTTCAAACAAATAACTTGGTATTACTTAATATAAACAGACCTAGATATGTAACGATGTTCCAAATTAATGTCCTCTTGAATGTTCTGGGCCAGGTAAAGCAAACGCTTCTTGTCTGTTTCTGCAGTAATGTTCAGTTTGAAACACAAGAAGTTAAACTATAAGCACCCTAAATTCAGATGGTCAGAGATTTTAAAAGTTGGCTGAATCAGTTAAGACAATATGGACATATGCAGCTTAGAGCAAACATTGATTCTGGTTACGAGTGTCATTATGAACAATAAAACATGACTAATTATATTTGAAAGACAACTTAAATGACTACTTTTGACAAAAATTAAAAATCACACGTATCCAAGAAAAATGGCTCAGACATAAAAAATGTTGACAAGTTGTGAAACATACTGATCCACATACAGAAAGTAATATGAAAATAATGGCGAGTGGAGAAAATTAAACATCTTCAAGTAAGAACAATTTGTCATTAACCTACCTATGTTCAGCACTGCATTGTTGGGAAATGATGTCATCAGCTGAACAGCCTGCAATATGGTGGCAAAATGCATAATAATTGTACACATTAAATGTTTAGATCTTCAGTTTCTTTTTAGTACTGTACACAGGCACTAATCTGTAAAAAAGATCCTCCCAACCAACAGTTTATAAGCTGTTGTGAATCTCCATTTTCTCCAAACTCTTGACTGACCAACAGCTTAACTTGAATTAACTTGAATATAGAATAACTGATACAATGGATGATGTACATACCCTTCCAGGTGAATTCTTAAAAACAAAACAACAGATTGAAAAACTCATGACTATCATTACAACAGTTGCCAAGATGTACACCTACTAAATGAAGAATTAACATTACAGGGTCTCAGCTACATTTCTGAGTAACTCTCCATGAAAACTGCTGTCTCACAAAATTACTATGGCTCATTTAAGGCTGGTTCTGATGGCTGTGACTACTATGAATGAATTGTGTTTGCCAATTTTACTAAAAGTTGTACTTTTTTTTAACATGACAACAATAATGAGGAAGAAATTAAGGAGTAAAGGTTGTTAGTAGCCATAATAATGATGATATATATCATAGTCATTTATGCTTTTTTAAAACTTAAAATTTTCTCTCCCCATTTTTATCCCACTTAATTCTTTCTTCCCCTTTGAAAATAAAAATTTCAAGTCATGTTCTTACCTTGTCACCAAAAATGCCACTGATGTTAATATTCTTCATGTCGCTTGGGATGAATCCATTCTTTTTTAGTTTTCGTCTCTGATAACAAGTTCAATAACATTATATTTGACATATATTTCACCATTCCCTTTGCATTCCATACAGACTAAGAAGTTTACACTTACCTTTCATATACTGAACCTTTTTCTTCTATGCAAAGTAATATATATGACAGACCATATCACAATCCTAACCAGTCTCAGATAGAAATGTGAAAAGATTAATAGGCCCAGCAACAGATGTAAGGAAGGAATGGCACAGGATTGGGAAAGAGTCGCAAGAATTAATAACAAAAACAGTTTTGGTTAATGCTTAAACACCTAACAGAAATCTTAAAAGAACATTCAAGATGAAGTAAATTCATGGTCAAAGTGAATTTTGTTTAAATGTATAAAAATATTCAAGGGATTTTTAAAGTGAAAATGGAAAAATGTATTTGGAATACATACCACAGGTCTTTTTGACAAAGCTGAGTCTTGAAAAAAATGCTTGATCTTGATGCGTTCTGCTGCTGTAAAATAACATGAAGCACCATTTTTCATTAGTGTCATTGTCATCTATATTGTCAACATCATTTAATTATCTACAATGAAAATAAAATCCCTTTATCTTCTTATAACTCTTCAAGTTATATTAAACTGAAGACTCCCAATATTTTAATAATGCAAAATCTATCTTTTAGAATTGTAGCACTCCTGCAGTGTACTTAGTTATGTCTTTGTTTGTAGAGGGTAGGGGTCGAACAGTTTCCAGGACTGTCCCTTTCTCACGCCGGCTGCGTTCTAAATAGCCAGCCTTGAACTGCCCACCCACGGCTACTGGACATATTGTTATATCAGAAGCTATGAAGTTGCCTGAGCCACTTGGGGAGACCAGACGGGCAGCTTGGGGGTAACCACGGGGGCTGAGAAAGGTCGTGACGAGACCTTGGGAAAAGGGGTGGATGGTTCTGGAACGTTCGACGGAAGAGAGAATAAATAGTGTACCTTTACAGTTGAGGGAGGCTTTTTGATTTTGGAAGTGAGAGTGGAGAGACGGCAGGCCAGCCGCCGAGTGAGACTCTGAATAAAATCTACAGTTATGCGTCAATTTCCATCTTTGTTGTGTTCTTATACGACTAGTCCACCCCTACGTAGCCATCAAGGACTGATGTGTTGGTTACAGAATAACTTAAGAATTTTTTTAAGTTTTATGTGATTTTCATTTTCCTTTCCTTGAAACAGCTTGGGGAGAAACAAAAGTTCAGTACATTTAAGGCAGGACATCTAAAGATCAAACTTACAGGTAACTATCCTCCCATCTAGCATCCAAACATTGGGCAGGCAGTCTATCACATGAATTCGATCTGAAAAATATGACATTTTTCATTAAAGTTTGTAGCGTCTGTGTGTTTTAATGGAAAATCAATATAAAAATAGCCAGATATGCAGCAGATTTATACCAATTAACTAAACTAAAGGCAATCAGAGTGAACAAATACTCCTCTGTGTAAAAGAAAATACACAGTGGCTGTGCCCTATTTATTAATTTCCAGTCAACAATCTATGCTTTATGATTAATAAATGTTTCTGATATAGCTTATATAACACCAAAGTAAACAATTTCTTAAAAATGAGCATAGCGATGGTTGTCAGAAATAGCGGTACAGATCAGACAGCTGTCATGATTAGGAAATGGGGTGTAATAGAAATATAAAACTATGTCTCTTTGTTAACCATCTTTCATCAGTTGATTGTGCTTCATTAACAATCTTTTTTCAGAAGTCATATCTTCATAAAAAAAAATTCTTTGGACTATTGTGCTCTGTTGGGACCTTTAGAAGAAATCCCGTTTAACAAAAAATGTAGTGCATTTTACAAGCCCACCTCTATGAGCACCACCATACATGTGTAGTGGTTGATTGGCTCTTACCTGGTTGGTTGGTTTATTTTGTAGGAATTAAAGTGCTTCCACCTTGAGGTGATTTCACACTATGTGAGGAGAGGGAGAGAGAAGGAAACAGGAGTACCTGGAGAAACCCCCAACACCCTGCATACAGGTGTCACATACAGACATGGATGTCTCAAGACAAGATTTGAATCTAGAGCCTCTTGCTGCAGTGGTGACAAGTGAGGTTACACTACCGGGCGACCCCTGTTGTTACCTATAAATCTTCACTCAAGCGCACAACAATAGTGAAATAAATAAGAACGACTGAACGAAGGCAAAATGACAAAGAAAAATATTATGATATGGCTTCAAGATCTTTATTTTCAACATTTAAATAAACTTGAATTCATATGTGTTTGAAGTTACGGTTCTTGAATGACAGGTGACTTTCAATTTACCAATTAAAACCCATCTCAGATATGACCTGATTTTGATAAGTCTTAGTATAGGGAGTTTTTACTGTAGTCTGAATCATGCATAAAGTTATAGCTCTTTTTGTTTTTTGGGAAGGAATAAAAAAGACATGTTGACCAAATCATAAACGTATTTTAATAATTTGGTCACTTCTTACATAATCAATTTTGGAACACCTATTTCTAACGGTAAATTCCGCAGTGAGCATTGGAATACAAGTATAAGAATAACATTTATGGTACAAAGTAGACACCCATCATGTCTATGTACCAGGAAATAAACTTGTTCATATGTTAAATGTTCAGGCTATGATCAGCTGTAAGAGATAATGCAGCTACATGTGTGACAGATTTGCTTCCTGTGCTCATCGTGAGCATGACAGTTCTTTAATACACATCAAGTACTTAGTGTACCCACTACATTAAATTTACACAAGTTTTACACCACAGTTATAAAAAGCTTTGCCAAACATGTTCAAACGTTCATCCAGTACATTCCTGTTATGAATGGTCTGTCACCTAAAATAAACCTTCATCTGCATATTGTCACTGCTTTCCTGAGTATTTTTGTCCTTTATTTTCACAAAGTCGCCAAGTATTTTATGAATTTCAACATGCCCTAGGATTATGGCCACTCCTTAGAACCATCTGCTGATTTTTTCGGAATAGTAGCAAATGCGCACTCCGAAAACAAAGAAACCCGTACACACCCTCACAATAGTGCAACCTCTCAGTCTTCACTGACCACCACGCTTCTGTTACTCTTGATACACACAAGCTTTCAACTAGCTTATTTCAAATATATTGTAAATACAGCAAAACAAGTTATTTGTTCCAATGGTGTAGGCTTTTGAGAAGTGAGGATCGTCCCTGAGAAATAATGAGCCAGCCATACTATCTAGACATTATCGACATGCAACTTCTGGCAGGTTGCAGGTAACATAGGTCTCTAGACATAGAAAATAACTATGAGGTGAGTCAAAGGAAAGATAGACTCGTATCGCTCTCTCTTAAAAAAAAAAAACTTCAAAGCGACATGAGCATAGCACAGGCATTTCAACCGACTTTCAGCCCTGCACCTCTTGTCAAAAGTGATGAAACTTTTACAAGGGCAAACCGCGAGTTCTCTCTCTCAGAAAGATTTGCTCCCTACTCCAAACTGTCCCTTCCTGTCTTTCTCCCTCTGTCTCTTCCAACTACCCTTCTCTCTCTCTTCTTGTCCATTTTTCCCCATCGCAATATGCGCGTGCTCTTGGTGCATTTCCTTGCGACACAGAATGTCCTGGTGTGCGACAAATGCTTACAGGTGTCTGCGAATCTCAAGTAGTTTCCTTTGAGTCCTGGGTATTCATTTCCCATTCTACAGAAACGAGAACAAAGAAAGCGCATACAGGCCATGGAACTTAGCAAGGGAAAGACGCTGTCCTCCGACGGTTTCTATAGACTTCCAGACACCTTCTGAAACACAGACTGTGGTGTCTGCGGCACCAAACACAAAACAACGACCTAGGTGCAAATCTGAATATGAACATCTGGCGGTGGGTCACATGCGGCGCTTTCTTTTCACCGTCTCTTACTGAACACAGAGTGCAAGCTGTCCTGAAAACCTTTTTAGAGTTTTGGCAACAGTAAACATTATATCTTGCAACTAACCGATGTTTGAGTAGACATTTGTGTTGTGTATCTGTTGTTGGTGGTGGTTTTTTTTTTAAGCAAAAGAATACCAAAACTTGTGCGATCAAAAAAATGCAAGCATAAAATATAGGAAACAAATAAATACAGCGAGAATACACTTCTCCACCATATTCAAAACAGACCCTTAATTCAAAGTATACAATCTATGCCAGTAAATGCATTGCCTCGGTTCATTCTTAAAAGAGCAGGATCTCAGTAGCTAGGCGGCTTCGCCTTCACACACACCTTAGAACTGTATTAATTCTCTGTAATAAGAATCTAAGCATTCCTTTAAAGGCAAGTAAGATGATCAGTATTTGTCCACTTCTTATCGAAGTTTCTAACGCGCCTTTGTTTAAATATTTACAGGGACGCAACGATTTAGTGAAATGTGCAGTTGCTCCCACCTCGTTTACAAATGATGTGAAATACAAGCGTCGTGAGGGTAACCTGTCGGCTCAAATAAAGTCCCTTAAAGATAACTCCTTGTTTTTCAATTCTTCACAAGGTCTGCATTACATCCGCAAAGGAAATGATCCAGTATCAGACCTTCTTGCATGACAAACTTCTTAGGCGACTTGTACTAAAACGAGACAGAAGTCGTTAAAAATATATGTGTATAGATAGAATATACGTGTGTGCATGGTTGTATACACATGTAGTTATACATATGTGTGTGTGTGGGGGGGGGGGAGTATGTCTTTGCATGGTATACATGTGTGGTATATACATGTGCTTGTGGAAGAGGGGGTGTGCGCACGCGCTTGTATATGGAGGGAGGGGAGTCTGTTAAAAACTTTTCTAACTCACGGGATCTGCACATGGCAACTGATGCTATCATTAGCCAGACCATGTTCGCATGATAAATGCTACAAGCCTGTGTTCTGCCTCAGACTTTGCACTTCGTCATCGCAATACCAGACTGGAGGAGCTATATCGGGTTGGGCAAGTAGTGAAGCTATTGTCAACTAACCACCCTCCCTACACCACCCACCCAATCAACCCACTCATGTGGCCAAGTGAGACAGGTCATCGCTCAATATCTCCAGCCACGTCACACCAGAGGAGTGTCCAGTCTTTTCTAAAGTAAAAAAAAGCTCGCCAAACTCTACGTCACATTGGTGTGCTGTCGTCTCCTCTGGTAATCCCGGGATGACTAACCATGAGTTCTGACACGTCTCTGGGACATTTTCGCGGAAAATATTGGCAGCCATGGTTTTACATGCATCCGATTGTCCCAAAACCTTCCTGCCTAAGATAAACCTGATGTCGGAAGTTTTTTAAACTGCCCGTAAAGCGCGCGCCCGCAAACACACAAAATCAAAACAAACAACAACAAACAGAATCAAATAATCAGGAATTTAACCTTTCGTTAGCTCTCTCTTTTTTTTTAATCACCATTCCAATAGTAAAGCTATAAAAACTTTTTGACAGAGTGCCTTTCCAGGGGAAGGGGGTAGATGTCCACTATAAGATGTAACTGATACTGACATTCAGCAATATGCAATTATGAACCAATAGACTTTCTTTATGGTCGGAGTTTAGGTTACTTTAAATATGTATTCTCAAAATATAAGTATATAATTACACTTAATATAAAAGATATAAACCTTCAGACAACGGCATCTCACCAAGGAAAGTAGAAAAAAAACTACACAGGCGATCGAGCTTCTGTGACATATGTCTGAAGTATTAAAAGCGAGTGTATATCTGTTCAGCGAACTCGTACAAGTTGAACAAATGAACTTATCTTCTCTTTAATTATATGCTGGTTTTCAAAAGAAAAAAATTAATTTCGGCATCAATGGCTGCAGGAACATAAACAAATCTGAAAGCACTATATTTATTGAATGACTGAGCGCCAGGTACTCGGATACGTTTACGTCTTACAACACACAAACACCTCTATAGAGGGCGAGACAGACGACAAAACAAACTAACAGAAGGACGATAAACAAACCGCGGGAAGGGGTTGGCGTGAAGCGAAACTTCGCTACCTGAGGAGTTTTTCAGCTTCACACACAATGGACGGTAGGCGGGTTGTTTCTCTGGTTATATCAAGCCGCTATAGTTAACAGCTTAACATGAGTATTATTATGTACGATGTATGTCGTATGTGCGTAAGTGCAATTATCTATGCATGACGCATGTGTGTGTGCGCACGCGTCATTGGTCAATGTCGTCGTTGAAGTGCAGTTGTTGGACTAACGTTGGCACCAAATGGTGTCACAACCTCGCCGCCGAGTGACGTCCACGTGACCTACTTCCTGCCTGTCCACGCGCCGACGCATGAGGTCCCCGCGTGACAATGGCGACAGCTTTGGCGGCTGTGTTCGTGTGGCGCTGACGATTTGCGAAGCTAATAAACTAAAATTGCAGAGGCAGTTTTACTGTCCACATCTGTGGGTCGGCCACGCCCTGTGCACCGAAGTATATTTATACAGGGCAACGATCGGCCTCGAACCAAGGTGCATGGTGTCGGCGTGATCACGGGAATGACCTCATGGCGCTAATTCTATAATGATAAATCTTCAACAAGATTAACATGCAGATACAGGTAGTCCTCGACTTACGACGGGGATCCGTTCCTGACGCGGCGTCGTAAACCGAATTTCGACGTAAGTCGGATCATACGTTCATACAGTACTGTACCATCATAATAACAGTACAGTACTGCAAACACTTAGCCTATCCAAACACCTATCCTAACACAGTACGCTACATAGTTATCATTAAACATAAGTACAGTAAAATATTGTAGTACAGTACGTTTAAAAATGACCTACTGTACTGTAAGTGCTGTAACAGTAATAAACAGTGTTAGGTTAGGCAGACTTTTCCAAAACAAGCCTGTCTCATCCACGTTGAACACTTGTTGAGCACAGTAACCACCCTCCTCAATTATCTTAGCCAATGCATTAGGAAACTCAGTTGCTGCTTTCTCATCAGCACCAGCAGCTTCACCTTGCACTTTAATGTTATGGAAATTGGCACGATCCTTAAACCTCAGAAACCAACCCCTACTCGCCACAAATTCTTCACTTTCACTTCCTTCCCCCGTTTCTCTTTTCAACGCCTCAAACAGTCGCCTAGCCTTCTCCTGAATAACCATAAAACTCACAGGGATACGGCGTTGATTTCGGTCTTGCAACCAAAGCGCCAATAATCTGTCCATCTCAATAATAAGCCCACTACGTTGCTTTGTTATCACTGTCGATGTAAGTGGGAATGAGTGTCGTAACCACGAAACGACGTAACTCGAGACCGTCGTAACCCGAGGACTACCTGTATAAATGAATCCATTCATCGATATAATTTTTGCGCTTGGATTTTGTGGTGTTACACTGAAGAAAAGATATAGTTTGACTTTCTATTGTGACTATATCAGAGAAAACATTTAGCTGATGTGTAATAAGAGGCTAGAAATTAAAGGAAGGTACAGTTTGCTGTACGATATATCATTTTTCATGTTCTAAACGAAAAGACTTACAACATATGCTTCCTTGATTGACCCTCAGAGTAAATAAAAAAAAAACTGGCACAGAATCGTTAAAAACCTTTTGAAAAGGAACTATGAACACCAACTTAAAAATTCAAATGTGTTAAATTTTTTTTAAAGTCTTCTTTCAATTTTTATTTATAGCTATGTACTTAAATTAGGCTGCACAATTTGCCCTCAAGTCAAGGGTGGTGAAGGATTGAGGTGAGTAGGTGACAGGCTATTTTTTTTAAAACTGAGAAGCTGAGGTGAATAATAATTAAAGACCTGAAACAAAAACCCCTTCTTAATGTATAAATCTTCAAGAAAATTTAAGCTCGTGATAGTCAAGCACATGAAGAGAAAGACTAAATACCTTCAGCCTACCAACATAAAGCATAAACAGGAAAACTTGTAAACAGCTGGTATTCTACAATGGGCATTTTTTACCCCTTGTACCTAACTCCATAACTGAAATTTACAATACAAAATTAAGCACCCAATTTTAATTCCCCCAATCGAAAAATATTGTCCTGCTCTGTATTACTGAAATAGTCAATGTCAGGTCAGGGTTAATTTAAGGTTAACTCTGGCTATCCTATAGTCATCATGCGACCTGTTTTTTGCCCATTGATGCAATGTGGTTAGAAAAAGACACTATAAATAGCCCAGGTGAACTCTATTAAAGCTGGTATTGCAATCTCTCCGATGCAATTAAGGAGTTAAAGCATAAACTATTAAAATCAGAAATAAAGATTACATACTAAATATCAAGACTAATTACATTTAGTGAAGTTTGTCATAAATAAATGTCTATAAGGAGTATTGTCTCCATATATGTGATACATGACACTATCTGTCTTTGTTCACTTCAGGATAAAGAATATGTTACTGCTGATACAATGGCATCTAAACAAATGCAGACTGAGCTGGATTTCTTCAAGCTAACATCTTTTGATCATTTGATGACTTATCTACCTTGCAAAAGTGCCTTTAGTTAACACTTTTTTTAAGAGGAGTGACAAAGTATTTTTTGTTACTTTAATACTAAGATTAAAACCCACAACATATCTTTCTATTTTGCACAGAGATGACAGTCCATTGTTTAGATGGGACTTTTCAACACGCACAAATGGCAGTGGACCAAAGACCTTTTTTGAATAGGCAGAAGGCACTGTTTTTATATATATATATTTGGTTACTTTGATTCCAGTTTAATCTTTTTCCAACATTCTAACACCATGCTAAAATGTATGATGCACAAGAGGGAGTGAATATGGAATATCAAAAGTTTGTTGACAAAATATTTTTTAAGTAACCATAGTACCAGCCATGTTATTCTAAATGCTAGGCTCTACTTAAAACTATGACATGATGTAGTCACTGGTTTGTGTTGTACTTCATGAGTTCTTCCCCTTGAGTTTAAGCCCAACACAGATGGGTGTGTTCCCAAAATTTCCAGAATAGAAGGTTTTGCTTTTGTTTTTTATTTTGGATGTGTAAAGAGATCGACCATTAAGAATGCATAGTTGCTACATTTCATCCTGTATCTTTACCAGCATCAATAAATGTAAAAAATAAACCACTTTATCTACTCTAGGACGTAATTAATGAGCTTGATGCAATAACAGTAAAAGCAACAAGGAAGTAAGACACATTAAAACTTACAATAGGGGTCCTTTTCCAGCAGCGGGTTGCCATGGAGACTAATGCTAAGAATATGCATGTGACGAATGCTAGCCAAGGCAGACCAGTCCAAGTTGTTGTTTGACAAAATAAGTGTGCCCAGTGCCAAGAACTGAGCAAGTCCTTCAAGACTCTCCAACTGTGAAGTAGACAACAGTATGTTAAATGTTGGTTCTGTGTAAGTTACCCTGACAAAAATAAACTGACCAAGGCATCTGAAATTCTATATTTTGCAGATTTTTCTTTTATGTCAATGTTATCATTTTCAAAACCTTTAGTCAGTACGGATTGACAGAATAAAAAGGAGGACCTAATTTGGAAGTTAAATCTCATTCTCCTCTCTTTTATTATGTCACATCTATCCACGCACTCTCACCTTATAACAATCATATGTGTATAACATGTAATATACAATATATAATGATTATTTAATGCGGTTTAGTTTGGCATTGTGCCAAAAACTATAAATACTTAAGTTAATGATACTGCTAAATATATTTTATGTTGAATTTTGCATAACTATAATTATTATCTTTTGCTTTTGCTCATATTAATATTAAAATGTTCTATTTTGGTGAAAAACAATCAAATACAAACAGCTACAAGTGAGTGCACATACCAGATTGTTGCTAAGATCCAGGTACCACAGCTGCTTGCAGCAATCAAGGCCAGCTGCTTCTTGGAGTTTAATTCCTTGCAAAATTAAGCTGCGAAGTTTTGGACAAGAGGCTAATCTTTCTGGAATCACTGAAAATGATGAATGAGAAAAATCATTCAAAGTGATTGGGAGAATGATGACTTTGAGTCTAAATGATTTTGATTTTTGACTACATTATGATTTTGACTAACATGACTACTACATGAATGCACGATGGGAAAAAATCATATGAAACCATAAATCAATATTTGTAAATTTATTTAAATGAACAGGTATAACATTGATAATCACATTAGTAGTGAAATGTTATTCAATCTTCTCTCAGCCACACCTACACAGACCTTGAATAAGACTTAATTCAATGAGATAATGTTAAAATGCTTTGCACCCCAACATCTCAAATTCCCAGATTCCACAGGAGGTTATCACTAAGGGTTAACAAATATATTAGAGAAACCATGGAAGCATGGAATGCTTTAAGTATTAGGGTTCTCTGGTGAGGCATATGTATTTCACAAACATTACCACAGACCCATATACTTTCTGCATTCTGTGCTACTATGTAGTATATCAGTCAGTAAACAAATTACACACACATAATATTATGTGTAAATATCAGTTGAATTTAGATTTTACTGAGGAAATTCTATTTTCCAACATATGCAGCGGATGACCTTCCTTCTCAAAAATATAATTTTCTGAATATTTTTCTCCTATGTCGCTTGTGATGTTGGGTGCACCATTGGACTTTTAACAAAAGTATTATATAGCTGTCTTCAGTACTGACCAGGGTGTGAAACGTACTTATTACTTAGCACTATATGTGAAACTATAGGGTGATTTCATTTTCTTCTTATGTATAACACAATTTGCTTTTGGAAAATACCTTACTCACCTAACCCAAGATTTGACAGGTCTAAGAATTCTGTTTCATGCAGTGGGGCATACTGACAGCGTAACCGCAGGATCTGTAAAAGAGAAATACAGTCTAATTTCTGTCATTAAATTTAAATATTAATTTCATTTAAATTTAAGAAACTACTAAATCTATAAAGAACTGCACACCTGATTGCTTAGCGTCATGATTCTTTCATATTTATACGAAATTCGTAATAAAAGTGAGAGGATCCTGGCGCACGGTTGCTGCCCTATCACCACTGGCGTCCTTTCTTCCATAATGAAAAATAGTTCCTAAGAAACAATTTTTTAAAATTAATGCATACGCAAACTACCTCAACTGAAATTTTACTATAATACAACCGATTAATAAGTTGACTTTCTGGATGTTTTCGAAACAGTGATGAGACTAGAAATCATTATTAATTCTGCCCATTGATATTTATCTCGTTTCGAGCAACCGGTGACCTTTCAAAAGGTCGTGTTTACATACCTTAAGAATTTATTTCAAAACCACGCGGAGCTGTCAAAATATCTGATCATCTTAAACAGCCCTTTTAACTGGCATGAACTGTTACTTAATGTAATGCTTTAATGGATTAGTGGATATTTTCTTTTGATTAATCATGGCAGGGTCTGCATGAGCCAGGAGATTTAAACTATAATAAATATATAAATTTTTGACTTCAATTATTCTTAAAACATTCCATGCAGGGACCTATCGTGCCAGCACAAACTTATATTACATGTCCGGGGTGCCAGTGCTAGAAGTCGATCGTTGCCAAACGGCAAATGACAGATTTTCAACTTAAAAAAAGGAAATACCCTAGCAGCATCGGAAACCATAAGCTCAAGGGGTCCACCAAGTTTGTCTTGATCCGACTGTGATACAGGGGGTCAATCTATCGCAATGCTTGACTCGTCTTGCATGCCGCTGTCAGCGCATGCGCACATAAGCCAAGCTCCACGCTCGCCGAGGCGAAAACAGAGTGCGGGAGATCAACCCCACATATAGGGTCGTGACCCCTAACAATGGCAATGACTCTTCGCCATGGCGTGCTACATACGACCACATGCGTGCAGGCAAAGCCGCCATTTTCAAATGTGTGAGTCTACACTTTTCCCAACAGAAAAGCTTCTCAAGCGGTCAATTTCTATACTGATACATGTGTTCGACGCTTCGATAACAGTACGTATAATTTTTATACTCTATATTAACATAGTTATTGAGATTTTAACTACAGAAATGTCCAAATTTAATGCAGAATATCATTCTAAGAGAAAAAGATTAAGAGTACACATTAACGCAATAAATGCACAAGTTTTCCAGACAGAGGTAGAAATCGTGCTCAGCAGTTCTGAACGCTTGCATTGATAATTCTTTAGCCGTTAGCAATGGAGAGAATTTGGAGCTGTCAGAATTTCCTCAAATTGCGATTACGAAAGTGGAACGTAACAGAGCTTCGACAGTTCCGTCTGTTTACTGGTACGATAGCGTTAAAATGCCAGGTTTCTTCGGGCAGTATAATATTTTTTTTCTCTTATTTATTGTGGGTTTGTTTTTTTTTTGTCTTGCAAGTCCTGGGCTGTGTGTGAACTATGCTGATTATTAGGCTCATAACCTTTCATGTTTATTTGTTCAAGAAGCAGTGTTTATATGGTAAAGGATTTTGGTGTAAAATGTACTTGCTTTGTCACATATTGCTGATAATGTTGACAGATTTGGTCCTTTGGACTCTTTAACTCTGCCTCTCAATTTTATATTTTTTAGGCTAGCTTAAACGACTTTTTCAAACACCAAACTTTCCACTGCAGCAGCTAATTAAGATATTTGTCAAAGAGCAGCATAAGGATTGTGTTCCCAGTGGTGAACCAAAAAAAAAAACTTATATAGATAGCCCATTGACAACTGATTGTGACTGGAAGTATCATTTCAGACAACTTTAATGGTCTTTTTCAACAACAAATCATAATAACTGCATAATGGTCAATAATTTATTTTACTGTTATTCTAGATAGCTGGCTGCTGGCATTTTAAGATGAAAGTGGTCACAGGGTGTGCAACTTCCCACTACAATCTATTGAACCAGATGCAAGCTTCATTAATTAGAGCTATAAAGCTGATTCCTCATGTCCTATGCTTCCAGTTCTCCTGCACAAGTCATTAAGTAAGTGCAATTTACTTTTTGATTCATAATATTCATAATCCTTGTGCAGAAAGAAAATTTATGAAGCATGTGACCATTAATGGTCAAAATGACTTCTATGTTATTGTGTGCTGCAGATTTAAGGAAGGAGAAAAAGATAATACCTGAACTGTTTGAACACAGTCATTACACCACAGATAGTGTAGCTTTTGTGTGTGATGCTGCACTATAAGAGTGTGTTATTATTATACTTTTGATCTTGATTTGTGAAATCTTATTTGCCTTCTATATTTATTTCCATGCAGGTAACTACCAAGAATCTAGCTGAATCTGCAAGGGACAAAAATGTCGGAGGTGGAGAGTGATGACAAAAATGCTCCCACTCAACCAAAAAGGATACGGATAACTCCGATTAGATTTCGGTCTGTTTTCATTTCCTCTGCTTAATTTTAGGGAATTTTTTTTGGTGGACATCATGTAGGGACACAAGGCTGTGTCCTCTTTCTGGTAAAATAGCATACAGTGATAAACAAGTTTGTACAATAACAATAAAATGTTCTTTAAAAAAAATTTTAACAACCTATCAGCAGCTGACAGTTTTAAATGTACTAAGCTGAAAAAAGTTTATGCAAATGTATTCATTTGACACAGGGATGCACAGCTAACAGCGAAGGAGAGAAGGATGCCGAGGAATCACTATATGCTGACCATTCAGTTATGCAGCAATGTCCACCACCATTGCCATACTCTTTGCCACTAGTGGTTGGCACCATCTCAAGGGTGTCCCAAGTAGCAGCTTTCAAAAAAGGACTGTTTCACCTTTGCCTTCACACCCCCAGCGCCTTCCGATTCCATTGTCTGGTTTTCAGCCTGCCAGCATAAAGACCCATAACCCCTTGGAAGGTAATTTAAAGCCATTTTGTTTATAATCATTTTAGCTTTTTTTTCTTCTTACCCTTGGCCAAGAGTTATGAACAGTGCTTTTATGAGTTAAACTGGAAGCGGAAAATCCCAGCCTTTTGCCATAGTGAAAAAATTTGAAACAAATATGGATCACATATCAGATAGATATGACAAATGGTAAAGATTAACCAAAATTAATGGTATTTTCCAGGCATTGTGAACTATAGCAAAGCTAGAAAGATCATTATTTTACATGTTTTCTGCTATTGTGTTCTTAGGTTAGAACTAAACTAGAGAAAGTTGGGATGCAACAACTGTCTCTTCTGGAAGAGATGAAGAATGATACAAACAACCTTAAAAGGATGTTTACATGGATGGAGGAACAAGAACAGGAAAGGCAAATGACACGGGAAATCTGCCAGAGGGGTTCCAGTCTCGCTTAACAATCAGCAGAAGATGTAGAGAGTCTTGAGGGAGATATGAAGACAGACCCATAAAAAAGGACATGCTTGGTATGTGCTTTATTCTGATTTGTTAGTAGGAGGAGTCAAATCTTTTTATCTGATTCCCTTTAAAGGTTTCCATACCATACATTCATTGTATAAAACTAATGACATGTTGCAGTACTAAAAGTAATAAAGGCATTGTTATGGTGGCATTGATTAGAGCAGATAGTAAATTTTCTGTACCCACTTTTGCTTGGTTGTATGAAACTTCCTGAATTGTTGCTGTCTTTTTTTTTGGGGGGGTGTCTTTAAATACTAGTTGTCATAACAGGTATTATAATGTTGCCCACTGCAATTTTTTTAAAATGATGTGTATTTATTTTTGTCTGTTTTCAGGAATGCCATTCGGTGATGCGTCGGGCTTCACATTAAAGCATGTAGTGAGGGGCATTCTATCTGTGCTATTTTCAACTGAGTTGGCCTGATCTTGCAACTTCAATGGGACTCAAGAACCACCCCTTCATTTTACAAACAGTTCAGGGTAAGGATTTAAATATTTGACTCTGTGTGTGTGTGTATACGGTACATTAATACATGCCTGTCATAAAATAGGACTGTTTGGATTGTTTCTTTATCTTTTAGTTATGAACCTTAACCTTTGACTCTGCTAGGTGCAGACAAGAATTTTCATGAGTCATAAAAAAAAAAAACATGACAGGAAGATAAATCAGGCCTGGAGAACTGTCCCTACCTCATTTTATTGTGATTGAATTACATTGCCAAAATAAAATATGGACACATGTTTACGCAATTTCTAGTGACTGTAGTCCTTTAATCAGCTGGTTAACACTGTGTAGAAAGGAATTAAAATGACAGTTTATAGACATCTTTACAGTTCCCATGTATTGGGATTGTTTTTGAAATTAGAATTTCCAGAGTTTTTCTGCCTATAGAAATTCTAACTGAAATTCAAATGCAGTTCCACTTGTAGTTCCTTTCTGTTTATAACGCTTTAAATTTTTATGCCACTTTACATATCAGTATAATTTGCTTGTACCTCTTTTTGTTTCACATTATATTCTGGATTTTAGGGTCAGTAACCTACAATTAAGTGATTACTTTTTTATGCAGACCTCATATTCTTATATTTGTTCTATTTTTAGATGCTGCAAGAAAAAGTTATCCTGAAGCTACGGATGCTGACTTGCATGCATCAACTTGGTTAGCTGTGCTAGGGATCAAGAGAATGGCAGAAGGGAAAGGGTTGAGCACAGCCTATACGTCAGTTAATTGTTCTGGGGTGGAGGACAAGTAAAGCTGTGCAACTTTCTACCTACAGTTGTAAAATTCTTGTACATAAACCTGCATATACTAAATCTGGATTTATATAATTATATAAAACTGTGCTGTGATTATTATTTACTCTAACCCATTAATTTATCAATGAGGATATTTTCACCCGATCCAATAAGAGATGTGTTGTGGTAAATTCAGAATCATTTATATGTTTACAGTTCTTTCTAATACCTTCTAAAATTCTTGAACATAATTGTGTTTCAAACATGTGTTTGATGGTTTCCTTTTCTTAGTGATAAAGGTGCAATTTAAAATTTTAATCTGTTTTAAAAGATTGTAGTTAATACCATAAGCTGCAATCCAACCTAGAACCTTTTATAGTTAATTTCATGACTTTGATTTATTTTTAGAAATGTCTATTAAAGCATCACTCTTTTTTGACAGCAATTCAGTTCATACTTATCATTTGATATATTGTCATAGATCTTTGAACCTTTTCTTTGGGAAAATGTAATTAGTGTTAAGGAAACTGCAATTTAATTTTAATTGTTTTGTCAATGGATACATGGTTTTGCATCGTTCTACAACTTATAATTAAATAACGAATGTTGCATTAATATATCAAGAGGAAATCTTTTATGTATGCAAACAGACAATGCTTTAAAAAAAATTTTATATATTTTTAAAATTATTTTTTTTTATCAGTTTGCTTTTTATCCTTATTTATGATAACATTTTTACCTTGATAAATGATAAATTGTTTATGTATACAAATGAGACAATGCTTTAAAAAAATTGTATATTTTTAACATTATTTTTTATTAGTTTGCTTTTTATCCTTATTTGTGATAATATTTTTACCTTGATAAATGATAAATTGTTTATGTATACAAATGAGACAATGCTTTAAAAAAAATTTTATATTAAAAAAAATTTTTTTAGTTTGCTTTTTATCCTTATTTTACCTCAATAAACGCCAATAAATAACAAATCATGTTTGTTTGTTTTTTTATAACATTTTGCACTTTTGTGCACTCTTTTGCTGCTTGTTATATATATATATAATTATTGCAAAATACACAAATTATTAATCCATTTGATATTGGTATTTTTTTAGGAATTTTGGCATGTCTTGATTTAGAAATATGTAAATCAGGATATGCCGAAATCCCTAAAAATACCAATAATCTGAAGATATAAATAGTGGGATATATAAAAAAAAAAAAAGATGGGACGTACCCATGAGCCATCAGGGTTGACTAGCGGTCACAAGGGGGAGAGAAGCGTCCCACGCTTGTTTCACAGGTAAAACCGACATGACCCCGTTGTTACGGCCCGGTTTCACTTTCGCTATGGGTCGGACGCCATTTTGCCACATGGCCCCCGGATACTCAAGACATGTCCCCCACCTGTAGCCAATATTCCTTTGCTGCTGGGGTAGGAACTCCACGTCCGTGGTCTCTTATCTGGCAGTAGAATCAATGTGCGTTGGTCTGTGTGAGTGACTCCGGCAAGTTCTTCAATAAAGTCTCAATAAGGAAACAAAACAAAAACAACAAAAAAGTATGTAGCTGAACAGTAGATACATATCTTTATCAGACTTAAATATTAATCAGTGACAACTAATCTCAAAGAATTGGATTACAAATATTTAGAAGTGCATGCATTTTGCATGGGTCTGTTCCGCTGGGGGTAAGCTATAGAATGCTAAAGATTTTAACTGAATCCAGATACAAGATTCACTGTGTATCGTCGGTTTAGAAGCTGGTTACAGGCAAGATATAAAACTCTGTAAGCTTGTTGATTCTCAAAAAGAAAATGTTATCTTGCATAAGTAAAAAATGTAGTCCGTGACCCTAAAGGGTGGTGTTAAAGAGCCCTGGCTTATCTCAGAGTCAGCTCTCATAAGGACAGTATCACATCTCTACTCACTCCCTCCCTGCCTTCTCCCTCTTACCTTCTGCAACTCTCTCTACAGAGTCAGGTGCCCATAGCTGGGAGGAATACGCTGCGCTACACGGGAAACAAACCGCGCTCTCGAGTTCGAACACCACTGTTAGAAGTAGATAATAATTAAGTAGATGGAGATTCAGAATGGGATTGAAATATAATTAAGGTGCTCTACACCTCATCCCAGGGCAAAGTTATATCTAAGCTACTTAGCCTACTAAGAACATCTAATATTTCTGTGTGCCAAGGACCTTATAAATTAGTAGATTAACTCCATTCGCTGTTAACATTCACGGTCCATACACCTTCAATCGCAGGCTCGGCATTGTCTTCTGATAAATACAAGAGGTGCACCATGATCTTCTCTCTATCAGTTTCTTAAATTCCCGTCTCTCCTTCCTGACTTATTTCACATACGAGCAATCTGTATCAGCTTTACATAGCTTCGGTCTTCTTTCATTCCCTTCATTGATTTGCTAGTAATCATTCGAGCTTGAAAGGTCACTTTTTCTCTTTCACTCATTCATTCACTAGTTCTCTCCCTTTCTCACTAAACTCAGTTATTCACTCTCAACAAAGGTGAAGTGTGATTTTGAGATCAGGCAGGGGTTTTTTTGGTGTTTGTTTGTTTGTTTTTTTAAAGTGGAAAGGGCTTAATAAGAGAACATCTTTCGTAAGTGTTGCAGTAAACCCTTTACTTTATTATTAGTACATGTACATATAATAAAGTATATAGAATTCAATTTTTACCGGACTTTACCCTGTGCAAGCTTAAACTCTGTATGTCTAATGCTAACACAACAATGTTTCTCCCTCTCATACTTTCTCTCTCTCCCTCCCTCCTTCCAAATCTCGTGCAAATTAACATCTCAAGAAGCTTAATTATTATTCGCTATTTCGAAAACTTTGGCTTTGCTTTCTTTCAGAAGATCACTAGACCTGTCGCACGGTTTGATATCGGAGAGTGTTGTGGTGACATTATGGCGACGTGTGGCCCTACCTGCTGACAACACTGTGTGCTACAACTGCACATTACATAATACGCATAACACCACACATCATCGCCAGCGGGAAAACGCTAATTTCGTCAATCGATGTGGCAGCGTTGTAATCAAGGCACGTGCAGTGACCTTTGAGTGGGAGGAGCCAGCCTGCTTCTCGGTACCGTCGATCATAGCAACATCTGCGGTAATGTTAGTGACGAAACTTCCAGAAATAGACTAACGCCGATGTCTAGGGATACCGTGGAGTTTGTTTACTTAAGGAGAGGCTCTTTATTCAGGCTAATCGATTCGGCTGTTCCCGATTTCTCCTGCATGGTTTGTTTTGAGCAACTGTTTTAGTTCTAATATAAACCTGCGCGGACTTTCACACCTGACGCCCACTTTTAGTGGTCAATGTACATAGAATCATTATGTTTTAAATAGTTAGATAATAAATAACTAAGATATATATACGTAAATGCGTTCCTGCAGATTGTTCTACACCAACCCCACTGTGACAAAGCAGAAACAAAACAAAAAATATTGTAAACAAACTACAACAAAACTACACAATTTTTTTTAAAAATATACTTAGTTCGAAAACTATTAAGACTTATCTATATCAATATAAAAGACTGCACTTTTTGGTATATTGTTTTAAAAATGAAATCGAATTGTGATGTCATAGACACATGAGCTGGCTGCTGATGGCCCGATGAGTAGGATTTTATCAGCAAGTCTCCGAGGCAACCCTAAATCGGTCCTCGGTGAGTTTAGTTTTTGCTACTCTTCACGGAGTTATTTTTGGCATCTGATTCAGAAATAAACCGAACTGGCGGGGAAGCTGAAGCTGAAGAACTCACACACACACAAATTACTCCACGTCAGAGTCGCTGCCATGTCTAGGACATCCATGGATTTCATCACCTGCGACAAGAAACCATGCACCGCTCCCCTTGTTGTGTGCTACGTGTCGATGCTGTGCGTGCGTGCGTGCGTCTCTCTCTCACACACACACATGGGAAGGGTGTATGGGATTTTTTTTTTTTTTTTTGCTTCCTGTTCCCATTTACATTTTTCTATGAAAATCTCATTAATTGTATAGAAGAAAAAGAAGAGGTTAACATTAACAATTATTTTAAGTAACCAAATATCATCAATATGAGTTAAAGATTCCACTTTACAAAAATGTGATTGTCTGAGTGACCAACCTTACCCTTTGCACTTCGTATCGAGGTACGAAATTCACGTACTCGACTTGACAATATTTAATGAGTCAGTAGCCTTTTCCAGCAGCTTCTGTCATTCTGCACTCAAAGAGTCGAAGTTTGTTTACTCAGTGTTCTTCCATTGTGACCAGTCGGTGTGTCACTGATGACGAGGCAATAAATGATATCAAATTTAAGGCTAAATCGAGGTACGTGCAGTGACAAAACCTACTCAATAGCGGGGTTCATCCAGTTTGGTGTCTAATGTTGTGGTTAAACAGGTGTGTGAACTAGCGTCTGCAACAAATTACGGAACAACATTTACTTCAGTGTTTTCTGAAATGTCTTGAGATTGTTGTGAGTCACTGCAAGCCCGTTACAGTCTGTCTGAATGCTTTGACTGACTACAGGTAACTAGTGTAAAGGTGAAAAGTGGCCAATGCTGTGACTGTAAATAGTGTTTCAAGTGTCGACCTTACCACTAACTTCGTGTACCATCACACTCACAGCAATGGGTACGATCTAATCAAGGTAAGAAATATCAGCTTATCATAGTTACAATAGAGCACTGGGAATGACAATGCTTTATTGATCCTTACAGAAATCAATCACCATCAGAAATTGTCAATAAAAATCTATGTAAATATCACAATGACTTGCAAACTCAAAACAACAACAAATAATAATAAACAGTTCGCATTCACTAATTACACAATAAATAATTATATCAAACTGGTCACTCATCTATCCGTCTTTATTATCCTGAAATTCATTTGGGTGTTCAAACAAAAAGAACTAAAAGTTATTATATTCATAGATTTAAATTCGTTGCTTTAATGTTGATGTTACCATTTTTTTTCTAATTTCTTTTGGCATTCTTTTTTTCTTATTTACGAATCCCTTACCCCTTTTGCGGGTATTTATGCGCCACCAGTATATTGTACTTGTGCGTATGTGCTTTTGTGTGTGTGTGTTTTCACGTGTGTGTGTGTGTTTGCACACATGCAATGCAGCTGCATAACAACTTTAATCTGATGTGTGCATGCATGAAGTATCATAGAACTGGAAGTGACAAATTAATCCCTCATTCGCAGACTTATCCTGAGGAAGACTTAACTATCCCAAATTCCCAGCTTATGTGTTTGTTGACTCGTGATAACACTAATAAAGCAATCACACTGAACACGCAGAGCTCGATACTTTAAGCCTAAGTTGTGATTTCCCTCTACAAAATGATGCAAGACGATTGTAGTGACGATGAATGCACTTCCCAGCGCTTCCTGTTATCATAAACAATGAACCTATTACTAACCTTTTATCATCGTCATTATCATCACAAGCAGCAATAAAAGAAACAAGTTTTTATTTATTTAGAGTCTACAAATTAAAAAATAATTTTTAAACAAGTAACTTATAACAAGGAGTCACATCTAGTTTTGTTCTTTCTCATGCGAATTTGCTTTTTTTTTTTTTTTTCGTTTTTGCATTCAACTTATTGGACCAAGATACTAGATGTAGACACACGTAAACAAACGTTGATAAAGCTATTGGCAAAGTTTTCTATAACCGTCATGTAACAACTTTGCCAAACTTGCTCAAACCTTCTATATTTGTCCTATTGGGAACGACGGGCCTTTGAATGGAGGATCGACACACACAGACACAAAACTAATACTTTTGAATCACACACATAGACAGACGGTGGTGCAGACACACAAACACAAAAATGTGGATTCGTGATTACTCCAATGACTAATCCTTAGATCCTATAAAACACGATTTTGCTGTTCTCCACGTGTGTCTGGCTCGTGCAGTAAGCAGTAACCTGACCCTGTATCTGACACAAGAGAAAACACTTGCGCTGCATGCACCTCTTCCGCAGAAACCAATTGCAAAGTTCTGTAATGTGCAGCCGCCCTCAAGACAGATAAACATCAGGGAAACGCTAGGGAAACCCAGACAGAAAGTTCTAGACAGCGGAATATTATTCTGATCTGTTACTCTAGCGACCCGGTAGACGTCTTGACTGCTATAGTGATGAGAGTGGCTCAGTGTGTTCATTATTTAAAGTCAACGATCGCCTCGTTGCACAAGATGGAGGGCAAGGACCGAAACGGTCATTGATCGAGGGGTCATAAAAATACTGCTATCAGAATGGTGATCGGCTGCCTTTTCACTCGCGTGAGCCGCATACAACCAAAATAATGTTACAACACACAGTTCTTTGTATATGTTAGATGCTGAGCTGTTTACATAACTTAGAAAGAATTCACTATGAACTAACACCCCGATTTGCAGGTACAACATGACAGAAACGCTTATTACTCACAGGATAAATATTCTGTGAGGATATGCTGTGATAAAAATGCAGTGTATACCTTTAGACTTAAATTCCAAATATCAAACTATAGTATTTCTTTCTTAATAATAAACTTGTACTTTATATACTGCATAATCACGCTCGGGAAGGAGTGGGGGAGGGGAGTTGGTTTTTTTACGCCGAGCCAGCAACTAAGGATGTATCACGGCAAGGCAGCCAGCCCTGTAAACAGATGCCACATGCAGGTAAAGAATAGCGTGCCCCAGACGAGAGCTGAACCCGGGGCAGCCCACCTTCACAGTATCGGGGATACGTGCTAACCGTTGTGCCACCGGGCGGCCCCATTCACGAGGGAGGATGCTCTCAGCGCGTGAGACAAGTAGGAGACATGGGCAGCATACGAAGGACGTAAGAAAAAACAACCGTACAGACAAGTAGCAACAGACAAACATAGGAGACTCAAAGGGGAATTAGGGAACACACAGTGTCATAAATCTGCAGAGGAAGACGACCTAGACGGATGATGGATTAGTCAATAGACTATAATCACAACCATTTTGAATGGTGTAAGGAGTAATGCTCAAGGCACATCCAGTCGTGAAGGCTGCAAGTAAATATTTAAATCCTTATACCCTGGTAACCGAAAAACTTCCCACAATCGCGGGACATGATTGGTATGCGAAGTGAACACGACACTCATCTCAGGCAAAATCGGATCCCTACAAAAGGGAGAAAATTTGATACGACTAAGGTATGTGTGTGTGAGAGAGATTTCGGTAAGTTGAGCCAGACACTGACTCTCTAGACAGGAAATGAGTTATATGGTGTAAGTATTGTGTAACCCTAATAAATCTCGTAACATTATAACAGTTTTCTGGAGCGATAACTTCCTTGTTCCTTCTATAATAAGTCATGTCTTTCACTCTATTTATCGACCTCCGAGCTGATATGCTGTCATTATCAAATATGGCTTTGTCTATATAAAATTTTTATTGTTGTACTCGCCTCATTCATGTCATTTATAATTTTGATACAAAACTTTAACCATTTAATAATCCGTTGTCTACATTTTCCCTCGCCTATTTTTATTCGAGGAAAAATGTCTCTCGGCAACCACAAAATACACAATTAAGCTGCTTTAAGGACAATCGACCATTATATAATGACATGCCGGAATATTCTTTAGGCAAGTATGTATGGGAGTCTCGAGTGAATAAGTATTACAAGAATGTCTAGTAATTCATCCGGATTGGATGGGTCCCAAAAAAAAAAGTAAGATGGAGCGAGAGACGATGCCTTAAATAACATATGTAGCTAGCAGCGGGCAAAAGATGCAGTCTCGCCGACTCGTGTGTAAACGTGACTTGAGGACTTGCACGTGGTGCATCGTACGACGTGGGCCGACTATGGAATAGCGAACACTTTGCCGACTAAGCACTTTGCAGACGGTGTGATTGCTCGTGTAGACTGACACAAGAGGTTAACATCTCCAAAACTAACCAGCACTGCCAGCCCAGACGCACGTGACCCGGAACTAAAACAGAAGCAGTTTGCCACCTTGCGGAAAATGCAATATTTACATGGATGCCATGGACTGCATGGGCTTTGAAAAAGATTTATATCCACATTGCGAAAATCGCTATCTTTCTCTGTCTGTCACTCACACACCATCTTCACACACACCAAGACAGACAAGAAAATTCATTTTACACAATCTATGATACAAATTATTTCCTTTATTAAACGTATCAAAAGTATAGACACCACAAATCTCACTATATACAATGATTATATCATACAACAATACTAACTTGTTGACATCATGTCTGCGAAAAACAGATGTAAATAACATTGCTTAAAAAAATCGCAACATTTATGCAGACTGTTAATGAATGATGAACGAAAGGAGAGACTGTATAATACGTACCCATCGGATCACACGTTACTGTGGCAGTGTGAAACAATTAACAACCACCAAATAAGCATTCTCAACTTCCTAACATATCCGATAATTTAAATTCGGCTTATCAAAAAATTCCTGCATAATTAACAGAAGACAGAGCAACAGGTGTGAGGGTGTAGGTGGAATGTTCACGCGACTAGACGGAATAAAGGAATTGTTTACTCAAATATTCTCCCGCCAACGCAACCGTTTATCATACGAGTGAGAGAGAAAAAATATATATAACAATCAGTTTGTAAGCAATTTCAACTGAGGATCGAGTGTTAAGAAACCTCTTTCTTCTCCACTCAACGTTCTATCCACCTAGAAATATAAACATAAAGGACAGCTGATTTACTACACCCATTCATCTTTTTTTTAAATCGTTAATTTAAAAGCTACACAGTTCAATTAACGTGTTTTAAACTACTGAGACGCAAGGAAAATTCCTCAAAAAAATTTCGCGCGCTTCCTTATCTAATCAACTGCCTTTTCCTTCTTCCCTCTGCGCGTGTGTTTGTGCGTGTGTGTGTGTAGTAGTTGCAGTCGGCAGTGCAAACGTACCTCCTCCCAGACAGCCTTGAAAGCTAACCTGCCGAATCTGGATCGTCGCTATGCCTACGAACTAGATCTGCGCGTGATTCATTCCCTACAAGGAAATGTAGCCGGGGTTTGGGTTAAAAAAAGAGACCGCACCACACATTTCCTACAGCACAAAATAGTCCCCTCGAGCGCCATGCCAGCGACCGGGACAGACACACCACGTGCGAGTAGTGACGGTAATGGCCGGTTTCGCCGGCTCTTACCGGTTCCTGACTAACGCTCGTCCCGCCACCGCGACCCCCCAACAACTCCCACTCCACTTCACCCACAGAGCCCCTGTCAAGTTGCCGCCAGCTAGGGATCGCATGCAAAGTAAAGCTACAGGGTAGTCACCCACAAAGACCGCGCAGTTACAGAACGATCACCGCCCGCTCTTGGCAATTCACGTGCTACCGGCATGGCGGGCACGCACGCAGACGCGCGCGCATACGCTGGGCTGACACACACACACGTTCGACACCTGCGGATCACACACGCACACGAACGGGACCAAAAACGTAAGAGACAAGAGGCTTGTTGGAGGGGTGGATGGAGTGGAGGTAGGGGAGGGTGAAAAGTTCGCGGGGAAACAGGAGGCATTGCCGCCGCGCCAAGCCCTAACGCGTGTTGCCACGTAGTCATGACGAATCAAGTGATCCTCCCACACCTCTTCTCCCATTGGTTGTTGCAGACAGGCAAGAATGTCGTGTAAACGGACTTGTTTCGTTATCGAATCTGAAACAACAACAAAATCACTTTAGTTTTGTTTTGATTCTTAATAGCTTGAACAGTGCAGCTGTACAAATGTTTGTGATGTGAACGTTGTGTTGAGCTACGACGAGTGAAGATGGATGCTGCGTGCAAGCGATCAAGGTGGTTATAGTTACTACGATCGTGGTATTCTTTGAATAGATTTATATTGTTTCTTCGGGTATAAAAGCTATAGCTTGATCAGATGATGAACCCATCTAAGATACCAGTTAAATGACAGGTAAATAATTTTGGAAACAATAAAAAAAAAAAACAAGAATGGAGTGCAAAATGTGGGACAGGTGGTAGGTCAAAGGCGTGACCTGTCATGACCCTACTGACCGCGGGTCTACCCTTTTATCTTGAGGTGCCGGAGATAATAGTGTCCACCCTGATCAGCGGGAGACCCATTTATGTACAGGGATTAAGCCGGAGCATAGTATTAAGAGCTCTTTTCTCCGGTCTGAGAAAGTGTTCTACATTTTGTTCCGATCTTAAGGGTGACAGAAAACACCCCAGAATTAATACACGCGATTTTTTTTAAAATCGTCAATAAAATAAACATGTATACTAGTGAATATAAGGCATTAATATAATTATGCACTCAGGAAAAGGTTATAAGGCACTGATATAATATACCACCAGAAAAGAGTTTACATCATAATGCAATGATATAATAAGCATTCAGAAATTTCGTACAATCTAGAAAAAAAAGAAAAAAAAGAAACTAAAACAGAGCTCAGGATTAATGTCTCTTGATAGACCTTACAGTCGGTCGTTAGCCTCTTTTATCTGCCTACACCCTCAAATAACCCACCCGCTCACCCGAACAATACGTACAATCGCTGTATATAAAAAAAAAAGACGATGCATCTTTACTCTGGAGGGTGTGGTGGAAAATTGGCAGATTTGTAGCAGCAAGCCTGAAATTAATAAGTCAACGGGTATATTCCTGGCTGCCTTAAGCTAAACGATATCGGACACAAAGTACAAATGAGTCGACCGCCCCACTAAGGTAAAGTGCATTGCGTTCTTCATATAAACATGACCTTTTCGTGTCGAAAAAAGGGTAGGACGTACCATTTATATCTCACCAACTCTCCTACTAACAAAAGTCAGCTTTTGTACATTTTAAACAAAGAAAAACTACTACCATCCCCACCACCTGTGTCTGTGCTGGATAGGGACATCATAAGAACGCACCTTGCCAGATAATGACAGCCACAAAGACAAAAATGCTCTGACGTGACTGGATGACCCTAGAGGTCAAAGGCCACTGTGAGACGAGAGCTCGTATCTCGTCGCCCGAACTGACATCCTAAATGCGTGACCTGTAAGGAACGTAGACGACGAATGCAGACGGAAGAAATAAATAAAAGCTAAAGAAAATTAGTAAAATAATTTTTCCTATTAAATTCATAATTATAACTAATCATCAGTATTGAAACTTATGTGAGCATGCCAGATTACTATAGTTGCGAAAAGTACATCCTTTTTCAAAATAGGAAGATGATTGGGAGCTGTCGCCTGTGCCCTACTATTGTTGTCGTGAAGGCTCGTGTTTACGTCATGTGGCTGTTTCCTCGACACTCGGCATACAATTCCATCATCACCTACTTAATTGCTCTTTGCACGGATTCATGTAAACACTGCGTGACGCGTGAGCTGACACATGACAGCACAAGGCTGTATTTGCAGACATCGAAAGTGGATACTGTCGAAATACGAGAGTACTTAACTCTATTTTAAAGTTTTAATCTTTACATTCCTCCTTCCTTTAAAAACAAAAAAACAGACATGCAAGCGCGCGATATTTCTTTCGTATCCACGGTTTTAAAATGTCGAACTATTCTTAATCCACTCAGCACAAATGTCGTGGTGTTATTTATCAATCTGCTTGTCACGCAATATTGGTATATGCTTGTAAGCATGCATGTACTCAAAAGAGAGAATTGGAGCGTAAACACGAGACAAGGATACTACAGTGACGCAACATCAGTGCGGGAAATCCGGTTAGTGTGAGGAGTTTGTAAACATTCGATGATGCAATTCCGCTCTCTCTCTCTCTGGAAACAAAAGATAGCTGTAAGCAGCCTGAAAAGAGGTGATAAATAAATATTAAAAAGGTACAGGTTGTCCCCGAACCTTTTTTAGGTCGTTGCTTTATTTGAGGGCGGTACCTATCTACCCTCCCTTGCTGCCTAACCTTCCCCAGACCCTCTGAACAATCAGGTACCTATTCCAGACAACTGGGTTGACTGTTGGAAGTTTGCTTTGCCACTGGGTTACGAACCAGTGCGCCCCTCGGTGTGGACTCTAACCCCTCCGCTATAGGTGGCGGACGGGGGGAAGGGAGGAGGATAATGGCAAATGGTCAATGACCGACTATTTCAATTACTCTTAAACTTTCGCGTTCAGTCCAAACTTATATTTCCCCAGTCCTTTGTGAACAGGTTTCATGAGAGAACCTTTTTTTCCGCCTTTAACCCAAATATTCACCGCAAGCAGAGCCAGAGCTATTGAACAACAAAATCTATGCATAAAAAATTAGGGGAAAAAAAAAGAAAAAAGAAACAGTCAAAAAAAGAAACGTGAAGAAACCCGTCAAAATAAATAATTTTGTAGCATTGAATGGGAAGCCAAACTCTCAAAATAGCACTAAAATAGCCATGAAAGGAGAAAGGAAAATTCCAGGAACAAGGAAAAACAATCAGCCAGTTAAAGACGAAATAATAATTTTTTTAAAAAATAAAGAAAAAGATCTGTCAAAATGTTGAAATTTTTTTAATGATTAAAACTTATTTTAATATGATAAAATTATTTTAAAAAATTATTTTAAAAACGTGTCCTGCAGAAAAAAAACTATTCGTATTCCACTGATCAGTAACTCAGGAGAGAGAGAGAGGAGAAGTAGTGAAGAAATAGAGGAGCTATGCAAGGTGCATAATGGGCATTCTGTTGTGCTTCACATTTAAAATATGTAAAACACTTTTCCAAAAATACATATCCTTGTCATATCCACGGGGTTTTCATACGTAAGAGTACAGGTTCTGAGACAACTAAGCTGGGAAGGTTCTCACACACGTACCCATGGAGACGCTTTTTACAGGATTTTTTCGGCTTTTTGTTGTCTGAGTAAAAACGGAAATTGGAATAAATGTATGCCTAGTGAATATTTCACGAATGCATGGATGTTGATGGTAAATAATAATGATAATAATAGTTGTATCAAACCGAGACTGATTATTTCTAGAAACAAACACATAATCGATCACCATAATGCCAAACATTAATGCTGCTCCTAATTACCTGGGTTTTCTCCTGGGTAATAAAATTTACAGATGATTGCGGGTTCAGTGAATGTTTTTGGTTTAAGATAGCCAATTTAATGTCTCTCTTTATAGTTACACACTCACAATAACTGCTTAGAAAAAAAAATATTTATATAAATGAATTGATAACATTGTACTTGACAAAGAAGAGGAAGTTTGCCAAGCAAAGCAGGTAACTGCGCTACAAAAGCGGAAAGTGGAATGCGACAGACTGGAAAATTGTGTGAGCACGAAAAGACAAGCCGAGACTGTAGACGTCCATTAACAAGTGATGCATTCGCAAAGAGTGCAGGGCAGTCTGGTCTCCCTCCTTTCCAGCACCTTCCCGACCCTTTTTATTAAGTGGGCACCGAAAGGAGTCCTTTGATGCGTTAAACACAACACTGGGTTTTCGCGTGCAGTGATAGATATATATTACTTTTTGTGTCAATACGCGAATACTTATTGTATTTACAGCGCGCCCTTCGTACCTTTTTGTATATCGACGAATGTACATATACATATTTCACAATATGTTAAAGGTCTTGCTTTAAAAAAAAACAATAAAAAAAAAACACCACAGTATCAGTAATGAAGTTCGTGCGTTTCTTCGACTGTTGTACTTTCTCCAATTCTTTTTTTACTTCTGTAGCACTTCCCAAAGACGACTCACAACACGACAGACAAACCACACCGAACTTTGACGAGTAGCAGACAGACAGTCCACTCGACACCACTCGCACCTGACACCCAAGCACAAAGTTTTAGTTCGTCGGGTCTAAATAGTTCCTTGTTAGAAGCTGTCATTTTCCCCGACAGCCTGTCGCTTGTCGAGGTCCCTGTGCCTGTGCAACCCTGCCCTTCTGAACCGTGCACGAAAATGTGTTAGCGCGCACTGGCTCAGACAGTTCCGGTTCATCGCTTCCGTTTGACCACCGTGATGACGTCACGAGCCCGAACCTGCAAGGGCCGGTTTACACCAGTAAAGACCAGCCAAGCGCTCTGCACACTTGAACTTTAGACAAACTAGAACACTTGGCCCCACGATAATGGCCACAGCTGGCGACTGCTCCCGCGGTGCACGCACACTGCTGTGGCGTTAGATAAAAGAAGAAAAGTTTAAAAGCAGAGTGAACGAACTTACGAACTGCATTTCTTGGTTAAATTGCGTTTTATACTCATTGGGATGACTCAACACCTAGATAATATAAAACAGTTATTTGTGAGTGGCGGTGAGTTCTAAAAAGAAAGAAGGGAGAAGTGTGTGTGTGTGGGAGGACTTTATTGACGTTCGTGGTTAAGTATTTTTGTTTGTCTGACTAACGTCAGATTTGTTACACACAAATTTGCGAGACACATGGGATAGTCTCTAAATGCTATAGACTTAACAAAAATACTTTTCCGGAAAATACTAGTGTGGTTTGGCTTGATTTTCTAGAAAAACAGGAAATGAGAGGGGGGAAATCGAAAATCCTTTAATTTCCTTCTATTGTGCTGTCAAATACTAATATAAAATAAAATGTATCTAGAGCCGTCCTTGTTAGTGACCCGTGTCACCAACCTTTAGTGTGTGTACGCGCGCCAACTTAGGTGGGTTTTTTTTTGTTGTCGTTTTATACCATTCACAAAATAATTCCTTAGCAAAATTCGTCTGCTTGATGTCGACAAACAAAAGAAAAAAGGTTATAGATGCAAGCTGAGACTATCGCAAGCTGAGACTATCCTGATCATTTCTTACCTTAGTTGTGTTTCTGACAAGTAAGCGAGCAAACAAAAATATATGAAAAGCACTGTAACATCATAAGCTGAAAATAAAATGACGTTAAGTAATAAAATAAGAATAAAAATTTTCAGTAAGTTTTTAACAGGTGTCTGAATGCTGAAACAGCTATCTGTAAGCTCTTAACAGATAATGTGACACCCCATTTCTCACTGAATGTCCATGTGGACAGATTTTACTTACTCTTCCCCATTCCTTTTCTCCCAGGCTCTCTCATGCATGTGTGTGTATGTGTTCGCACGCGCGTACATTCATTTTTCACCCCATCTGCCCCCTAGACGTCACGTGTTCATAGCACGAACGTTGGGGCCACCCTTATCGCCTCCTGGTAACCCTGTCCATCTTATCTCACTTTACTCTGTTAGCATCTCTTTGCTCTGAAGCACACAATGCCCCTCGATTGGTCCTCGTTTGCCCAAACCGCTGCTTCCTTTCCTTTCATGTTTGCCGCGCAAACGGATCATTTTGCTCGATGTTGCCACGTATCGTCAAGTATGTGACAGTTAAATAAAAACTATCGAAACAAACACGCAGTTTTGGTAACTATGACAAAGTGTCGTCAGATAATTAATATGGTCTGGATTTTTTTTTCAACTTTTACCTATGGTTTAAAAAAAAAAGTACATAGTCCTGACATTGCCTTCTATGCTCGAACCACCTTTACCTTCAGCCAACCTGTTCTTGCGCAAACCGTCAAGCACTGACTTCCCCAACGTTGGCGGGAAGCCAGTGGTAGCAGCAGCAATGACAGTGATGGTATAGTGAGGTACATACCGTTGTGGCAGAAATAGCAGCAACACAACAAACACCACCGCCCACCACCAACAGGACAGCATCACCATCATCAGCAGAACCAGCAACAGCGTCAAAAGTTCCAAACAGATTCACAGCATTAAAATAACTTTAAATTGTTGAAAATTCTTAATACATGTACCTGGAAAGTGATGTGCGAAAACCTGACTTCCCCCTCCCACCACCGGCGGCACACGTGTGTATCTCAGACGTTGATCATAAGTTCGTTCCGCGGCATCTGACACAGAGCTGGTTAACAGCCTTGGTGCACTTATTGGTCGTAAATACTGCACCAGATGCAACCATTCTATCGATGTAATGTACTCTGGCAGTGCTGGCCCCTCCACCTCCCCTACTCTCCCCTCTCCCTTTTAGAAACTACAGCTAATATTCACTCGAAATGTGAACTGCATGAATAGCTTGCTACCTGCCTCAAACCAATTAAGATTTTTTTGTAATTGTCTATACATCACTCCTGATTAGCTCTTTTGACTTGATTTCATTTACTCAAGAGTATTTCCATCTGATTACGATGCTAACTCAGTTATGAATTTCACATCCGACGTCAAACTTGTCATATCTACACATCTAATATTAAATAATATGCGGTCAAAAATCTGTGGGCGAAATAGATTTAATCGAAAAAAAAAGAGATTGAACACACAGACCCTAAAGGCAATAAGATTAGTACACTTATAACCGGGTTGTATAAAACTTGGTCAGACGCTCGTCTGTATGTTAACTGTAGCTCAACACAAGTCGGTCCACCTACTAACATATTCTCTCGTGATCTTGTGTGCGTCACATCGGAACATAACTGGCCTTTTTCCCTCGTGACGTGTTATCATTTCAGTCACACATCGACTCTGTCGAAACTGCAGTTACGTTACCGAGATTTGAATATGGCCCTCGGCCAGTCTCCTAATCGACAGCCTCATTGTTTCGAATTGTTTCAGATAAGAATCATCGAAATTTCACCACATGCATGCAATGTATGAAGGACTTTGCCAGATCAATATGTAACTCTATGCCCGCGACTCATCCTTGTTGCGTATTATTGAATATTTCCGGCGATTGTAAAAGAAGTGTAAACTCTCATTGGTTGTTTGCAGACAAGTGATTTTTTTCAAAAAAGTGTTCCTTGTTTCTTCGGTCTTCCTTGCGCCATTTAAGTAAAGTTGCTACCCTTGTCCAACAAAGTAGGTGCTCATCAGTGACAGGTAAACGATACACGGCTCTTTCCAGTGTTTTTACTCTGAGACCTTCGTGTCATTTGGCATACAACAGCTTATCGACTATCAGTAGTTCATTTATTTCATTTGAAGGAGACATGCAGCCAGGGATATTCAAGGTGCATTAAATAAACAGCATTTTATTTCCAGGTGTAGCTCGGTTTTCCGTGGCAATCCTCTGTTCTCTGACTACGTAAAATTGCTGCTTACCTCTCGGGGTAAGAAGGAGAAACCGAACTATTACAAATAAGTGAAACACCACATCCTGTTGCTTGGTTTTTATCTATTGGATGACTTTATCTGGGACTACGGAAAATCATCATTCTCATCATCGACGACAAAATGATACAACCTCTGTGTTTGTGTAGAATTAAAGCGCCCGACCCTTACAGTCATAATATAGTTCTTGAGTGATTTCTAGCATGTCATCAAAGCAAAGTGACAGATGGTCCCGTCTACTGATACTGAAGATATTGTCATGACCATAGGGTCTGAAACAAAATAGCAAGAAGGAAACAACACGCGAATTTTGTTATGTGAGACGAAGTATCTCGCTCGTGGGTCTGTGTGTGTGTGTCTAGACACTCCGTCTGATTGATCTGACAAAGTCAGGGTATGCTGACCTACTCGGCGCATGCTTTTGCGCTGGAGGTGGTCTCTCGTCTTCATTCCAGTGCCCTCCCCCGCCCTCTATTACGACATCCATACACTTGCAGGGTTTACATCTTAATAGAGACGGTTGTCAGCCTTTTCTTCACTTCTTTTGCGGCCTCCTGGAGTGTCACTTACACTGCAAATTTGAATCCATTGACGCTCATGCTGTTAGTTTTCCGCTTGAAAATATCGGCAAAGGTCCCTCCCCACTCCCCCGACATACTCACAAATATAGCCTTCAGGGTGACAATCGAAAGTCGTCCAGCCAGCGGTGAAGACAGCTCTTTGCGAGATGTCATTTTAAGTATTTGTAGAGGCTGAAAATTGTCAGCCAATCAAGGTAAACATCAGTTACAGCCTGCATCCTTAAAACCAAGATAAGATGTTAGAGGTCAAGCCCACGATGTATACACAAGCTAAAGTGGGAAGTATATTATGTATATAGGATATACTGCTGCTAACACTAACTAGTCCCACCACCACTAGCTCCTGCTACAACGGATGACGGTGTCACCGTGTACAACTTTTATTATTAATAGATGAAACACAATAATACATCACATCTGTAATTACAAGCTAAAAACTACATCTTACTGCACTTACCAAAAAGGAGAGAGAGACTGCACATACTGCGAGAATCAGATTGCTGTAGTCCAGTTGTCAAAGCTTAATCTACAGTCGTTCTCGTATGGTGAATAAACTCAATGCATGACTGAACTTCATAACACGCGGTAAAGGCATCGACACCTGCCCTCTGCTATTCATTGCTATAACTTGATGTATGTTCTGGTGCTAAGGTCAAGGGTTATGTGAAGATTAAGAAACCGGCTTGCTTACAAGCACCCCTTGGTCTTAGTTGTCTCTTGGTCATGTCCTCCATCTCCATTGCGGTCTTGTCAAATTAACAAATTAACTTACATTTGTCTGTCATCTCGACCTACACTTACCCTTCCTATGGATTCTTCCAAGACTCCCCACCCTCACCTTTGATCTTTAATCTGCGTCCCCACCAGTGCATGCTTATTCCTTTTTCTTGGCTTGGAGTCACTTCTGCTTTTTTTCGGTGTCATTACCATGGTAGCAAGAAAACTACCCCACCTACTTAAAAAAAAAAAAAAAAAAAAGAAATAAAATGGTGACAGATTGCCGCAACCCAACCCTTTGAATTTATACTTATATATATACAGATTTGCCTTGATATCGTTATACGGTGATAGGGATTGGTGATACTGGCAGTTAATTGCCTGTTCAGAGAACAAACTCTTTTGATTGAATTTCGGTTTATCCTAGTTATCATCACTTAGTGTCATACAGTTCAGCTAAGATTGTGAATACAATTTTGTTTGATGCGATCCAGTCAAGAGACCATTGAGGATGTGACTGTCACAATGCGATGTATGACCTAGTCCTTACTTCATTGCTGACCTCTTCTATTTTGAGGATATCGGCGTAGTTGGATGGCCGATCCCTACTGGCGTGGGACCTCGGGTAGCCTGTGATAAGCGTTCCTCCCCCCTCCCCCACAAAATGTCGGATACTATTGTCAATGAAGAGGAGACATGAACCCTCGTGAAAACCCAGCATTGTATCTTGATAAGTCTTATCCATTCGCCGAGGAACGCCGCCTATCTAAAAGGGGATTCCCAGGTTTTTAAAACACATGTATCACACCTTAAACCGTAGTACAAGCCTGACAAATGAGAAATGTAGGATATTTTAAAACAAAGAAGGTTAAAAACTCCTACAGCAGTAACTGAATAAAATTAGTTGTAATATCTAAAATAGAACACACCAGAACCGCCAGCAACATCGAGTAATTGATCTGCTAAAATAACACTGTCCGCGTCAAACTAATGCAACCGCTAACAGCCAAAGGTGAATGACGAAGCTGCTCCGACGGCCTATGCGATTCCACTGTTTGATAGTTTTAAACTCGTGCAGAAGGTATGATGCAATACAGGGTGGATAAACACCCTAGAAGGAATCTATTGTTCGATAACAAACCGGAGTGGCTTGCGGCTCTCGAAGCAAGTGTCCAATGAATGGGGGCCAGTTTAAACTCGTAAGGATGTAACAACCACCAAAAATCAAGCCAGCTGGGGCGGGAAGCGAACACACACACACAAAAACCATCTAACCAAGCTTTCGTTTCTGGGATTTGGGAGCAGAGGGAACGTGTTTTACAGCTAGCTAACAACTAAGGTAGCAAACCCTGTTTCAAAAAACATACAAACAAAAAAACAAATCCACATGCAGAGAAAGAATAGCGTGCTGAGATGAGAGCTGAACCCAGGACAGCCAGCCCTCACTGTATTGGTGACAAGGCGCTGCTCACAGGACCGCCCTTGGGGTTAGGAGGCGAGCAAAAGGGAGCAGGATCTTTCGTGTGACGACTCCATCACACGTGACCGGATACTACAGCTTCATCTGTTTGCCTGTTGTGTGTGTGTGGTTTTTTTTTTGTCCACCTTTTGAAATAAAGTGACCTCCTAACGAAACTGTCCCAGTCTGCCCCGTGCATCGATGTACGCGTTGCGCGCCCCGCCATCATCGGCAAGTTTAAACCGGGGCCTTTTGTCATCATCGTACTGCAGGAGACCAGTTTCAACCGGTCTCCCCACGTGTCACTGGGTGCTAAAGAGCTTAGCCCCTTGTTTTCCATTGGTCAGTCCGTGACGACGGGGCGGGACTATTTTCCCGCCGTCACGAAATGACGAAGTGGGATTAATGTTTACAATTATAATAAACAGTCATACTTTTATTACTGTGTTTTTAAAATTGTTTTTTGCACACATTTTTTAAAAAAAATGAGAAGTATATTAGTATCTCCATCATCAACCCACGAGTTCGCTGCGAGCTAAATAAAGTAAACGTAGCCCATCATCTGTGGACGCAGTACTTTAAAGTGCATTACGAGCAAACGTGTGTGTCGGTTATTATAATATGGCCATAACTGTGATAAAACGTATCTATCAGACTAATTATTAAATTAAAGATACAACTCCCACTGCTCTACTACTGACCTCACATCTTGATAGTTTAGCAGCTTACCACCCCCACTCGAAGTAGACTTAGTTCGTTAGAAAGTCCTCATTGGTTGGCATATGGAGATGTCGACGATGACGTCAGGAAGTTCTCGGCGCTGTAAAATATAGTTCTAAATCGAAGACAAATTTTTTAACTGAAAAATTATTTAGAGTATCATTAACTGTCACAAAGACTGTTAACTAACGGTTGTTTGGTCTGAAGAGTATTATTCTTGTATGATCCTATTATTTGCCCTCAAAAATATTCATACGCTTCATTGCTTTAAGTAGTCCGCCATATTTGGCTACTAACTCAGTCTATGCATGGTTCGCGTACGATCTACACGCACGTTCGGAACAGTGGGGAAATCGGGGCCTGATGAATTCTTGTTTCTCTCTTTGATCCCGGAAACCCGGCAAAATTACGGCCACAAAAGAACACGAAGCGCGGTCTGAGCCTCCTCTTCAGGTAAGTTTGTTCGTAAAACGGACGAAAGAATAACGTTTAATCTGTATCACGTGGATCCGACCATGTTTTGTTCGACATTGCGATCGATCATTCAGGACGGACAGTTTCGTCGTTAAAAACGAAATGATCATAATATTTGTGGTACTTAATGAGCTCTGGGATTCCTATGTCGATTTTTGTGTTCACAACATTCTATCTTCAGAGAGAAAAAAAGACGAAACCTAGACTGTCATATTCGGCGGTTAATTCGCCGGCTCCGAGTTAATGAAAATGGCACTTGTAACGGTTGTCTTGCCTAATTAGGACATATAATGTATTCTCTTCAACACAAACGCAAATTTTGTTTAATACTACAGCAAGAAATAGAAGAAAAAGCTAGGACATCTCCTTAAGTTTCTCATTTTGAAGCGGTGTTCACCATCTGTGATAGCGTGTCACTGTAGTGTGATTAGTGACGTCAACGCTTTTGCAGGAGTGGTGGTCCTTGTCTTGCCTGCATTTTTTTTGAAATATTGTTTTTACATGTATATAGACAGAACTAAAATTAAACGAATAGTAAGTTGTAAATGAACGATAGTGGATTGTCGTTCGAGTTTGGCATATCCACGGTTTAACTAATACTACTACATGTATCACGTGGTTTTTAGAGGGCGTTAACTGCAACCGGCATGTAGGCATGCTGTTGCATTGTGGTGAGTGCCTTCCCATCGTCAGAAAGACATTACTATGTTGCAGCAATGTCGACTCAGATTTATTAAACATGCATACAATTTTGAAAAGATATGAATGTAATATTAAGTAAGAACTGAAAACATTTTGATTTGTGTTGCTTGAACAATATTAAAGTTGCTTAATTTGAATGAAAGCAAAGCATAACGTGATAATAACTGCTTCCAGGGCACCCGCTCGGCTGTCTTCTACCTCGAAAGCCCTGAGGGTTTGTGTCTTGTGAAACGCAAGTTCAATTTCAACGCAGAACCTCCGTGGGATCCCAGCTAGTATTTAGCATAAGCAGGTGTTTCGTCTGGCCAGGTGGGTTGCAATTAAAAAAGAAGTGTTTTAGGATAAAGAGAGTAAATATGGTCTGCTAACCTTCTGGTCATTGGGACTTTTCTCCAGGCCGGTTTAGTGATGACAGGCATTCTCCTTTTTTTTTTAAACTTGTACATTAATTACCTTCCCCAACGTAGAAACATTCAATTAAGTTTCATTTGGTGCTGCTGATAGTTTAAGCGTCATTGCTAAAAGAAAATAGTGATTGCTTCACTAGTTTTGGCATACATTTTGCTTGAAAATACAGATTTCATTTTCCAGTTTCTAAACTATAATTTTATTTTTGTTTCAGATCGTTCATACAGTCCTGTATTTGTGTACACAGTTAATTGCATAGCATTCTAAAAATGAGGTCATACAATTTTGGCAAGGGCTGCAAGGTGGAGCTTCATGGCCATGGAAAACCAATCATGGAAATAGTACAGGAAAAAGTTGCAGAAATGGAGCTTAAGGTATCTAAAAATTTGGAATTTCTTGACACACTGGAAAGAATTGTCAGCATTATCTTAAGATTTGATTTTGGCTGTTGGAAATCTTGGTTTTTGTCTGCATTGAAAAATCTGAAAAATCTTGTGCATTATCTGCTGGCAATCAACTACTTGTGATCCATATTCAGTTAACTAGTTTTGTTTTTTATTTAAATACATTCATGGTTGTAAAAATTATGCATATTTTTATATATTTTCTTGCAGCACAAAGAAGATGCATTTTACCTTGCTGATTTAGGGGATGTTGTAAAGAAGTATGAAAAATGGTCTGAATTGCTCCCACGTGTGGAACCTTTCTATGGTAAGTTAAAATGAATTTTTAATTTTACAGCTCTGTGAAAATTAATATTTTTCAAAAGCTTATTTAGTCTCTTTTCATACTATACCACTATGCTTAAAAGCATTACTGGTATTTAAACAGTAATTTATTTATTTATTTTTTTGTCTAGCGGTGAAGTGCAACCCTGATCTTCCTGTTCTAAAGCTTCTGGCACATCTAGGTGCCGGCTTTGACTGTGCAAGCAAGGTTTGTATGTTTCTCCTGTTATATCAGAATATGGTGTCTGTCTTGTATTTTGTGTGGAAGATGCTTCAGGTTTGTTCACCATACAGACCATTTTAACTGAACAATCTCTACTTTTCGTTTCACAGGATGAAATTGCTAAAGTTCTAAAGTTTGGAGTGCCTACATCCAAAATCATTTATGCGAACCCATGCAAGCAGAATGCTTTTATTCGCTACGCTGCAAAGCAAGATGTTCAGATGATGACCTTTGACAATGAGGCAGAGCTCTACAAAGTGAAGGCCGCCTTTCCAAATGCTCGGTAAATTAAATTTATCATGAGAGGAATAATGTGCTTAATTGGGTGTGTTCAGTTCTTGGTTTGAAAAAGGCTTATTGTAAATACTATGTTATATAGATGTTACAAGTTGCAATAATTTCATATTGGCGAAAACATCAATTTGTTTTATTTTTTATTTATATATATATTTTTTTTTGCAGTCTTGTTCTCCGAATTCTGCCTCCAGCCAACTTTAAAGTACAGTGTGAACTGGGTAACAAGTTTGGTTGCCATCCTAAAGATGCTCGTGCATTGCTGATGAAAGCTTTAGAGTTGGATTTGAATGTGATTGGCATCAGGTAAATTTTGTGTGTGTGTGTGTAATGGAGACAAATTGATTGCATGAGATGCATTTTTAAAATGATACAAGAAGTATTTTGTATGCATCTAAGGTGGAAATGTAGGAAATGGTGTGTATTTGTCAAACAGGAGCCACCCCACTAACAGTAGGCTTAATATGGTGGGAAATGAAGCAGTGGAAAGGGTGGCTGATTTTAATGCTGTGTCAAATTTAGTGCTGGTTATAGTTATTTCAATAACCATTACACCAGTTTTAGTTTGCATTTTTTTCTCCAGTGCTGGTTTATGACAAGTTAATGCTAAATTACACTGTCAATTTCATGTTTTGCAGTTTCCATTGTGGAAGTGGAGTGGGAGAGGCAGCTGCTTTCAGTGCTGCTGTAGAGGCCTCTGCTGAAGTGTTTGATATTGGACAGTCGCTGGGCTTTGACTTCGATCTTCTGGATATTGGTGGGGGATTTCCTGGGCATGCTGGTGGGGCCATCAGCTTTGAGGAGGTACATAAGTTACACTACTAGCTAGCTCATTAGTGTGTGCGTAATTGGTAAATTTCTGTGCCACATCCTTTTGTAATTTTTTTTTCTTTATTGTGTAACCATTTTTTTTCCAGGTTGCAGAGGTGCTGAATGATGCATTAAACAAATACTTTCCACCTAAGAGAAATGTACGAATCATTGGTGAACCAGGACGATATTTTGTGTCTTCAGCCTTCAACCTCACAGTTTCCATCATTGCAAAGCGCATGGTGGCAACAGGTCAGAGTGAAGTTACTTTATTTATAGTGTTATACAGATTTTTTTTTTAACTGTTGCAATTGCTTTGTAGCTTAGCTTATGTTTTTATTAAAAAATTAAATTTTTTTTGCCCATAGATGCCAAGGCTGTTGCTTTGGAAAGGAGCGAGGAACCAGCATTCATGTACTACGTCAATGATGGGGTCTATGGTTCTTTTAACTGCCTGCTTTATGACCATGCGAAAGTTGAAGCCTCATTGGTCAATGTATGTATTTAGTTTTTCTAGTACAATTAGCCTTACTTTTGTTATAAGCATTATAAAAGTGAACAGCATTCTGTATGGGGCAAACAATATTTGTGTGGGTACGGTTCGCTTCTACCGCAAAATTAATTCATATTAAGAATGATGGTTATATCAATTTTAGGCACCTGTCAATGCAATGGAGTTCCGCACCAGCATCTGGGGGCCTACCTGTGATGGGCTTGACCAAATCCTTAAGGAAGTGAGGCTGCCAGAACTTTGTGTAGGAGACTACCTAAACTTTCCCAATATGGGTGCCTACACTGTGGCTGCTGGAACTACATTCAATGGCATGCCACGTCCTGAAATGTTCTATCATTGTTCAGAAAATGTTTGGTGAGTGTTTTACCTGCCCTCTGAGATTTTTATTTTAGTTGTGTTTGTTTGGTATTTTTTTTTTATAATCTGTTTCATGGTTAATCCTCAAAGTATATCCTGTTCCAGTCTCTAAACTGGTCTTGAACCTTTCAGGTGCCATCTGTTCCCTGATGCCTTGAAAGCTAAAGGACCCGGTCGACTAACTGGAAAGATCCCCTTCCTCAAAGCTGGTCATGATCTGGATAAGGTGGAACATGAGAGAGTCCCACCATCACCTGTCGTTCTCTTAGATGCAGATGAGGATGCTTTCTTCAACTAAAACGTCCATCGATCAACAAATGATGCCTCGTTCTGAATACATGCTCCTTCCCACACAGCCATTAAAATTTTAGGGTTTGTAGAAAGTATTAAGAGGTTTGATACTGTAAGAGTCATTTGCTTGGGGTTTTTTTCTTGCTTTACTTTTTCCCCCAAATTTTGGGGTATTTGAGTGTGTGCTTTCAACTTACTAGTTTTATATGTAATGGTTCGACAGTTAAAAGTTTTGGGAGTTGATTGTAACTGATATATCTTTCACCCTGGAGTGAGAGATTTGAACTTCATGAAAGTGGACATCTATGCTGTAGCGGCATCTATTTTTTAATCCACAAGTTCTTCCTTCCCATGATCACACTGCAGGGATTTTAACTTGCACAAAAGTGGTGTGTGGGAAACATTTTTGCAGCCTTAAACTCAAAGTGGACCAAATGTACAGTTTTTTAATGTATCCATTTTGTTTAAGCATGGCGTCTTTGCGCCTTATTTTCTCACTCCACCTTCAGGAATTTCACTGTAGTCTCCAAATGCAGTGGTGGGAATTAAAACAGGATTGTGCTTATCAGCAGACATCACCTTTCACTCGGAGCTATGGCTAATAACAGCATGGGTTTTTTCTTCTTTTTTTTTCGAGGGGCCTTCACCTTTGGTTGTGAAATCTTGCAACTGAATAACAACTGAATGTGTTAGCAGCCATCACAGTGCAGGGCTGTATGAACATCCGAAACACCTGCTTAGTTTTCAGCTTGGCCAGACAATGTCGTATTTATTTTTTTCATGGTGGATGTAATTTCCAAAATAAAGTGTTTATATACGACATGTCGTAAGACTGTGTTGTGTAATGCAATTTTTCACCTGACCTGCGGAGACCAATCCTCACTAGTGTTACAAAACACGGTAATAGAGTGTCGACATCGTGAACCACAAGGCTGCTATGACAAAATTTAGGATCTTGCAGGGCATACTACTGCGCACCAGAGTGTCTCGAGAAATGTGCAGTTTATCCTGTCACTCCACATCTCACTACCCGCTCTAGTTTGTATGCCACCAGACGTGTGTGTGCAACATGTTCAAATGGACGTATGGTATGGTTTGTTCTCAATCACGTTTCCTTTCCCGTCCCTACCCGTGGCGCAACGGTTAGCGCTGTCTCCGATACAATGGGGGTTCAACTCTTCTCGAGCACCCGTTCTTTCTCTGCACGTGACACATGTTTACAGACCTGGGTTCCTTGCCGTGATGTAACACCAATCCCTCATTCTCATGTGCGATCTGGATGTTAAAATCACAGCAGATTCATTCACCTCCTAAAGGACTTTACAAGGTGTTAGCATGACTGCCACAAAAACGTTTGATGATTGTGAAATGTAACGTTCAAATCTTGTCTGAGGGTCCGCAGCAAATGGGCAGCCTTGTGGGTTTTACTGCGCTATAATCCGGATTGAGAGAAGTTGCAAGGACACAACACGCACACAACGAGAATCACAAGCGTAATAATCACCTCGGTAACCGCTACTCGCGATAGATGTCTATCGTAGCTCGCACCTGTTTAAGGTTGGCTGGCCTTGGTTCAGCTCTCGTCTGTTTGCATGGCCTTTCCGTGATACAGCCTTAGTTGATGTCTGGGCGTAAAACAACTTTCCACACAAGCATACAATCTGTTTTGTCCTGTGTGCTTCCAGGTTCTACTGCCGAACATCTTTGCATTCGAGATGTGTCCTTCCACACCTGTATGCAACCTTGACCGGATATTTTACGGAAAATATATATACAGCGCTAGATATATCCTACCTCCTAAAAAGGATTCGAATTCATAAATAAAAGACTTTCAACTACGCTACTCACCAAAGCGATTAACACTTAGATGTTCGAGGGAGAAAAACAAACAAAAAACCGAACCTGATTTACTACTAAGAACGATTTCGACAGTGAGCTGACGGAAATCATCCTATTTGCATAAACGATATTGTCAGCTCTTAATAATAAGAATGAAAATATGATTAAAAAAGATTTCATTACGCAAAATGCACCATACATATTACCCATTCGATTGATATGCAGGTATGTCTGGCTCACTGATCGGATGTCGCTCTCAATGATCTGCTTGCTACCGCTCAGTAAATGCTAATCTGTTAGGCTGTTAAATGCGTCCAGGCTCTTTCTACTTTGCATCACCCTAAGAAGAGCGGTAACTTTAAAAAGATGCTGAACTCAAGGCTTTTTCTACTTTGCATCAACCAGAAAGAGTGGTCACTTTTCAAAGAAGCTGAACTTAAGTCAGTGCTAGTACAGCATATGTAACGTATACAATTATTGAATTGTACGACTGGCAGAAATCGCATTGACTTACTCCTGATATTTGGACTACGACATCTTGACCTGAAGGAGGCCTACACATTGCATCTAAAACATCTGCGTTCGAACTAATAGCATACGCATAGTACAGACGTCAATATCGGGCGGAACGCCCAATGTTGGTGCCCCGGTACTAAAAATCACTTGGACGACACCATCGCACGTAGTTGAGGATAAAAGGGAGCGAAGCAGAAAATACCAGAAATATTAGACTCGACATAACTAGTTCCCTTTAAATGCAAAACTTGCAATTCATTTCACGGCAGAGGAGTATTGTCGCCTTTGGAAACATTTTATTTCACACCGTTACATGGAGAAAAATTAATAAAGATGAAGTAGAGATTATTTGATAGGAATGATAACAGTGGTGACATTTCGGGGGCGAAAGCGGGACACGTGCCGATGATTTTTTTTAAAGACAACAGGACATTCTTGTCAGAAACGGGACTGAGCACTTCATTTGGATCTCTCCGACAATTTCCTAAAATTCATTTCCAACTATTCTGCTTGCTACCAAACAAAACAAACAAAAAAGCTACAACAAATCAGAAATGTCGGTCGCTATCAAACAGATGACTGATGCCAGGATAAGACTTATATATAAAAGCGCTAAAATTATATTAGACTTGTTCAGATTTGTCTTTTTTATTGAAAAGAGATTAAAATCCCATTTTTGTTCTTAGTACAACTTTATTCAATTATCTTAAAACACTGAAGGAATAATTACTAGCGGATAAACTCTATGTTATTGTGACACTTTGGTGTGTGCATTAGCTGCAGTCTTCATCGTCAGCAGTCAGTCGCTGTCTAGTTTTCATCCCTTTTTACAGTTTGTTTCGCGCGTCCTCCGAGGTCTATTTTTGCAGTGTCATCTATTGGCGGGTGATGGTGGAAAACAACGATAATGAGGGGTATCTCATCGTGCCTTAATTGTCTGTCGGAGGTAAACTTGCGGACCCAGCTCAACCCGGCTGGTGCCCTCCCGTGTTATACTAATTGTTGGACACATGCACCACTATAGACACGCAAGGCAGTGCTGACTCCCGATCCGCTTCAGGGACAAAGATATTTGTTCATCCCAAGTAGTGCTGCTGTATAGCTGAACCACTTTGTGCACAGTGGTGCAGTGTTGGGATCTCAGTCCGCTGAGAAATTATCAAAACATTTTACTTATGTAAGATTTCACCATGCGCTGATGATTAGGGAAAGTGGCAAACTGCATGAGGACGTCCTGCCGATACCAGTATACCGCCGGTGGTTGGATCCATTTATAAACATTTACGCCCTTGTGCTAATTATCTTCTCTGATCGCTACGCCAACGACATTGCAGCCTTACCTATTCCCCATCCACCGTCTCTAAATTTACTTTCTCACGCTAACCTCCACCAGTGATAGGAAAGTGCTTCCACCTAAAGGCGATTTTGCTCTGAGGAAGGAAATCAGTGTACCAGGAGGAGAAAAAAAAACAATGGCCAGCCCTGCGTAGAAGACTAACATACAAAGAGTGTCCCGAGATGAGATCTGAACTCATAACCCCTTTGTTCTGAAGGCAGCGGTGATAACTAAAAGACGTAAAGGCTAAAAGGGAAGTAAATCTTCTTCGCCTTACATAGTAGTTATCCCCCTCCCCAGATAAGCGCAATAATATATACAGTACATTGCTATTCCACGATTTTGTTATGATTGATCTATACTTCTAAAGTCCACAATATTTAGAAGAAATAGTGCCAATCAAATTATTAGCTACGTTTATTGGAATACTTGGTAGAGACTATGTACCTAAAACACGAAACAATAGAACTATTTTTTCTCGATGCATGCGATTCATAGGTACTACGCTTCATTATTCGAAGGCCAGTGCCCACTGACGCCGCCAGTTTTATATCCAAATAATAGCACTATAGAACAGCAAAAATGTCGCAGATCAACGGATATAAGGAAGAACTCCATGAAGAATTGCAAAAAACAGATCCAAATTCACACGCCAGCCGACTGCTAGCACAAGGTATGTTTATAAACCTGTGTGTGATTATTCATGTATGGTAGAACCAAAGCGGCTTCATCAAGCACGTGTGCCGCCATTTTGTACAATGGAATGGTCAATGAACTGATGTAAAAACCAAAATACGTTCCTTGTGTTCCGTTCGATGTTCCTGACGGTTTTCATTCTTACTCATAAAATATTAATAAATATGCGTGTATAGATTTAAGCGTCCTTCTTTGCTTAGTAAGGTGTACAACATTACCTGTTTAAATAGCTTACACACTGTCTCGTTTCCCGCCTGGAGTTCCCTAATGCCTACTGAAAAGGTGTGGATATGTCAGCACGTGGCTTCTTTTTGTAGAATTGGTTTTCTTTGCAGGTTATCGATTTAATTCTAGTCACTTTCATCATTTCGTTGCTTTCATTCTTTAAATGAGGCTAAGACCTGGAGAGGCTGAAAAAAAGTTAGTAGTGGACGTTAACAGATGATTGCAAAGTTCTTTGCTTTATGTATATTTTGGAAGCAAAAAGAAATCTGTATGATAGCCGTCACAACAACTTTTTAGCGCACTCGTCCGTGTGTGTGAGACGGGGGAGGCGGATGTGCTGGCGAGTTTTCACGAGTTCGATTAGTAAAAAACATATTAGTTACCGAGTGCACTTAGGGAATCCCACTAGCCAGGATATAAACTTATCATGTTTGTTTATAGGAAATCTTGTTATGAGTTACGATGCCATAAACGTTTCATTAAGCGAAACATATTTGTTCTAGAAATTGAACGCCTTGAGAAAGGGGAAGACAGAAAAGACAGAGTAGTTCCCATGATTGATGTTCATCCCCAGCAGCCACAACCAGTCGCTTTAAAAGTTAGAATTCCTGTCATTGAATATCCAAAGGTAAGCCTGAGTTCAGGTAATCATCAGTCAAGAGTTTTGGGTCATGTATGTTCTTAACACTTAGGTAGAATACATTGCAGTGCTTTCTAAGAACAGAGTTTAAAAAAAAAATTGCTCGGCAGCAGCACACTAGTAAAAGCTAGAACTAAATGTTGCAGTAATTTAAAAATGACATTACCTATGTTTTGTATGCCACTAAGTCACCACATGGATTAAGACAATGTATATCCATAGCCTATGGTTTTTAAGATGTAATATAGTCTGAGGAATAAGGATGACTTCCCCTTAAGGTGAGTGTGTTGGGTCAATCTCTAATAAATCGCATTTTGTTCGCAGTTTAACTTTGTTGGAAAGTTGTTGGGACCAAAAGGAAACACACTTAAACGCTTGCAGGAAACAACTGGTACTAAAATGTCCATTTTGGGGAAGGGTTCTATGAGAGATAAACAAAAGGTAAGTTTTTTTATTATTGCACTTGGTAATTGTTGAAATAAATATTTTATGAATAGAATTTAATTTTTAAAATGGGATATGCTTCTTATGTTTTGTAATAATAAAAGTATTGGTTGATTTTTATCTTGGAAACCAGGGAATTTTGGTTGTATGTGAGAATAATGAGGTTTTTGAAGGTATTTATTGGGGGTTTAAAAAAACTTGATGTCTAAAAGCCTATTATAGAACAGATTTGTAATGCTCAGCAAGGTTTTAAGAAAGGTGACAATTTTTATGACTTGCAGTTTTAAACTTTTTAGTGATACCACTGTCTCTTAAATGTGAATTCATATTATCTGCTGTAACAGAATATTCTTTTATGTATCAGGAAGAGGAATGCAGAAAGGAAGGTGGAAAATATGCTCATCTCAATGATGAACTTCATGTTTATATTGAAGTATTTGCAGAGATCGCAGATGCGTACACACGACTATCTCATGCAGTTGCTGAATTGAAAAAATTTCTTGTTCCGGTAATGATTTAGTTTAACATTGAGTAGGTTGTGTAAAAACCCCAATGACTTTATTTCTGTATATAACTGGTTGTTGCCTATCTGTTGAAATATCACTTTTGTTTGAAATATTTGTTTGGTACAATTAAATAGATAAGCTGTTTAAGGTCATTTGTGTTAGATTTTATTTTAAGAAAATTGCTACTGAGCACTTGTTTAGTCATGTTTTTACTTGCAGGATAGCAATGATGATATTAGGCAACAACAGCTTCAAGAGCTTATGTATATCAACAGTGGAGAAAGCCCTGCTGGTCCACCTCGTGGTGGTGGACGAGGTGGTTTCCGAGGTGCTAGAGGGGGTCCAGGTGGTCCTCCAGGACCTACAGGTCCCGTTGGACGGTAGGTGACAATTGTAAAGTTTTTCTTGGTTGAGCTTCCTACATAATTTTTTAACAAAAATGTTTACAGGAGCATAGGTTAGAGCAGGGGTGGGCAATTAATTTTCCCAAGGGGCTGCATGAGAAATTGGGATGGTGTTAGAGGGCCAGACTAATATAGTTAACTCAGTTTTACCCCATACTGTATATATAGTATATGTACTGGCGGGCGGGCCGGCCTTTGCCTAGGTCTGGGTTAGAGATACCTTTTAAATGGACTTGAGGAGTGACTGTTACTAGCTCATTTGGAAGTTAATTAAAATTGCAGTCTGATGGTTTGGCATCCTTTGCAGTAAACATTTCATCTCTTGAGAACATGAAAATTTGTTTAAAGTCAAGAAGAAAATGACAGTCGTGTCTACAATGGATTTTCATTTGCACTGCTAGTAATAAATAGAGCAATTTCAAATAACCATGTGGAGATTAAATAGTGATCGTACAGCAACAGTTTTTTTTTGTTTATTCACAGTGGTGTGCCTCCACCTGCTTCTGCTCGTGGCGCTCCAGTGCGAGGAGCTCCAGGTAGGGGTGCTGCTCCTCCTCCGCCCCGAGGGGCACCACCTCGTGGAGGACGAGGACGAGGTGGTGGAGCACCTCCTCCACCACAGTCAGGCGGATACGATGAATTTAGTTCCGTGAGTACAAAGCATCTTAACATCAGAAAAATACTATTTCCTTTGCAAAATGTATAGATATATATAATGTTAAATGATAGCAAAGGCTTAGATTTTCAGCTTTGCATATTTATTTTAATATTTTTGGAGAGTAGTTTTATTTTCAATTTTGTTTAGCTTGTTTAATGCTTAAATCTTTGATAAAATGGTATTTAATTTGAAAGTTTTTTTTTCAGCGCTATGATGATGGTTATGAAAACAGTTCTTTTACTGACCAGGGCTATGGACAGGGGTAAGCAATCTATTATTTGACCTTCACAAAGTGTCTGTGACGTAAGGCCTCTTACAGACTGATAAAAGATAATATAGCATGTAAAAATGTTTGCCTTTTTTTTTTACAGTCAACTTCTCTTAAAGCTTTAAGCCCATAGCAAGAATGGTTTCTGCTGTACTTTAAAAAATAAATATGGTGTGTACAGTTTTTGCAAAAGTTATGGATATATAATATTAAAAGAGAATTTAGAGGGGTGTAACGAAACTAATGCTGCATATTTGGGTAGATTCTGTAAGCATTAACATCTGTTTTGTCTTGAAAGTTAATTCTTTATGACTTATCTGGCATTGCCAATTTTATAATAGTTTTCATACCATAGTGACTTAACAGCTTATTTCTAGCAGTTACAAATGCATACTGATTTGAGCCTTTACATTTTTTTTTAATGATGTCCAAAGTTTTAGAAAGCAAGCCGTGTAAATCCATTGGTATTGATGCTATTTTTTTTTTATTATTTTTTTTTTCTCTTTGAAATTTTGCAGTGACGGACAATATTATGACTATGGTAACCAGGGATCAGGGGCATATGATGACTACAGCAGTTATAATGACTATGGTAAGGAATGGGGAAAGACCATTGTGCCGGAACAGTTGAAATGAAATCTTTTCAATAAAGGAAAAAAGCTATTCATTAACAAAGTCTAGCCCTCTGGTAAGGCCTCAAAGTATTGGTCCATTGCTTGTTTTGCCATCGCCAAAATGTCAATACCGAAAGGTAAAAAGCATATTTCTAGCTTTTCTTTTGTTCAGGTAAACAGCTTTGTCTTGATTAAAAACTAACAAGGCAAGATCATGGTTGAGATTCGGAAAATACCTAAGGTTGCAGGAATACACAAAGCCTTTTTTTTGTTGTTGTTGAAGGGATAGTTTGATTTGATAATTGGGTACTCTGAGATTATTTCAGATGGGACACATACACATACATTACTACATATGAGACAGTCAATTATTGAATATATATAAATATTGCAAGTTTTAGTCATAATGCACTCATTTTGCTATGTCAACCCTATTTCTTTACTGTCTTCCCAAAGTAACTGACACCCCATTTGTCTTTGCAAAACCTGTGTGAGAAATTCATGCCACAGAACAATTGTGTGAATCTGAAACTGTAAACAATTATGTGCCTTAAGTCTTCAGACTAAAAACTTATGCCCAGGGCCTCATTGCTAAGATTTTCTTTTTTGCTAGTGTTTTTTTTTTAAAAGAGAAAACCAGGTATTATTTCACCATAACTTTAAATTTTGGTGCTTAAGAACATACTGCAAACTTTTCCCCACCCCACCCCCTTGCCTAGTGATCCGCTCTCTGTGTATTTTAATTTTTGTGAAAAATCATTAAAGCCTCTGGTAATGTAATAATAATGAAGTGCATAAAATCCCATTTACTGGTCATCTGAGAACACTTTTCATTATGTGATTTGGAACTAAATTTTCTTGTAGAGGCTTTTCAGTTATTTGTGTGCAGGCTTTGTGCTTGTCAGCAGTTGTGAGCACTGCGTTTTGCAGTGGCTCCAACTGCAGCTCACCACTGAAGGGCCTTAAATAAAAATACAGGACCATAGTGCTGATTGTGACACATTTTGTTTCTATCAGTCTCCAGTCTTTGTTACATGCAGCATTTAAAATATTGTGATTTGTCTTTGCTTGGCTTTTTATTGAAACTCGTTTCTGTACCATTAAAAGTTTATTGTGAACAGCAGTGACAAAAAAGGTGAAATATTCTCTCTGTGACTTCTCTGGAAGGAGTACAGCGTAGGGTAAAGAAATCACACTAAAATGATAGATGTTGAATTCTTGAATTATTTCCACTCAGAATTTAGGATTGATCAGTGCGCTTAAGTTACATCTAAATCGAAATTGTTAAAATCAGCAACATCTGCTACTGTGAATCATGCTCTCAGTGGGTTATTTTTTAATTCCTAGAATGTCTCTTGATTAGTTTAGAAGATTATAACAAGCATAAATATTGGTGTGTATTTTGCTTTGAACTATCAGTTAAGCCTTATTAATAATTTGGTGTGAGAAAAAAATATTGTTTAAACTGAGGATCTGGAAACACCTGACTATATACGTGTTGGAACTTCTGTTTACTACAACTTTCATGCAGAGGCTTTTTCGGTTATTGTGCTGGCTTTGTGCTTGTCAGCAGTTGTGAGCACTGTGTTTTGCAGTGGCTCTAACTGCAGCTCACCACTGAAGGGCCTTAAATAAAAATACAGGACCATAGTGCTGATTGTGACACATTTTGTTTCTATCAGTCTCCAGTCTTTGTTACATGCAGCATTTACAAAATTGTGATTTGTATTTGCTAGACTTTTTATTGAAACTCGTTCCGTACTATTAAAATTTTATTGTGAAAATAGTTACTGAAAAGGTGAAATATTCTCTCTGTGACTGCTCTGGAAGGAGTACAGTGTAGGGTAAAGAAGTCAGACTAAAATGATAGATGTTGAAGCTTTGAATTATTTCTACTTAGAATTTGCAACTTTCACATAGAGGCTTTTTCAGTTTTTGTGTTTGTCAACAGTTGTGAGCCCTGTGTTTTGCAGGGGCTCCAACTGAAGCTCACCACTGGAGGGCCTTAAATAAAGATTTACCAGACCATAGTGCTGATTGTGGCACATTTTGTTTCTATCAGTCTCCAGTCTTTGCAACATTCAACAAAATGTCTTTTCTGACTTTTCACATAAGATTCTATGGTTACAAAGAAGTGAACAAATTGATTCTGCTGAAAAAGGATAAGTATCTTTGTGTAAAAAAAAAATTATTATTTTTTTTTTTTAGGAAAATGCATATTCAAAGTACAATACAGGTTTTTCTTGCTGCTAATGCATGTTCTTTTTATGATTTTAGGTGATAGTTGGGGTACCAGTGCAGCTGGTGGAGGTGGTAGTGGAGGACCAATCAAACAGCCAGCTAGGGGCGCCAAAGCACGTACCCATCCATATTCTGGGCGTGGAGGATTCTGAACAGCCCGTCATGGAATCTTGCAGTATCGTGGGTGATGTCATCCATTAGCTTGCACATCTGGGACCTCGCACTTGTTTTTAAACCAGCAGATATTTCCAGAGGTATGGAGCACACCTCTTACCTGAAGGTTACATTGACCCAACTGAAAATAGAAAGTTCCTGTGCACTTTGCTTTAAATAGACCTTGCTTATAATGCTAAACATTTCCTACAGAAAGCATGTGGAATATTTTAATGGCTGGAGGCAGGTTAAAAAAATAAATACTTGTCGGATTTCTCTTATCATTGTAAATAAATCATTGCACCTGTAAACCTAGTTTAAAACTCCATCAGATCAAATCCTTGTGTTTTAATTTTTCATGTTTGGCATTCATCGTGAAGTGAAATAAATCTTTTAAATCTAAGCTTGTCTGAAGTTATAGTAGTTTTCAGTCTTTAAAACAATGAATCTCTTGTCTTTGTCTCATAAGTGTTTTGTGTTATTTTGTGGTTTATATTGAAATGCAAAAATAGCTCTGTTGCAAGGAGATCTTGCAATATGGTTGTGGGGTAGCATTCTGGCCTCTTGATAATTATAAAAACACATGGCCATAGTGAGGTCAAGAATTAAATCTTAAAAAATTATTTTATATTGCTAAGCCCTCTATGCAAGATTTGTTATTCATTGAAATTACTCTGGTGGCTTATATAGGTTAATAATAGGAACAATCATGAACAAAATCCACTATTCTGCCAGTTTTGTCAGTTTTAAAAAGTTAAGAAAATGTAAAAAAAAAAAAAAATTTAAAGAGAGGTACAATGCCTGGTGGAACTATCTGTATTGCTGTTGGTATAGAAAAAAGTGATTGCAAGCTTTAGAAAGCAGATTGTAAAGTGGCCCAAGGACCAAAGACTTGCACACTAATCAGTTAAGAACCTATATGATCTAGCTGTTTAATTAGTACCTGAAATAACACAGAAGGGAATAGAGAGCACCAATGGAGAGGTGCCTATTGTTAAATTTTGCTCCAAGGTCAGTTCTGGCAGCCTTAAAGGTTATGGACTAGACAATTGAAAGCTAAAAAATGGTCAATTAATAATATAAAGGCGCTTCATGTTGCATAAGTTAATACTAGAATTAAATATTGTATCACATGTCTGTGAGATGGTATACTCGCAATATGATTATAGAGAAGAGTTGAAGAGCTCGGGAGTTTTTTGCACAGTTATGAATAAAAAGCATAATTGGTTTTTTTCTAGAAAGGAAAGTTTTTGAGGAAGAAACAAGAATACCAAACATTCTTTAATGCAGAAACAAGAAGTGGCAAAATATTTTATGAGTGAATGTTAACAACCCAATGCATGATTTTCTGTCCAGGTCACCAGTTTGCTCTTCTTGACATCTTGTTGAATGTACTGACAAAATAAAAAGTTTTAAAAGTATTTTAGGTTATAAAAATTACTATTTGTTAAGTTCAAAAATTACTGTTCAAAATATTTGAATAGTAAGGATCCCAAAAGTAGTGAAAATTTTCCACAGTATATTTTTGTGTAGCTTTTATAGTTCAATATCAATTGCTGTGTAAAATTTGCTTCATTCTGCATGTTGTAACTGTTGACTTAATGCAACTCTTATAATTAAAAAAAAAATAAATTGCAATAATTTTTTTTAATCAAAAGGAAAACAATGTACTCCACTCTTTCAGATTGTCTCTGGTATTTTGTAAAGTTTTAAATATGTCAATCTGTCTAAAATTGTCATTTAAGGCTATTTAAAGTACTACTGAAGATAAAAGAAAGTATAGTGGCAAAATATTAATCATTGACTGTTTTGTATATGAGGCATGTTTTTGCATGCCCTTTATCTTGTTAAACTGCTAATGCAGTTAGCATTGTTTAACTCATACCAAAACAAAACCAATTAGGAAATTAACTGCTCTATGCCATGGTGGCTTTGTTTTCCCCTGTCTGGTTCATGAATACCTATTAAATTCTTACATGAGGTGGTCTTCCAAGTTGCTGCTTACTTAGCATGTGAACTGTTCTGGGAAGAACTTTTTTTTTTGACATAAAATTGTGCCATGTATTACCACTGCTGATTGGGATAAACCTTGTAAAGTTTTGAGGATTTTTTCACGGGTTTTTAAAAAATAAAAATAAAACAGCTGTGCTACAAGTATGGAATTGAAAATTAAAACTATTGTGGGACATAATGTTAGTTGTGCATTTTATGGTGTTTGTAAATAACCAGGTAGGCATCCTTTAAGCTTTTGTAGCGGAGACATTGTAATCAGCTGTACACGATAAATTTGGGTATTTTCCTTGGCATTGTTTGATACAAGTTTCCATAAATAGCTCACTTGTATCAGCATGTTGGTTTAAAGAACCCATAGAAATATGTTAAAAGTATGTCTGATTGCAAATGAATCTGGAAAGGATCTTGAAGCACATCTGGCCATTGTGAAGAAGGAAAGCAGCTTTGCTGTGGATGCACAAAAGTGCCAAATGAGGAGAAGAAGAAAAATACTCATTTGCATTTATGCATTTGGGTCTCTGCAAATAGCACTGAATCTGATGAATAACAAAGATCGCAGGTAATACGACTACTTTCAAGTGATCCCCTTTGAAAACAAAAAAAAAATGACAACAGCTGATGGGCTTATAAACCCTAACAGTAACCGGACCCTAAAGTAAGGGGAGGTACAATGAACAGGTAACAACAAACTTTTTTGACACTAAATTATCTAGTGAGAAAGTCTCCAACTTCGGAGTTTATATTTAGAAAAGGCATTTTGATTTTTTTTTTAAATACATAAAATGTTTCCTGCCCTAAAACTGAAGGAGTTAAATTTCAAGTACTAAAGCTGCACAGATAAAAGAAAAGATTGTCATTGCATTATAAACCTGTTAGCTGGTGAAGCAAAATTATGATTGGGCACATGGCAAGCTAAACCAAGTAAATCAGTCAATAAAGGGTGAATGGTGAGGCCATCAAAATGCCTTTTCAAATGATTAAAACTAAAAATTTTCTTTTATGCAATAACCATATTTTTGAAACAAAGTGAATGTGTTTAAATAGAACTTAACTACACAAAACTAATTTTGCAAAAATTGCTTAGGACCTGAAGAAATTACTGTGGTTTAAGTATTATAAAGTATTTGATAAATAATATATGGTTTTTACAAGACCTTACTTTTCACATCAGTTATAAAAGTAGACAAATCTCGATAAGTTTTTATATTTAAAATAGATAGATTGCATAAAAAAAAGATAAACCCAAACGAAAAAACATCCTTATGTGAACCCAACAGAAAACATTTGAATTTTATGAAATATGGGTATGTGAATGTGGTGATGTGTGAATTTTAACCGTAGTTCTTTAAGGTCTTTGTAGTGCTAACCTATACCTGATTAATCTTAACGTGTTGGTTGTTACAGGTGAACTGAGGGTGTCCTGAGGCAGCAGATCAAGATATGTTTATATTTTAAAAAATTTTTAAATAAAAGCTTTTACAGTCCTTTTGGTTGTTTCTGTATTGCCATTAGCATGACATTTTTGTAAGATTTCTGAGTAGCAGGTTTTCTACGGTAGAGAAGTTCTGCACTTAAATGCAGCGGAAAAATAGATCATGGTATGCTTTTATATAATTCCTTGGTCCTATAGAGATTTTACGTTGTCAAACATATTAGGGACTACTTTCCTTGATTGAAGAGAGCTTTTTTCCTGAAATGGTAAACTGGTAATTTCTTATGATCTGCAAAGTGTTTGTGAAAGCAGTTCTAGGTCTTGAATATATGAGATGATAAGCAACATTGAAGGCTTAATAGTGCTTGTGTATCTGATGACCTCTGCTGCTTAATATTGGCCTTGATAGCAGATAATTCTGTCTACATATCAACTTCATTGGTAATTGTTTATGTATTTAAGCAACTCTTTCTTTACAATTTTAGATAAAGCAAGTTTCACAGTTCCTGTTTTGCATAAAACAAAATGGCTATCATGTTCGCAAAATTATGCAAGTCATGTAAAATATTGCCCCATATATATATATAAAACCAATGTGTGTTTAAAAATTTTAGATTTCAAACACATACCTAGATCCAGTCTTGGGACTGAATCTTGCCGGGGAGGTAAATGTTGGTGAGGTATGATGGATGGATAGAGTCCAAGCATTGCAGTTCTGCTTTCACGCCACGCTGTATCATGGTCTCAATCTGCAATCATTTTTGTTAACAGCTGAGAGGCTATTTTGAACTTTGATTAAAAAAATTTGTTGAATGAAGTAGTTTATTTCACAACCGATAACTGTACCCGAAATCTGATCAATAGTCATGTTATAGTACAGATATGCCCACACTCTAAGCTCTGTAATAGCTGTAAAGTACATAATTATACTTTGACATGCCAAATATCTCTGCTGGAATTTGTCAGCCTGTAAGAAACACCTTCAGTGACGATTAGCACTGCATATAAGTGTGTGCAAAGACAATGGCTAATAACTTAAGATGACAGTGGGTGATGTTTTTATTATTGGTGCTCTCAAGTTAAACATTAGACCAAGAAACCTTTACATTTTTAGAAAGGAGAAAGCATGAACTTAAATGTAATGAAAAATGCCTTCCCCTTGCTTTTCTGGCAAAGCCACAATCGTGGTTCGTCCTGCTATAAGGGTCAACATGGTGGAAGCACATTTCATGCTTGGCAAGCTAATAGGTTATAGGTGTCAAGTGAATTCCAGCCTTGACATTAACAGCATAATTGGGTTGCACCAGGGTTACTTGTTATGTGCAACACACGGAAGTCTAATTCTGTTAATAAAAAGGTGTACTCACCCACCCCTGTTAAAAAGTAGTTCCATAAGTCTGTGCATTAAGCACACTAGCAGGAAACTTCTGATCAGAAATGACTTATCTCAGCACCCACAATGCCAGTGAATAAAGTAAGAAAAATTTCCTGGGTAGACGGAGGCTACATATTTTATACAGGCCCTAATGAGTATTGTAACCTTTCAAATCATTATGAAAATGAAAGAAGATCCTATGTATCTAACATTTTACCTGCTCGGATATTTTTCGGTTAATGAGAATGTAGGGGCGATTCAGCATGCCCAAAAGATTTTGCAAGTCCTCCTCTGTTTGTTGTATGATGGTATTCTCCTCAATAGCTAATCTAGTAATCAAATAACAAATGCAGAAATACTGGTTCTACTCTTTGTTAATGATAAAAGGGTAGAAGATTAGGTGCCTAAGTTCAAAGAAATATTTGTGCCATAATCTCAATAATTGTAAAGTGCAGATATGTCTTTGCTTATTTAGACTGTAAAAGTTAAATAAACGTGTACACAATTTAATTGCCAAGGTCAACACAGCTAAAATGGATGACAAACTGGTTGCCCCTTTCCATAAACATGAATCATTTCTGTTTTTGATGTCAAAGTGGAAAAAAATGAAAGAGCAAGCCATGCTACAAAATGATTGCTTAAGCTCAAACCATAGCCAACCAAGGGCATGACTATTTTAGTCAGTTGATCAGTTCGCTTCTTTTGGTCATTTGAAGTGCTCATCAAAAGTCATGTTTCAGTTTTTCTGATACATTTTAAATGGATGGGTATCTGATCACGAAGATGCAGTGGAGGGGGGAAGTAGCTGGCACATAATGAGTCTAAATGAAAACCCAAGTTTTGTCAGGTTTCCACTTTTTATGCCATCCATAAAATGTTTCACAATATTACTTAAAATATATTCTTAATCAGTTTAAACAAAGAATGAGCAGACCACACACCTGACTGAAACCAGCAGGCCTCAAACTACCAGAAACAATGACCTGGAAACTGTACCTTGGTATATCAGTGGGAAGAATGCCTAACCACTTGATAGCAGGAACTGCAAGATGGTGGTTCTCAAAAGCCTGTGCCTACAAAAATGCACATATAAAGATTTTATGAAACACATTTAAAAAAAAAAAAAGTATGCATCATGTAAGAACATACTGAACACATCCACCTATCTAGCTTTTGAAATTCATAGATGTAATTTCCTGTGTTGATATATAAAGCGAGGAGAGCATTCTGTCCTTACTGGAACTGGGGGGTGGGTGCATGAACTGATGTGGCAGCAGACAAGGCCTGCCACAAGCCGAGAGGTCCTTGACAGGATGAACTGTTTCCTCCACATTCTTTAACCAGTTCATCTGAACACTGGTATCTTGGACATTATTGTGCTGGGATTTACATGACCAAAATGGACCAGCTTATGCTGCTCAACTATTTCAAGTAAGCAATTGTGGTGACCATGCTTTGTACGAAGTCATTCGTTCTGTGTTCGCTAGGAAATCTGGAGCAGCCTCCTAAAGCATTTGTTCTCAAATACCTGGATTCTCCTCTCCATATCAGCAAGCAGTGTCCATGTTTCACACCTGTAAAGCAGGATTGGTACTACGAGGGACTTGTACAAATTGTATTTTGCAGTAAACTAGATGTAATGGCTGTGTCAGACTATCCAGCTCAGTAATTGCCGTTACTACTGTCATGATCCTGATTCATTGAAGAACTGCCATCTTTGGAGTTGTCCTTTTAAGTTAATCTCTTTGAGCAGTACTTTGTTCATGTAGAGATCTTTGCCTTTGCCAATGACCATAATTTTGCTCTTGTAAGTGTTCTCCATTCCACATGCATTGTCTGTTGGTATGGTCTTGTAATTCTCTGTTAATGCCTGCCATCTGAGTGAAGTCATGCAAATGCTTTTCTATATGGTTGCGACAGTTGACAATCTGTTTCACCGTGGTTTGAAGCCAGCCTGTTCTGCTAGCAGTTGCTCAGTGGTGGTGCAGATGTGATTTTCTGTATTTCAGCATAACTGCATGAGTGGCTGATCACGCTTATTGCTTTGTAGACTTTTTTTTCTTTTTGGGAAGTGGTATGACTAATGATTGTGTCCATTGCATTCCTAGACTCTGGCACAAAACAGTGTTGTTTTATCCCCATCCTACTCGAGCAGCTCTACTAGGACACTGTCAACACCAGGTGACTGAACCTGCAAACCTACTAGTTCTGTGGAAAGAGCACTGTGCAGTCTGAAGTAAGAAAAGCTAGAGACATAAACATACACCTCATTAAACTTTCCATGAGTTGTGCGCTAGTTCTTGTGACAATCTGGGAGATCATTCACAATGTTTTCTCTGCTTGGTGTATTGGGTGCAAGGTAGGAGGAGTAATTCTTGGAGGAAGGGGGTAGCTGTCATTTTTTTTAGTATTCTACATTAGAGGAGGTTGAGGTTGTATATCTGTGGTCCATGTCTGGGACTTCGATTTCATCTATACCTTGAAGAAGTTCTCAGCATGGTGTGTTTACAATCCAATAAAATGCTTTGCTAAACAAGCCACACCCTGTGAGGTAGCTAATGGGACTGCTACCCTGGGTGAGTTGAGGCATCACTGCCTTTAGTGCAAGTAAGGCTGCCATGCCATGAACAACTCAGTCCATCAATAAGTAACAAGTCCAAAACTATCCACAGCCTGGATATCAAAAGAACAGGAAAAGATTTATAAATTTGTTAAACCTTCCCTTTGACATTTAATTTTCATGAACAGGGTTTACATACCTTTGAACCATACTTATACACCAGCATTATGGCAATACCTGAAAATAAAATATTCAGATTGTCAAGTAAAAAAAAAAAAAATGATATAGCTTTGAAACACTGATGTCTCAGAAAAAGCAAGAAATCTTGATCATCAGACCTAACTAACGTTGGCAATTACAAATCCATAAATCTTTCCTGTTGTAAAATTTAGAAAATTCTGGATGTTATACATAACTGAAATGTTTTTATGGGTATTTTGATACAAATGATTTATCAAGAGGATGTATACCATGCGGGTCTGCATCCATCAAAGCAAAGGTGGGCAGGTGGAATGTTTCCCACAGTTTATGAACCAACAGTCTGGTACCTATGTCAGGAAAACCCTTACCCTGAAAAAAGGCACTCATATTTTAGTAAGGGGTAAAAGGCTTAAGTGATCCAAGATGTCTCATTTACAAGACAGAAAAGACTAAAAGCAATGAAAACAGTTCTTGTGAAAATCAGTTTTTTCTTTTTCTTTCTTTTTTTTTTTTAAGATGCTTTTAGGCTAGGGAATAGTGTGTTGAAGGCAATTCTGGGGCTTATTGTATACATGAAATCAAAATATTAAACTCACAGTGATGATGATAATCTTGGCAAAAAAATTTTCACATAGGTTGTCAGTAAGTAGTTTCTGAAAAGTGGCATCCTTTTCCACAATCAAGACAAAACGAGCCCCTGAATGCATGTCTGCAGTATTGTTAAGTGTGTTAATGATTCTTAGTATATGTACTACTACTTCATTGATAGAATGTTCAGGATATAAATATTGTTGAAAAGGATACATAGCATGTCTTTCTCATGAGCTGGAATCTGAACTCCCTGTAAAAGTTTCAGAACATTTACTTCACTCTGACATGTAATTCTATTCCTCACCCTGGATGTTTTTCAGAAATGTTAGCAGGTGTATGCAATCACACATACACCATCATAATCATGGTTGTAATTTTGTCAAGCCTATGACATCAATCAAACGCTTAGGTATTTGAAATTAAGGGAGAAAAAGTTTTAAAAATCAATTATAATACTAGTGTCATACCATTTTTGTCTTGTTACAGTCAATGTGGTGGCCATATTCATCATAAAACTGAAGGTTTCCTGCTACAAGACCTTTACATGTTGCCAGCTGAAATAATAAGGAACAATAATATAAGGATATATTTCAAATAAAATTTTATTATGCTCTCTCAACCTGTCTTTTGAAGCAAACACTGTCCTCATCACATAACCTGCTTAAGCTTGCTTTTGATGTGTACGTTACTAAAATATGTTTTCTAGTTCTAAACAGGGTAAACAAAGCAGCGGGAGAGCCTTTACATTAGACTTACCACATGCAGTTTCCATCTTGGAACCTCAAGCATACAAGCAATATTGTCAATCAGATTGTCAACCACTGACTGAGATCCAAAGAGACCTGGATACTGGTAATATATGTCCCTATTGTGAAAACAATGTACTAAATGTTGAGCAATACTTGAACTTTATTATAGACAATCATGATTTAAGGAACATCACTTCTAGTATATGCATTAGACGAGAGATTAATTTTTCAGCATACATTTGAAATGCAGTCTAGTTTCTAGGTAATTAATTATTGAATATGCACATTAGTTATGGTTAATTTTAAATACCACAAACCTAGAGCAGTCTTAAGGTAAAATCTTGAGCTGTTTTAAAAGTTCATTAAAGGCTTATGATGGTCTTTCTCAGTGTGAAGATAATTTTTATTGCAACTTTAGTTAAATAATACTGCATATTATTCTTTCTATATATATATACACAATATTCTACATCAGGGGTGGGGAACACTTGGCCCATGGCTCATATACAGCCTGCAAAGTATTTTGACCTGCTAAAGCAATCCAGATTCTGGTAAATCTACAAGCTTTTTTTAATACCAATGTAAATGTATACTAAGTGAACAATAAATTTTGAGGGACAAGCAAAAAATGTCAAATAATGGGATAGACAGGACGCATGAGTACATGACAGAATAGCTTCTCGACAGCAGCCTGTGGCCTGTAAGGAAGATTTTGAAAAATTATATGTGACCTTAACCCCATCTGAGGGTGGGCCATGTCAACAAATCCTCCAGGATTGGAGGAGGTATGTGTGTACTAAATAGCCATTATTATTATCATTGTACTTTCAGTCTGCAACCACAAGTAGAGAACTGTGCATTAACAAAAAAATATTTTGATACTACTCAGTCTACTTTAGGAACTCCTTAATTATAAACATATGTTTTACAAACTCCAAACAGATGTTTTACTGTGCTTTTCATAGTAGCAGAGTTTTTGCACACCTAATTACGAAAAGGTGGATTGTGGTGACTGAGGACAGCAGTGCCAAGTAGTCTGGGCTTGACCAAATAGAACATACTAATTTTTAAGTAGATAATTTTGTGAGGCCTACAAATGATGTTATAAATATCAAATTGGCCTTGGAAGAAAAAAGATTCCCCACCCCTGTTCTACATGAAGATCTAGCAGGTTGGGGTTTTTTTTTTCTTTACCAAGTGACTTAGCTCCTATGAATACAAGACACTGTCTCCCAAAATTTAGGTAATGCAAGATTTTTTGGAAAGGTGCTATATAAATCATTATTATTAAAATTTGAGTGAATAACCCTTTACTGTTCCGTAGTACAAACATCTTGCACAGAAAGGGGTAAAAGATGTCATAGATGTGCTAAGGTCAACATGGCTATAGCCACTAAAACAGCAAGACCCAAATGTTAGTAAACATATATGTTGACATTAGTAATGTAATCTTATTCTGTGTTCTTATTATGATTATAAAACTTGGCACAGTTTAAGTTTTGTAGGCCTAACTCCTCTCCATCAATCACAGCTGGGACTACATTTATATGTTAATTGGACATACCTGTAGAAATTTGTGAGGTTATGATTTTTATTATTTTGTGTACATAGGGATATTTGAAGGCTTTTATCTGCAGAATGGAAGAGGATCAGTTAGATTGTGAGAAATAGTTTCGTGAGCTGAGTTCAGTAAAGTCACTGTGACAAAAAAGTCACTTTTGCAGACCTTGAAAGTAATCTCTTAATGTTTGGTCTTTTATAAAATTCTACTACATATGATAAAATTTGTAGAGCGCAGTTTCCCATGTAGAAGCAAGCTCACTGCACTGTGCATTAAAGACTACAAACTATCAACCATGCAACAAAGAAACAAGCAGCAGCAAATGAATGGCACATTGTGGCAAACATAGACCATAAATATAAATCAATCACCCTACCTCTTTGTGCAGTACTTGTTTTCTTGAAGAAGTCTGTATATGATGCTCAAAACTTTCATCATGAATGCTGTTACATGGGCAAAATAAAACATTTTTCTATTATGGATAGCAAGGATACAGATGATAGAGTTGCCTGGAACTAGATGCAGTTATTAACCATCCACCATCTAAATTCATAAAGAAATTTTCAAAGCTGTTAAGAGTTCTATAGGCAAGGAATGTTAATGGTTTACTTAAGTATAGGAAACAGCATGTGGAAGACAGAGCTCTTATCTCTCCTCTACTGCATCCACCTTCCCTGAAATATCAGGTACCCATTCTGTCTGTGCAGAGAAAGTTTTTCAGCCAGACCAGAGAGGGCCTTAAACCAGTGACCTGCTTCCAGTAAAATGCACTAGCAAGCCTGAATTTTATATATTGTATAAATATAACCTAAGCACATTTTCTTTATGAGGATAATTTTTAAAAGTGAAATTTTTTATTGTACCAGTTTGGCTAAAAATTGATAAGATTTTTCCTCCAGAAGAAAAAACCCAAAATGAAATATACAACAGGAAGATTCCTATACTCACAGACCTACAATCTACTGACTTCCCCCACACCCCACTCCCTATTAATCTGTAAATCTCAAGCTCTTACATGTCTATTGTAAATAAAAGAACGAACAACACTTTCTGATTTACCAAATGTTTTTATTGATCGTTTACTATCCAGCCGTATTTGCACCATTTTCTTGACTTCTGGTAGGTTAACTGCTCCATTTTCACTGAAACTTAAAGAAGAAACAACAGAAGCATCCAAATCAACAGATCTTTCTGCTATTACCAGCTGCTGACTGGGAGGATCAAAAGAAAGTGGGAAATGTGTTCACCTAGGACCATCATGGCATTATTATTACTAAAGGGATTATTCATCGATGATCAAGTGCTTGTAGTTTAAGATTACTAAAAATAGTTGAAAAGATATAAGCAGTGCTTTGAGATCCAAACTGGAAAGTGATTTTCTTACACTCTTCACCATACTCCCCATCTTTAGTGTAGGTGCATGCCATAGGTACTATAAATTAAAGAAAGCTCCTGTATGAACTATGGATCAGATTTTTGGGGTTAATTAAATTTCCTTTACTATAAAAGTCTAGTTCATTTTACCCTTTGAATTATATCATGTACAGATAAGTGTGGTTATGAATACTTTTGTGATGCAATCATAAGAAATAGAGTATCACCTAACATTATCCCAGCTGGCTCTGTTGCAAAATCTGAGTTTAGGAAATTCTCCTCGGGCGATAGATAATACAACTTCTAGGCAGACCATTTCCACTTTTTTCAATGTTTCCTCCCTTTCAAAATACAACAAAACGACTTAAGTGCACAAGCCTATATACTGAGAAAAATAATTGTCTTCCAGAAACAGCATTATCTATATAATACTCAAATGCCCAAATTCTAAAGGTCGATTTACTTTTACTTATTATCATTATTGTCATCTAACTAGCACCTATTCAATCATAGCTATATTATAGTGTATTAGACCAGTAATATCTCATCAAAAACAATTACACTCATCGCATTAGCATCTTAATTTGCGAAGTATATAATTTTATGTAAACTTATTTCATTACTACTGTCACAAAAGTACATCCAGTTTTCAATTGTGATGAAACAAATGCGGCAATTTAAATTTGAAATTAATGGTACAGAGTGATATTAGTAAAGTGGTCCGCGGTCCGAAATACATTGAGTACCACTGTATTAGACTATGAAACCCAAACGCGAATAGGTGACGTAACTTTTTTTAAAGGATTTAACCTGTCTGCATAGTTTTTCTCGTTATAACATCCAAGAAAAGATTCCATGTTGAAGTAGAAGAACAATACGATTTTGTGAATGTATTCATAGGCTTCTAAATCTTATCTGTACTTGTCGTCTGCTTAACTTTGGTCGCAAAGGAGTAGTGTCCCTTTGTCCGGGGAGCGAGCTCCGTGTTTAGATGGCAGCATGGACTATTTTCAGGTTCTCGACTAGAAATCTCCGATGACCAACCACCCTGCAGAGTATTTGGTCTACCAACTTCCAAACTATCAATGAAGACTTTGTCTGTCATTTGCCATACTCTAGATATTTCGTATATTTCTAAAGTTTCCGCTTTACTGTAAAATCTAGACGTTTATATTTGAAGCTCAGTAAAGTAAGAACCTCTGAACTATAGCAATAACGAATCAGGTCTGTGACTTAAAAGCATACAAACACTAAAAAAAAAAAAAAAACTTGCTTGATGATTGAGAAAGTAATGAAGTAGATTTAACAGAATTGTAGGATGGGAAATTGCAAGCCGTTAACAAACTGCCTTTAATGAACTGAAGGAGAAAATTTGTATCCGACTCAAAACGTTTTTGTCTTGGTGTTTGTTTGAAAGTAAACTTTGAAACAAATGAACATTATGTATTGTGCCAATCAAAACTGCGAAACATAGTTGAAAACAACAGTGGTGAGATCACGAACTTATTAAACACACGTTCATGGTGAGATGAAGTATATCACACAAGGCAAACAAAGATATAAAGAGGCAACTTTTCTTAGATGATCAGTACTTCAAAGCTTGACAGAAGAAGGTAAAAACTGATTTAGGAAGAAGGAATGTGCTATTCAGTACCAGCCATGCATTATATCCACCTCTTTAATGTGCATGGTACTGAATATGAAACTTCATATGCTTGCATCAAAAATCACTATAAATATATAAAATAAAAAGATCAGGCTCATTGAAACAAGATTTTTATTTATTGTTCAGAATGCATTGCAAAAAATTATGTATGTGACATGATAATCGTTCAATGCATTCAGTAAAAGCAATGAAACCATTACTTGCAAACACTATTTAACCTGAACGATGTCATGTTTGATTTTGCAACAAATGAGTCAAAGCTGCTTAATACTGGAATTCTTTTCAACTAAATAAAGTTGTCAGCAAAAATATTTTAACATCAAGAAGTATTTCATAAAATCAAAAATTCTGGCCTGTGCTTCGAGTGAACTTGTCCTATCAAAGATGTCAAAAATTAAACAGTAATTATCTTACAACGTGCTACAGTTACAAATTTGCAGAATAACTAATTTTGCTTCAGATTTTTATTGTAAATTGTGCTATGACTAAGCATAAAATCTCATGATTAAATATCAGCCCTTTCAAATGCATATTGAAAACAATTAAAAGAGACTAACTGTGCAAAACTTAGTCTAAAATGTAGGTTTGAGTCCTTGGTCAATGACAGAAAAAAAAAATCTCTGTCCTCTCAGCAGCAATGAAAAGGCCAAACGATTGGGCTCCACATTCCCCATGCTTTAGTTAGATGAACCTCTTACAGTCCACTGTCTCTAAACTAAAGGACTTACCATTTAACCTAAAAAAAATACCCCCCCCCCAAACAGCATGAATTTCTCAGAATACACATGAGAAATGACTGCAAGAAATCCAGGTACACTTTTAAACAACCAAAAAAAAAAGACTTATCTGATTATTGAAGACTTTATCACTGACCATTTAATATTCTGCAATGGAATGAGAGACAATAGAACCAATGAGTAAAACTTAAAGATGTAGCTAATCTGTGACCACATGTAACAGCAGACAAGGCTTGCCATTAAAGCTGTAGAGCTGCAGGCAGCAAGCCCTATTAGTCTTGAGTTTTATATCAAGAAATTCAGAGTAGTCTCAAATGCCTTAATTCTTTTATCCACATCAGCAAGCAAAGTCCTTGTCTCAGATATAACAGCAGGATGGGAACTATGAAGGACTTGTACAGCTGTAGTTGCTAGCAAACTGCACCCAATCCTGTTCAGCCTGGCCATTGCTATGTAGCTGCCCTCTTTGGAAAGGTTTGCTTCAATCTCTTCAATCTGTACTCTGCTCATGTAGACAATGGTATTAACTATACTATATAATGTGGAACACAATGTTTAAAAAAGATAAAAAGATAAAAAAAGACTAGCTTTTTCAACCAGGTGTCTGCTATTTTAAGCAGAAAGGAAATGAATTGTATCAGGTCTAGTTACACATCATTTTTCTAAAAACATCACAGCATCAGGGTAGTGGATCGAAACTAAATAAAGTGACTGCAATAGTACTGCAAACAGTACTGAAAGTGTCCAAAATCATCTATAAATGCTTAAAAAGGTAGCAGAGACCAGAAGAACAAAGGCAGCAGCAAATAATTTTCAAGTCCAAGTTCTTAACTAAGGACACACCTTACACGTACACTTATAAATGTGGCTGAAGCCTTATCAGCAACAAACTGGGGACAACTGTGTGCATTTTCCACTATATTTTTTCATGGTAATGCAACAGAGGAGGGTAGGCTGCATCAATGAGTGATTGATTTGTGCATAGAGATGATTATGTATCATGAAATTACTTACAACTCAATGATATTTACATAGTGGGAAAGGAGTGATGGGGAAATAAGGCAAAACACTGAAAATAATGCACAGTAGTGACTATCAGAGGTAACAGTCAGAGTAAGGCTATAAGATCATTTTACTGCTATTAACCTGTTATAAACCAGAAGGTTTTTTAATAAAGTATAGTGATGAATGTGAAATAATATTAAAGAGCAGATTTCAGTTAAACACAAATTATCACACGTGGGCTAAAGAGGACATGGGTCATAGGTTATGTGATATACAATCTGGAATAATGTTCCTTAAGCTTCATAAATGGTTCAACTCAGCAGTTTGTGTCAAAATGCCCCAAACAATACTGGTAACTGTTTAAATCCTTCACTTAATAAATTGATGTGTATAAAACAATATAAAAACCAGTGCCTTTGTTTTTGTGAGTGTTACAATTTCTTCAGTGTACAAAAGTATCCCAACCCTTCACATCTATCTTTAGCATTCTCATAAAAAAAAAATGAAATGGTAAACAACAAACAGAAACCAACCCCAAGGTAATCTTTTAAAAAAGTCCTTGGTCAAAAGGCACACATAATTTTATATTTTTTTAAGACTCTCCCCATAGCCCCTGTATGATAGAAAGTAAGAAAGTCATTATTTCTTTATTCAGCTACTGTGATCAGTTAATTTTGTGCCGTCGGCCTGGTAACAATGGATCATTTTCTTCCCCATCTGATTCTCCATGGGACTCTGGGAGACCTTTGATCAGCTGTTCTCTTTCTTGTAACAGCTGCTGCTTCTGCTTCCTACTGATGTTTAATAAACCACCCTGAAAAGAATTCAAACTTTAATTTACAATGCAAACATCATAAATATCTAAATTAATGATAATGATAACTGATATCGGATAATGGGTTCCCCATACTCCATGTGTCTATGCTTCTGGCCTTTGAAGGCAGAGTAGCTGCAGGATCATTTTAATTTATATATTATTTTTGAATGTTTCAAAATTATGGACTCCAAGTTATTCTTAAAGGTTAACTCAATGCAAAATTATTTTAAAATAAATGGTTTAGTTCACATTATATGAATTCCTGATAAATGAGTGAATAACTCTACTTCATGTGCATGGTGCCTGCATTTTAATGCTGACTGACTTGACTGCTTTTAGGAAAGGGTAAAATCCCCAGTTCCACCAACTACTGTTGAATCACTGATACCTACACGTGCTTCAAAACTCTTTCTCATTGCTTTGGAAATAAGTCAGAACTTCACAAAGGCAGGCTTTCTGGTAAGCAGCATTGATATATGCTTTGAAGTTCTCATGCTGGTAGGAGCCTTTGCAGGCATCAGTAATGCAACATCTAAATTTATGTTAATGAATGAGTTTATTTCTAAAAACAAAAGTATACTATATCTTAATAACACACTAATGACAATGAAAGTTTCTGTTAAATTATCAGCATCTATTAATTTCATGTTTGTTTCAGGTTAACATTAAGTAAACATGGGGGAAAAAACCTATATAAAGAAGCAACATTACCCGTCGTTTGTCAACAATGTTAAGGACTGTGGTTACAGCCATGCAGGAGAGTACATTGGCCAAAGGAAAATCATGACAAATTTCCATCTTTCAAGCTCCTTCTGTTTATCAGCTGATGTAGTACTTCAAAAAATCAAATAAATTCACAACACATGGTGAGCACCTCAAATGATGTATGTTTACATGTACCTACACACATGCAAAAGTGTGTATGTTCTTGCATGCTTGCAATTACATCTTACACGTGTATGTGTAATATATACATAAATGTGTGCATGAATAAGAGAGAAACTGCTGGCAACAAAGAGCATGAGAGAATGTGTTAAGTTTAGAAGAAAGAGCCAGAAAAGTCAGGTAAATGCATAATGAGAATGAAATAAATGTCATGATTATGTCGTCATTATCTTAAACAACAGGAGATTGAGAAAGCGTACACTCTTCCACCAACAATTATCATTCAGTAAGCACACCTCTGTATGTCTCCCCAAAGGATCATGGAGAAAAAAAAGAAGAGGAAGCATAAGGTAATGCTCACTTGTCATCCTTCTTGCCCAGAATCTGACCAACAACTAGGTTGGAGATGCCGATTCCAATCATTTGCAATGATGTGGTCAATCCCATAGCGGTACCCACTGTGGCCTGGGTCACAACAAGTGGGATGGTTGGCCACATGCTGGCCTAGTTACAAAAGCAAAGATTTAATTGTGCACATTCAGTTGCATATTTACCAGATTTGGATGCCTAGGAAAAAATAATTAAAGTGACAGACACAATCAAAATTCTGAGGGTGGAACGTGCATGTGTTGGGGTCTTTTAAATTCACCAGATTGATATGAACTTAAACATTTTCCCAATGATACTCTTCATTTAATTATAGAGAAATACAGTGTTGAAATTTAAATATATATATTTTTTTAGATTTTCAAAGATCCTGTAAGGCAGGCTGATTGTAGCTAGATGTATGTTATGCATGCTAACAACCTATAATAACTCACTGCTGCAAAGGAGTAGGTGACGCCAAGCCAGAAAGTAGCTACCAGAGGATAAACCATACTAAAAGCAAGGAGCCCAAACACCGGAATTGTCAGGAAAGCACAAAGGAAAGCCAGTATGCCTCGTTTTCCAATGATGTCCTGTGTTAAAAATAAAAGCATCGAACAGTTTAAATAAAAATATGTCAAAAGAACATCAATACAAGATAAGTCTTGCGCGCATGTAACCTGCACACATATATCCCTAACATGTTGTACCTCATATAAACAAATCTTTCAAATGCACAGGCACAATGACTGGTGGAAAATGAAAAATATGTCTAGATATGCAAACTTACAATCATGCCACCAAGGAAGGGAGAAATAATCATAGACACATCATAGACAGCTCCTGCGATGTATGCTGATGTTTTCTCATTTAGGCTGTACCTTTCACCATATTTGTCGTGAATAAATTTGCTGAAAAATAATGAATTGTTTCACACTCTCTACTTGGGAACAAAAGAAACATACAGTAGTTCAGTATACACAGTAATATTACAAAAGGAGTAAGTATGCCTTTTGCTCCTTGTCCCAGTCTCCCTTCTAATCTCTAACCTTACTCTTAACCCCACTATTATTCTGTTTTAACTTTAAACCCATAATCTGTAACCATCTACTTCCTTGATTCCCTGTAAAGACACACGAACAAGAGAACAAGCCCAAAAAATTAAACTGTAAACTAACCTAGCATCTGCCATAAATGGGAAGACACCATTGTAGAAAAACATGATGGAGAATGCTACAAGCCAGAACTGCAAGGAAAGATGTCTTATATCTGTGATTTTCTGAAAAGACAATTACAGGAAAAAAATGTACCAACTTTTTTCATGCAAAAAAAGGCAACATTTCTGGTTGCAAACATCAATATATGCATATAGACACAAGCTGAGATGCTGTACAATGTTAAGTATCATCAAGAGAACCCTCTCTTCCCTGTACATTTAACTTGCGAGAAACTTGACTACCATACTTCCCTCTCCATCAATGATAGACCTAAATGCAACTTTGCTGATAACATTGATCTGATGGTAAGCAGCGACAAAACTTTAAGGACATTATCAATAGACTCCCTGTGGGAACCCGGGGTATGTTTGCCTAGCAAGCATTGTAAAAATAGGGTCCCTGGCATCCAGCCAGACATGTCGTAAGAGGCGACTAAGGTGGACACCTCACCTAGAGGTAAAGTAGGTTGTAGTAGGGCTGTGAAAAAAGCTTGTTAAGAAACAAACACCAGAGTATTTGTCACAGATGCCGGGAGGTAATGAAACACACCAGGAGACTGGACTTATGACAGACGACAGTCAAACCCCAGAGGGAGCTGGCGCCCCAACAGTGGATCAATAGACTGGTGAACTCAGCAGGTGTATAAGAAATGGAAATCAGTACTGACAATAGAAAAGTTATGGTCAATACTGATGTTGGCAGTAAAGCAGAGATCTGCACATGAATTGACAATAGCTAGGAGATATCAACATCTTCACGTGCCTGGGAGCCACCCAATCCAAAGATGGCGGCTGCATGGCATAAATCCACATCAGAATTGCAATGGTCAGGCTGATCAGGATTTGGCATGCCAACACTAACAGATTGATTGAATAAGTACCTCACAGTTTCCATCTTACTACAGATCCGAGATGTGGATTTAATTTACTGACATGGAAAAATAATACATGCATTCAAAACCAAGCATCGGAAAAAATTGCTCCAAATTTCTGAGAGAAGCACAAGTATGGTTGCTATGCAGATGGACTGTCAAAATCCTCTTCTTGCAACTGTAAAGCAGTGCTTGTCTGATTTTGCTTTGAGACCTGGCACAACACTCTTAGATCATCTTTTAGATCACTCTTGAGGGAGGTTGACGTAAAGGTTGAAAAAAGAAAAACTAGTTGGCAAACATAAAGGAATGGACAGATTGTACTTGGAAAAGGCTTCTGTGGTAAGCTTGGTCAGTTGCTGCATCTTAGCCAATCCCCACAACGCTTATAGGTAAACCAGCACAGATTATACGACTGATGATTAATAAAATCTATGGAAAAGCAGGGAATAAACAGATATATAGCCAGAAGTTATTTTTGAATCTTCAAGTGTTTATTGTTGACACTTGTTTATACATAAGTAAAACAGGTGGGTTTGGTTATTTTGCAATAGCGGTAATGCCTTCTTCTACACCCCTAGGATGTGTTTAGATCAAAACCTAAAGATGAAGATTTTTCTTGAATTTAAAGAAATGGTGCTAAAATCTTCATCATAATTCTTACAAAGCAAGCAAGACTTTTCAGACATTTACAATAAGCATTAAAAAAGCCAAAAAGAATATTTGGGCTTTACAATCTTAAAAAAACTTAAACGATTGTTTGCTGGAGGCCTATGATACAAAAGAAAAATTCACAAAGGTTCAAATGAAAGAGCCATCCAGATTGCAGCTGGAGTTGATAAGACTTTAACACAGTCACCAACCAGTTTTTTAGAGTTGCTCTTTTGACTGGCATCATCTCCAAGTTGCTGCACTCCCCACTTGTCTAAGAAGCTGACAAGGATGGCTGAGATAAAACCCAGAAGACATAGGAAGGCACCTGACAGGTAAAAAGAATAAAAGAACATGGATTGTAAAAATAATTTCTCTTTTCACTAGCAGCTGCTACAGTGTATATACTGCATGTTTTCTCTACTATATTGCTATGCTCAGTACATATTGCAATGCTAATATGATCTAAAATGTAAATAAATTGACTCAATCCTGACACCACAAGAAAAAATAAATGTCAAAGTACAAATCTCTATAGAGAATTTATTCTATACTCTTGAATGCAATAGAAAATTTTGTAAATAGCTGCAAGACCACCTGCTGGTGAGCAGCAAACCTTCAGGCCTCACAGAAATTGGCATTTAGCTATTTCACGACTAATTCTTGGAATTAAAACAACTTAGGAGTCTCATATTTTGATGTCACTGCAATGTTAAGATTGTTGTTTTAAAAAAAAAAACCAGAAGGTCCTTTGTCAAATATTAAACACTATGTGTAACATAAAACAAAAATTAAGAAATAAATGTAAACAAATGACATTAAAAATATTTAAATATTTTCAAGGTTGAAATTGTGTATATATCTGTAGGCCTATGTGCACATATGTGCACAAATATATGTGCATCCATACATTTATACAACTTTCTGCTGAAACATTATTTGAGAAGAATACATTTCTATAGTTTCATAAATATGTAATAAACATAATTATCTGAAGAATAGGGTAATCAACAAAATTCCTTTTGCATATTTATAGGGATAATCAAATAACTTACCACCCCAAAGTGTTACCAGCAGACCATACTTTTCTTGAAAACTCTGTGTGAGAAAAAGTTTAGGACACTGCCTAAGCGAGAGAAGCACAGAGTTATTCCAAATGCCATGGCCAATTCTTTTTCCTTGAACCAGTATGATGTGATTCGATTCTGTACAACTGTGAACAAACCAGGATGAAATCAGCCTCTAAAAAGGCAATTGCATCTACTCAGATCATCAAAATAATTTCACAGGTTACTCTAAAGGCCTTATATGCTAAATACAAGACTATGTCGAGCATCTGTGAATCTTTGCTTTTACACATATTTAGAGAACAACATCTTAAATTAGCAATTTAATAAGGAAGCATACTGGTGAGTGACCCATTTCCTGAGCCAAAAAGAAGACGTCCAACCAGCATCAGGGGGAACATGACTGCTGTGCCACGGAAAAATAGGGAAGCTGCAAATGTTGATGATCCCAGCACACAAAGGAAGGAGAACAAAAATGCTCCAACTGTGAAGTGAATAAAATTGCTAATAAATGCAATTGTTCAAGCATATCAACCATTAAGAGCTCACCATATCATATTGTATTTTTCATCTTTATTATAAATATAACATGAAGAAAGAACATTCATGGAAGCTTTATTTATCTTTGGTGAAGCAATAGCCAAGATTCTATTCTGCTGGGAAAAAAAATGCAAAAGTATTAGACCTTTTCTGAGCCAAAAAAATGGGCTACAGAATAGGTTTGAATGAGTTAAAGAATGTAAAATGCAAAGAAAACATAACAAACATCTCTGTTAAAGCTGAATGAAAAAGGCAGAAAAAAGGAATGAAAAGTAATAGCATTACAAAAATAATTATAAAAACGGCAGAGACTAAAGCCAAAATATAATGGATGCACCATAAAAACCTTAATTTTTACCTCTGTTTCCCATCTTGTCAATCAAAAATCCAGCTGCTATTACAACTGCTGCATTCCTAAGACAAGAAAGGATTTCTGCTGCTAGAAGCTGCAAACAAATCTTGTGAATAATAAATGGGTCTGCCTCAACAGCATAAATTTATGGATTTATATTTTTCTTTTGCCATCTGAATGCTTAGATTTAATAATGTAAAAAATGTACGAAATAATTCTGACTGCATTCAAAGCAATAATTCAAGGAAGTGTTGCAAATAAAAATGAGAAGGTGTTGAGGAATGAGAAGATAAAATAAAAAACAACCCAACAATAACTCCACATTAATCCTTTATCTCTGTAGAGAGGTTGTATGATGATTCTTCTGGCCACCACAGTGTCATAAGGTACCTTGAAGGATGGTCTTCAACATAATTATATGCTGGGTCACATGGCCAAAACAAACCATCTTACACTGTTTGACTGTTGTAAGGGTTCCTGATGTGTGGTGAACATGTTTCATACAAAGTCACTGGTTTTATGTTCTCTGCAGCTGCCTCCTCAGGCGCTTGTTCTTAAAAGCCTGGATTCTCCTCTCCATATCAGCAAGCAGAGTCCATGTTTCACATCTGTAAGGATCAGTACTACAAGGGACTTTTACACATTGTACAGGCCTAATCTGTTACAACCATACCTTCTAGCTTTGAGACTGATTTCTGATTTTGATCTTCCACATCAACTGGTTTTGTGGATGGTAGATTTTTTTTTACTTATAGAGCAGAGGGTTTATGTAAATAGTCATTATTCTTGTTATTGATATATACTGTTATCTTAATATTGTTGTTACAACCACCAGGTCCCCACAAGGCTGTTGTCTATCACCCCTGTTGTGAATCATGTACGCTGACTGCTGAAGTACCGACGAGAAAGCTACCTCATTAAGTTCTCTGATGATTATTAAATCAATGTGGACTTTTTTTAGGAACATAAGATCATGGTAATGCCTTAATAAATTTTATACAGTGGTGCAAGTTTCTGGAGTTAAATGTACATAAAACAAAAGAAATGAATATAGACTTTAGGAAAATCAAAGATGGTTTTGTTACTCTCAGTGTGATACATAGTAAACCTGTTGAAACTGTTAACTCCTCCAGGTACCTAGGCAGTTTTTGATTGCCATCTCAAATGGAATATAAACACCAAAAATATCGTTAAACATGGCTCAACCTCAAGTAAATTCCTCCCTTCAGACTGCCTACCATTCTTTTGACCTCTTCCTGTAGGACTGGTAGGCCTGCAGGTTCTAGTCTGGTTGTTTTGAAGGATGTTAGCATCTGTCTTCAGTTGTTCAGGCCTTTCTAATATTGTCCATAGGTTGAAGACAGTAGTGTTTTCTATGAGAAGGTGATCACTGCTGTCTTCGGTGACTGAGGTCTTGTGTTGACCTGTCTTCGTGAGGGTCTTCAGTAGCTGGCAGAGCTTTTTGCTGTCCCTTCATGCCAGTCTTGCCTCTATGGTCCATATGGTCCAGCAATGGCCTTCAATCCAGTTCTCCCTAGTTGCCTTCATCCCTTTTCTAATGGCACAATTCACTTTTTTAAAGCTGTTTTTAGTTTGTTTTCCTTTCTTTCTTGAAGGCCCTCCTTAGGTCACAGAGGTTTACAATATTGTTTGTGACCCAGGATTGCTTCTTCTTGCTTTGATACCCTGGCACTTCCTGAGCTGTTGACTGTCGAACCTCTCTGTTGTTTCCAACAAGGGTATGTACATCACAATCTGCCATTTCAGTGTAGCAAATTTACTTCCAACTTTGGCCTTGAAGATTTAAGCAGTGAATGTATCTTCTTAAAGCAAATTTGGTGGATGTTCAAGCAGCACTTCACTCTCAACTTTAACTGAGACTAATTAAGACAAGATCATTCAGATACATCATGGACGTGTATAGGTGGATTGCTGTCTGTCTGCCAAGACCAACGCTTAGCCTCTTGCGAAATGATCCGCTGTTAGTCTCGGCGAGCCTAAACAAAGAATGACTAAACCGGAAGCTTTCTTGTATCATGCTTCATTTTAGTAGTTAATCTGAAATGTGGATAAACCGGAAGCTTTCATGCCTACACACTTATTTTATATACCTTCAGTTGCACATATGCAAACATCATCTAACTCTCATGACTATCATTCATGGAGCATCCAAAGCACTGCAAAGAATCAGTAACAGTAATAAAAGTAAATGCCATAATTTAACACACAGTAGCTCATGTCTTATCTCAAAATAATATTTTTAAGTTCTAAAAATTTTTAAAAGGTTGTAAACTGTTATATATCACTTGATCTGGCCATTCAAAGATGTTTTTGATATCTTTAAGTAATCTTTGCAACTTGACTCTTGAAAGATGGTCATTAAAATGTAAGCATGGCCAATGCAGTTTGAGAAATGGAGAAAACTGTAGGCATGGCAATAAACTTTCTTCTTTGTGCATTTCCTAAACAACAGCTATTTTCCTGTTTTTACAATAGTGATGTCCATGAATGTATCATAAAATTGCATTCTGATTTTATTTTTTGGAGAAAGGATGCAGAAAGGCTGGGGATGATTCTACCTTTAGATCTTACTGAAAGCTGTAGTCAGTAAGTTAATGGGGTGTTGCTTTAACAACAAGCTTTCTCTTCTATGACATCAAGTGTGAGAATTCTCATATTAAAAGGCTAGTACCTTATGAGTTGATTTTGGACCTTTTGGACCTCTGCAATGAACTAAGCCTAGTCATACAAAAATTTTCCACTTGATTTAGTTTACCATCTAAACACATTTGCACATACAAGAACAGGAAATGTGCTAGTGTTCATTCCAATTAATAATGCACTGATAGAGGCAAAAAAGGGCACAAAGACAAAGATTAAAACATACGTCCACGCATAAATGGCATAAAGTAGATTATAGTCATCTTGTGACATTCCCAGACAGTCTGTGCAATTATTGCAAGTAAAGTTGCTGGTGGTACAGTTGTTTGTCTGCAATGAGAAAATCAATCAAAAAGATAATTTTCACATTAGTCCACAAAAGTAGTATGTTGCACACTGCAACGTGCACAGATGTACTAATATTTGACCACTTCTTTATCCTGAACTGATTCAGCAAAACAACACAAATTATTGCTTTAAAAAGAACTTACATCTGTAAAAGTTGTTTGAAGGACGCTGGGCATGTCAAAACAGAAATATGAGCCAAAGGTCAGCATGCAGTTGAAAAACAGAACCAGGAAGCGGTAGCCACCTGAGAAAAAAGAAGATATTACAGCTTTATAGGTTCACAATTACAACAACAGAAATATCACATATATGCTCTGTGACGAGTATCAGAATTCAAACCAGTTATCACTATCCCTTGATGCCTTTTTCTTATAGTTTAAATGGTAACTTAAATGACTCCTGGAATAAGCTTTTGATAACACAAGGGGAGATCGAGCATTTGCTTCTCAAGGTATATTAAGATCCCATGTGTGTGCTCACACAAATACATCTTGTGTGCATGCATGTGCACTTCAGGAGATAAAACTAAAAAAAAAAAAATTGATAAAGAGTAATGGTATTAATAAGATTTTATAAGTGCTTTGAAAATGTGTTTAAATACCTAATTTAAAACTTGTTAAAATTATCTTAGTCTGAGATCAAGCTTATCAACAGATCTATGATAGCACCATACATACATGTGGTTAATATTAATGTTGATTTATAGCTGTATTTCTTTACTGCTGAGCAATGCTTTCATTTTGAATATATACAGCTTCCAATAACATGAATACAGTGGTGTAGAAAAATGCTTGGCTTTGAGAGGTGGGGTGATGGGCAAACTTCATCTCTTCTTCTTATTATTCCTTTTCGCTCCGAGTGGAGAATAGGGCCACAACTACATCATACCATCGGATCTGTGCCACACCTTACCCTGACATCCAAAAGACTCCTTCTAAACTGGCAATTAATGGTGATGTGGTCGATCTGGTTTTCTGTATGCCATCTGGTCTAGGTGGTCTTGTAAATTGTTTTGTGTGGAAAGACTGTACCTCTGACTAAAAGTCACTTGAACAAGCAGAAGTCTGTGAACAACTTACCATTCTCACTGCAATTGCCCACACTGTGCTTTCCTATCATGTGTCCTTTGTCGGTGTTTTTTTTTTTAACTTAAGCATTTATGTCGCCCATTATGATCTTAAGGTCTCATTTTGGAGTATAATCAACCAGCACTTGTAGGGAGTTGTAAAAGTCTTCCTTTTCCTCTTCTTCAGCTGCATTGGTAAGTTCATAGCACTGAATCATCGTGATCTTACTTCCTTTAAAGTTGAACCGAGCTGACATGAGTCATGGAGAAACTGCCTCCCATACTTTTAGTGCTCTTGCAGCCTCCAGTATCATCAGTACTGCTACTCCTTGTGTGTGGTCATGGTCTTCATGTCCAAGAGTAGATGCAAAAATGATAGTCTCCCTTGACGAAAGTTGGTCTGACCACTGCCATTCCACCTGGTCTCGCACAGGCAGAGAAGCTTGATGAGCCATAGTTCTTCATTTCCTGGGCTACCTGAGCTGATTTCCCTCTCTTGTATAGGGTTCTGGTGTTCCAGGTCCTTATCCTGGTTTTTGCCTTGGCCATGAGAAGATGGGTCAGGGAGCTGACTTCCCAAAGGCTTTCACCAACACGTACGTGTCATAGGCACTTCTAAAGAGGGAAATTCCCATCCAGGCTCTCGTTGTGTTAGTGCAGTTGCAGTTTCTGTAGCAGGGGTTGTTTTGCAGGGTGGGGTTTCCAGGTGGAGTTGGCAAACTTCATACTGATAGTCAATGACATTCACACTCGCACATTATGAAAAAAAGAGGGGGTGAGTGAAGCCATGAAAACACACACAACTTGTATATGAGTACACAGTGGTAGTATCACAACACATGCTGTTTTCAGTCTTAAACAACAAAGCAACACTTAACAAAAAAACAGAACTCACTGAAAAATGATTCACTACATTATTGCAATCACAAGAATTAAGTAATATTCAGATCAATTATTATAATCATATAAATCACATTCAAGATTTTCATTCAGTGTGACCCCCCAAAAAACCCAAACAAACAAACTATACCCTGCATCTTCTTTGATTAATGTCTTAGTTTTGTAGTAATTAAAGTAGTGTTTCTTACCCTTTCTTGAGATCGAGGGCTAGATGTAAAAAAACAACTTTTGCTTATGTTACTATCCTAAACAAAGACTAGCTTTTTTGTATTTTGTGAAGAATCGCATATCTCAAGTATATGGACCAGGGTGGGTGGAGGCAAAAGATATTCTTGCCCCCTCAGTATATTTTTTGAGGGGGAGGCTGCCTCCCTTGGCCCCCTGGTTCCTACACCACTGGAATATGATCTACCAACCTACGCCACTGCCCAAGAAAGATTATATATCTATAGCTGGATGACTATACCAATGAAACAGTATCAAGATCTGTTCAAAAAAAACTACAGAATCTACAGGAAAGCATAATTAACATGCCTTGATTAATTTGTCTTACACCTCTTCAGTAGGATTATTATATTACTTTCATTAATAATAATGAAGGCGTACGTGATTTGTATGGAGCATATATTCACGCTCTTAAAGTTGTTAAACAAAAGTTAATTATAGCTAGAACGAGACATGAGCAACTTAGTGTTCATCAAAAATATACATTTTGTATTACAAATTATAATTATATGTAGACACACACGATAACATCAAGAGCTTATATTTCCAAGTGAAGAAATGTACTGAAATTTTTTTAAAACAAAGCAAGCCCTACTCACAATCAGCTGGTCGTAAACACGCCATTTTGAAAAATCAGTGTCACATGATGCAGATTTAACATCTGATTGGATTAGATAATCGTCACGCCCACAGCTAGCAGACGACACAAGAAAGCCAACGCGATCGGATCTATGGACACCGCATCTACTGCGTCTATTGTTACACCCGAAGTTGCGAAGTTGCCTGAGAACTTGGGGAAATAATGACCAGACAGGGCGAGGTGGGTGTATCCAGTGGCACCTATAGTGGGCAGGGAAAGGGGGTGGATGGCTCTGGAATGCTCGACGGTAGGGAAAATAAGTAGCACATGCATGCTTAACAGTGGAGGGTGCTTTTTGGATTTGGAATTAGTGAGAGTGGAGAGACGGCAGGTCAGCCGCCGAGTGAAATGAATAAAAACTACAGTTATGCGGCAAAATCGATCTTTGTTGTTTCCTTGTACGACTAGCTCACGTACCTATACGTATAGGCCACCAAATTTAAAATATTTCATTTAATTTAAATCAAACAGAAAATATATCAAGGGTCAAAGAGAAATAAATAAACTTTCAAAGAGGTAACGCTTGATATATTTGTTCCACAGGGAATTAAGGGTTCTATAGCTGTCCCTTTACTGATTATTTTAATGATTGCAGACCTACCCAAATTTAAATTGCAAAACAGTTCGCAGATGACACATATCCTCCTCCTCTCACCCCTCAATTAAATGTGCAAAGTCGATCGCCTTTATGACGAAAGCACTTATATTTAATTTCCTCTTCCAAACACACGTACGCGCATGCAGTTAAAATGCTATACAGTACTGACAATGCCAGTGGAATGACCAAAGGGCACCAAAAGCAAGGACGAAGAGCTGAGCACCCTGCAGCAGCTGCAAACCGACACTTGCGGCGTCGTGGAGCAGCAATCCTCCTCCTACACTTACCACAACCAACTCCTTCAATTCTCTCCTCTCCTCTTCTACCCTCCCCTATGTCTGTATTCTCCATGCATATCCTTCCATCTCCCCATAGTGCGAATTAAAATTTAAATCACTTTTATTTGGAATTAAAGCACTTTTCCCCAACCACATCATTGCAGAGAATAACGCCAGAGGAATGACTTCAGAACAGCTATTGTATGTTCAGAGGCCTTTGTATAATTAAGGTACGTTGTGCTGTGAATTATCTTTAGTCTGTCAATATGTTAGGAAGAAGAGTCCACAAAAATACGCGCTATATTGTTGAATTATTTACATGACTGCAACCAGAGCCACGGCGCTTTCCAAGATTGCGCATAAGCCAGTACCTGGGAGGAGGATTGAAGATTAATCCTGCCAGCATTTATATAAACTCCTTATGGCGATGTTTATCTTATGTTGCTATTTATAACAGGGATCGGTCCGTAAAGAAATCTACGAACCTTGTCATTCAGGGGAACTAAATCTACTTTACTTAATCTAACTCTATCGGCGATAGAGTTCTCTCTCTTCTCCCCCCCCCCTCATAATCAGGGGAGATGACTCGTCTAACCATAAGCAAGAAAAGTGCCTTTTTTGACCGCAGATTCGTTAAAATACTTTGTTTACATTTTAAATAAAGGATCAAATCACTTTTGAAATGTTAAGAATAATTGTAAAATGTTACTCTAAAAGTATTATCGGTGTGTGCTTCAATAATGTTATGATTTTAAAATATCTACTAAACTGACGCGTGTTGGTCGACTTTGCAATCCCAAAGTTACAAAAACGCAAACATGGCGGACACGTGGATGCAAGAGTTAGAACAAGCGTCCCGAATAGTTTTGGCGCCTCCTAATATGGTGACATCTGAACAAAGACATGCTGCTGAAAATGTCATACTTGACTTTAGGAAAAAGAAAATGCCGTATAGTGTGTGTCGCTTTATACTAGAAAACAGTTCTGTGGATTATGTTCTTTTCCAAGCTGCTACGACAATCAAAGAGGCAGTCGTACGAGAGTGGTCATTACTAAACGCACAGGACATTGAGTCCTTGCGGTCGTTCCTCGTCAGATTTGTGACACGAAACGTCACCCTACAGAGTTACGTACGAGAACAGATACTTCAAACGGTGGCTGTCATTCTGAAATGTGGCACTCTGGACGCATCAGTTACAAGCTGTGATTGTCTCTTTCAAGATGTCACCGAACTGATAGGGAGTGGTAATGTGACCATGCAGCTTGTTGCCTGCTCGATGTTGTCTGCTTTGCTGAACGAATACTCCAGTTCCGTGCGCACAAGCAGCGTGGGCTTCACGTGGGATTTTCATATCAAGTGTAAACAAACATTCGAGCAGAACAATCTAAAGCGCGTGTTTTCATTTTCATTGCAAGTTCTGGATGAAATTGAAACTGCAACCGATCCGCTGAGCCGAGAAGTAACAGCAGTCTTAAATCGAGTTCTATCCATCGCAGAGCAAGTGCTGTCGTGGGAATTCACCCCTCGTTCCATACACCACAGGAATCACTCATCATTCACAAGTAACGGTCAGAGTGTTTCACTTCGTCCAAGTGAGGCATGGAGAGATGTCCTTCTCAGCGATGCCACCCTTCCGCTTTTTTTCAGAATTCACAAGAAGGTCCGATATAACACTGAGATGGCTCAGCATTCCCTGATTTGTCTATCTCAGCTAGCCTCCTTAAATGGGCTTATTTTTTCTGATGACAAGGCACGAATACGATACTTGACAATGTTTGTTGATGGTTTTCTGAAACTATTGAGTGATATTGAGTTACATGTTTATGAGAAACTTGGCATAGCCCTAACATTCAAGAACATGATGATGATGTTCCCATTAAGGTGTTTTGCTGCCATTCCAGAATCACTTCTGCAGACAGCTGTGAGTTATTTATCAGGGTTAACCTGTAACATGGGACAGACTGCTGCTCAGGAGGAGGGCATGCAGTCTGGAGAAACCCTTCACATGGAAGCATATGAGAAACTGCTAGACACCTGGTTGTCACTCATAGCTGACACTGACCACCTCCCCCCTGCATTATTGCAGCCTCATGCAATCCAAATTTTCAACTCTTACATGACATGTCATTTGGGTACCCCTTATGGCAACCGTCCTAAAAATGTCCTGGATGAAGAAGATATTGTGGAGCTAGAAGAAGATGACAGGGAGAAGTTCACTGACCAGCTGTGCTGTGTGGGGCTTTGGCTCGGGTGGTGCCAGCAGAAACACTGCCACTAATGGCCTCAGTTCTAGATGACCTTGTCAAACGATACCACGGACATTTGCATCAGATGCAGCAGAAACGAGAAGCAAGAAAATCGGAATCTCCTGATGACATGTCAACTTTAAACTCCTTACAGGAAGATCTGCATTGGACGCTTTTGGTAACTGCTCATATTCTCACAGGTGAGCAATGATACCATACTGGTTTATAATTATGATATAAGTATGCTGTTGTTAATATTATAAAAAGAAATAGTACATTGGTCTTTTAGGGGAGCAGAGAGATATTTTGCTTAAACAATAACTATATATATAATTAGATATACAGGGGGTCCTCAACTTACGACGTTCCGTTCTACGTCGCATCAGAAACCGATTTTCGCTGTAAGTCAGAACATATGTACATACTAAACGTAAATAACATACTGACTTAATGGGAGAACAGCAGCAAGCTAAAATGGCGTACAATGCGACAGGGATGATGCCATACACCTCGGTCCTGAGCCACATAACCCAGGGTTCGCAGGGTCCTTACCTATCCTTACAAGTCCCTATGTAGAGAATTTTCGCCGTAAGGCCTTATAAGTCCTTATATTTGCCATGAGGTCCTTACAATTCCTCACACACATCCTACCATTTTCTCTTACATTTTCCCTTACAAGTCCTTATATCGAATAAAATATTACCACAAATTTATTTTTCATTCCTCTTATAAATCCACAAATTTATTTTCGGAGTCGACTTTGGTGTACAATTCTTCGCCTCACCGCTATTTTAATCACATGGCTGTCAAGTCTCGTTCGCATCAAGAACTTGCATTTCACGAGTTTTTAGTCTTGACGGATGAACACATTTCTTTGTCTTCTTGATGATTTAAAAAATACCGGGGAAGTGTTCTTTTCAGGAGAACTGGCTAAGGGAAGAAAAAATATGAAGACTGGCTGATAAAAGACTCTCAAGATAAACATTGTGAACGATGTGCTGCCTGTGGAATATCCTTGAATCTTTTATCAATGGGCGAAAATGTTTTGAAGAAGCACATGCTGATAGACACAAGAAGCACATGAATGTATTTCTGGAAGATACACACGTTTGTTTTACGGATTACTGCCAGATAGGCATCAAAATTAACTATTTATTATTTATTACTAGAATAGTAATACATGTATTTCAGAACAAAGAGAAGACCAAAGATTCATAAATAATACCTCTTTCTGACCGTACTTGAGAAAAACTTAAGCATTGATGACTGTCACTTAGGTCCTTACAAATTCTTTAAAGGTCCTTATAAGGCCATACTTGGCACCTTCCCTGATCCCTGGGAACCCTGGTAACTGTGTATTCTTCCTCCGCACACACCAAACACGAAGTTCGCATTACAACGCTTACGACTCAAAACCACTTAAGTCAAAACATCACAACTTGGAGCTGATGCAACCCGAGGACCTCCTGTAATTATATTTCTTTGAGATTGGTGGTATGCAGTGGTCAGATATATATAGCAGAGTTGCTAGAGAGGTGAGAAAACTGCAGTCTCTTGTATTACAAGTTGTATTTCCAGCTTTAAATTTGTCTTCACTTTGTGCAGAGGGCACTGATGGTGAGACACCACTGATTCCTGCTAGCGTGATGGAATATTCTATTGCACAGGCCAAATCAGTGGATCTGCAGCTCACCCTGCAACTGCTCATGGCCTCTGCCCAGCCATTTGGTGCTACATCAGATCATCAGGCTTCTGCTGACAAAGTTATCTGTCTCATTTCTAGCATCCTTCATCTTTGTGAAGTGGAAACACGGGCAATGGATGCTAAACTTTCATTTTGTCTTAGTCCCCAAGTTGCTGCCACGGCCATGTGGGCTCTGACACGATGGGCTGCAGCATACCTGCTGCCCAATGAAAACTATTATGCCCAAATGAGTGAAACCTTCAGTTCCGCCTTTGGGCAGGACTCAGATAGTGGTCGTTGGATTGTGGACTTCCTTCTGCAGAAGATTGCCTTTAATTTGCAAATCTGGAATGGTGAACCACAGGTCATGGCTGATTCACTGCAATTGTTTGTCACGATGGTTGACAACAAGACACGTGCCCAATTTGTGTCTGAGAGTCAGCATATCATGAGATTGGCGCAACTGGCAGCTGATAAACGTGGTGCTGTGGGGCTACTGTCATCGTCATCACAGCGACTGTTAACAAAATCTCTGGTGCTTGCTGGGTCAGGAATGAAAGATGGCAACCGTCAGGAGGAATTCTGGAAGTATGTGTTGCAGACAACTAGGGACTCTTTTTACCACATCGTCAATGCCGAGGGATTCACAACCCATGGTTTTTCTAGCACCAAGAAGGAAGAGCTGAGCCAGCTGCTAGATAGCATGATTGGGATGGCTCAAGGCACTCGAGTGGACATCTGCGAGCATATTTTTGCCTTCATGCATCCACTACTAGTAGATGCAGTTAAACTGTTGGAAGTTTACCATAATTATGAAGAGATGGTTCTTCTCATTCTGGAGCTGTTTTCTGAAGTTGTACAGCATCACCTGTGCTACCTTGGAGAGACCAGCTCCAAGAAGCTGTGTGACGTCAGCCTCTCTGTCATTCAGACTTACTCTAAGTTCAATCTGGGTAGAAAATGCAGGGCCACTGAGGACGAGGAGGATGCTCGCTTCAGCAATATAAGCATTGTTATGGACCTGCTTATGAACTTACTAGCGAAGGATTTCATTGACTTTGGGCCAGTGGATGAGGCAGGGATGCCTCAAAATGGAGGACAGCTGGAGGCTGCTGAAGTGGTTCTCTATGGTCTGGAGATTGTTGTGCCCCTCATGAGCTCTGAGCTCCTCAAGTTTCCCTCGCTCTGTCTACAGTACTTCAAGCTTATCACTTTCCTAGCAGAAATCCATCCTGAGAAGTTCTGCCAGCTGCCTCCAGGGTTGTTTGAAAACATTGTTGCTTCCATTAAGCTAGGTCTTACATCATTCGGGCCAGACATTACCAAACTGTGCATGGAGAGCCTGGGCTGCTTGGCAGCCTACGTTTTCCAGGAAGGGTCCTCAGCAGATCAAATGCAGCAGGTCCTGGCTCACTTTCTGGAGATGGTGTTCCACCTTCTTCTGCTGGAGAGCTTTGACATGAGTCTGATGGACACCGCCAGCACTACCTTTTTCTGCCTTATCTGCTGCAACCAGGATGTCTATCGTCAGTTGGTCAACAAACTTCTGGAGCAGGATCACCTCGCAACCTGTCAGCAGCAGCTGCTAGAGGCCTTTATGGCTCTGACTCCAGCCAGCCTTCCGCTGGCCATCACCCGTAACAGTAAGGTCATGTTCCGACAGAATTTTGATCATTTCCTGTCTAAAGTCCGTGGCTTTCTTTGTGTCAGATAATGATTTGGATTAGTAGACCAAAAATGAAAAAGAAAACACTGCCTTACTTGCAAGTGTCAGAAACTCTTATGACTACTTGAAGAACAGATGAGAACATTTTCCTGTGAAGTGACTAAAATAGTTTCATTTTGATCAATTGTGTTGCTACATTTGTCAAGACACCCTACAATTAGGAAGCTAGTGCTAATAAGTTTACTTCCTATTTTATAATTATTTGATCAAAACTTTTGTTTGACACCTCTGTGCTCCTTGCTTATGTATGACAAAAAAACATCAGAAAATGCTATAGAAAATGTGAAAGATACATTTGTTCATATGTATGCACCTTTTTTTTAAAGTGAATATAGGGAGGGACGGAGTGCTAATGCCTGAAGCATGATAGAAGATGCCTGTATGTTTGGTGCACCAGTGGAAATAGCATGAATGGCAGTGAACCAGTTATCAACTCAAAAAAAGATCAATTGTGTGGCAGGTGGCTGTGGGTTTGGGAGGGAGGGAGGTTATCATACTGCAGTCCTGGGGATGTGGCACAATGCACCCAAAGCCTGCTTAATGTTGGCAGCAGAACAAGAAAGCTTTTCGACAAATAGCAAGTATTAGGGGGGCATATTTCGGGCATTTAAAAATGATTGAAAATAATCGTTGATTTTGGATAGAAAATGATAGCACAATATCAACATAAGCAGAAGTATTGTATCTTCCAAGGCAGACCTGGGCAAGGGGCGCCTCCTGTCTCTGACCCCCCCCCCCCCCCCCCCCCCCCGCTGCCCCGCCCGCCAGTATATATACTTTTATACAGTATTGGGTAAAACTGAGTTAACTATATTAGTTGGGCCCCCTAAAACCATCCCAATTTCTCATGCGGCCCCTAGGGAAAATTAATTGCCCACCCCTGTTCCAAGGTATAGTAGTTCAACCGTAGTAGTTGAAGACCTTTTTTTTTTTTTTGTCACTTTCATTCCAAGCTGCTGTTGAATTTTTTTTTTTAAGGCAAACACCAAAGATGATAATTTTATGCTGAATTTTTAAACAGTATTTTTGTATCACTAAAGGTCATGTCTTTGAATTGAAAGCCGCCTTGTCAAGTTTGTGGAGAAATTTTGAACTATATTTTTCAGTTGCCTTTTTTTTTTTTTTTTTTTAAACATGAAAGCATGCAGATTCAGTTGCAGTTTGTTTTGATGGAGTGAAAACCACCTGACCTTTTTTTATCCTTCTCTGGCTGCTTATGTCATGAGTATAATCTTCTGTTTGGTCCACAGAGTCCATGGAGTCTGTTTCTTTTTAAATAGATTGATAAGTCAGTCACTTGCTGGACTCCAGCATCTCTGACCTGCTCTGTTTCTTGGAGAGGAGATGGCAAACAGTGGTGATGGTTGTCAAGAATGCAATGTAGATGTCAGTCATTAATTTGTTTGTCACCTTTGTGATATTGTTGCTGAATTGCTGCAGCACATTTTAGAATTCTTAACCTCATGGCTCTTTTTAAAAATAAATATTGTTAACTTATGGTCTGTTTGTGCAGGAGTGACTATAGATTGCAGGGACTGCAGACAAGGGAATCCTGTTACAAATGGCATGTTTGAATGTGTTTACGATCAATAATTTTTCATAGTTGTGTGTCAAGTGAAATAGGTCAACAAGGGTGTGCACAGGAATTTTTAATTTGCCAGTCTTTTTGTTTCCAACCCCAACCACTGTTTTGCCTAGAGTGCTTTGTTGCTGTTGTTTCCATGTTTCTGTCTGTGAAGATGTGCTGGCAACTGCTGAGATGTGCACATAAGACATAGGCCAACATAGGCTTGCCTTTTCAGTTACGGCAGCTTGACGTGTATGCTACATGTTTTTGTATGAGCTCTTCTTAAGGAAAGGTGTAACTGCATTCAAAACCAGGGTTTTGTTTATTATTAGGTGCTATGTGCCAAGACTGGCACTATCTCAAAGCATGGTGCTGAAGGCTAAAAATATTGTTGGTAATGTCATAAAGACAAAGACGAGCCCTTTGTCATTTGTGGGCAGCTTGTCTGCGAACTTGTCACATTTTGCCACAGTTTGCTAGCCCTCCAGACTTGAGTTCAGAGATCAATAATAGCCTCCCATGAGACTGTTCCACTGTGATTACTGATGGTGTCTGGCATTTATTTTTCATGTGACCTTCTACCTGTTTGCTTGGATTGCTTCTTCCAAGTTGGCAAGCCCCATCATCTGCTAGAGATTCTTGTTTGCTGTAAGAGCTGATCACTGAAATCAAACTTCCAGAGTTCCACTTTGGCCTGTGCAGGACAGGCAGGTGGTAAGAGAACTGGGGCATATCAAGTGATCAAGGCAGCCGTGATCAGTGCAAAATAACAGACAATTGTTCCAACTGTTCTGACGTAATCTTCTGTTTTAGTATATTCAATCTGCAAAATTCTTGGACCGAACTTGATGTTAATTCTTGTCATAAAGCATGAGAAGAATAAAGGTTAAAATTCGAAACGTTTTACATATCCATGAACATTTTTGAGAAAAACTGGACATCAATATAAATGCACACTCAATGCGTGTGTGTGAATGTATGAGTGAGGGGTCATGAATATTGCATCTATGTTTACAAATGTTATACAAGAAAAACACAAAACTAAATGTAAACAAATTTTTTTTTAATTGATTGGTGATGTACTGTGGTTTGATCATGATTTGAGTAGTTTGTAAGCTACACTATTGCTTGTGTTTGTTGATATCATAACTCAGTGCCATTTAACAGGTAATCTTAGCATGATTAGCCAAATGTAGCTTCTGTAAGAAAAGTGAGTGCTTCAAAACTTTTTTTTGGGGGGTGGGGGAGTCTTTCTTGCTTTTTAGGAGTAAATGATTTCAGTGTAGTAATACTGCCAGAATATAGCATATTGACCAGGTGGCCTCATTGGCACCTTTCAACTGTCTCCAGTCATCTGGCATCACAGTCCACTTATTGTCCAGTGCTTTTGGTGTTATTCTGGACAAAAATGGCCGAAGAGGAGGTGTGAGGCTGGTAATGATAATGAGGATTATTTACCTTCTGATTACAGCAGTATTCTTTTGCCTACCATTCCATATGTGAATGTTCAACCCATTTCCTTTTATCCCTCCCCCTTTATTTTTTAATTTTAGAGCATGCAGGTTTACACTTCCCACTGTCTCATCCATAAATTATTACACAGCTCATTTATCCCTGGCATTATCTAACTTTATCACCCAGAAATGACCCCACCACAGCCACTCCTGCCTGCATTCTTTCCTGAAGAGGGCTGACATGATTTCTAAGTCAATTGATCTTGAAGTACATGCTGTGATCCAACATAATTTCTAACATTCTCTTGACCATGAAGTATTGCTGTGGGTAACAGCTTGTATATGCATGGAGTGTCTACTGTTTTCAGCTACAAGCTTATTGTATTGAGCTATTCTTAAGCATGTTCGAGAAAAAAGAGTGGGTTTTGAAGCCTAATTATGTTTCTGGGTTACAAGCAAGGTAACAATTATTTGCTGGATGGAAAATTGTAACTTGCATTATGAGACATTGACCCCCTCACCCTTTACACACCCAGTGGAATGTAAAAATGTATTTGATGTAGCAAAAGGCAGATTTCTGTTTAGACAATTTCATAGGAGTCTCTGGGAATTTTGTTAAAAAAGCTCATCAAGAAAGCAGACAAGAATGTGTAGATATGATTCACAATCAAATACCGAGGTATTATGCTCAGATTTTTGTACACATTGCAGTCAATTTGTGTACAGTAGTCGGGGGAGCCTTTTTTGTTGTCAGCTGTTTGGGATAGATACAAATCTGTGTCAGATAGTTTCACTGTCACAATTTGTGATGCAATCATTGGAGCTTGTGCACCAAAGTTTCTGTGATAATCACACTTTGGGTATGATAGTTGTGTGAAGCTAACATTAGTAATAATTCATTCATTGTCTGGCACTTTGGTTCATTGTCAAAATCCACCCACACCCAGTTCTTACAAGTTTTACCATATATTTGTTTTAAATGTGAACTGTTACGATGTATCTAAGTAAAACCCTGTATTTTTCTCACATTTTCTTGATTTCACATTCCATTACTTCCACAGTCCAATGTTGCATAGTCTTGGATGTACATCCGTTGTTAAGCAACAAGGTTGTCATATTGCAGCTAGTCATATTTCCATTGTCAGGCTTCCAGTGCTGGTCAGGTGTCATGTTAAAATTACGCAACTCCCTACTGAGTGCTGGCTAGATGTCATACTCCCACAGTACTGGTCAAGACCCTGCTGATGTGAACGAAATCCTTGTGCCCTTAAAAACTCTTATCTTTTTTTTGTGTGAAGTCATATGTATTCTGTTACTCTAACCCTGTTTACAGTTATAACAGCAGCAAATGCTGAATGCAAAACTGGTTAAAAGATTTTCTTGTCAATGGTGTAAATTATTTTAAAACTGCCTTTTTCAGTAAGCTTTGTTTTGACATAATCCTCCCATCGTTACAATTGAGTTAATCAGATTCCTGTCCTTGCAGCACCAGGTACACACATAACCATCTTTGAGCACTTTTCCTGGCATCTTTTTTTCAGTCTAGCCCTCTTAGCACCACATAAAAATATGACATTACAATGACTGGCTCATAACTGAAGACTGCGAAGATGACAGTGGGTGAAGTTTGTATTTTATTATTGCTGCTCTGAGGTAAACATTAGACTGAGAAACCTATACATTTTTGGAAAGGGGAAAACTTGAACTTTGCAATAACAATAATGAAAATTGCCTTCCCTGTGCTTCCCGGCAAAGCCATCATCATGGTCCATCGGGCTAGGTAAAGGTCGGGATGACCTTTTTTCAGGTCATAGGTCATCAAGGTGTTAGAGACCTCACTTTTCTCAGGGACAGCTTTACAGGAGGGTGGTGCCCATCTCCTCTCCCTTTCTGCTTGCCTTCCCCAGCCCTCTTAGGAGTCAGATACCCATTCTCGACAGCTGGGTTGACTTGTGGAGCTGCGCTACATGGGTGTTGAACCAGTGTGCCTCTGTTTTCTATACCAGTGCTCTAATTGCTCCCCGTCTGGACCACTGGAATTATGAGGGTTACTGCTTATTTGTCATCTAATACCTCTTTTGCTCATGTAGATTTTGTCAGCAGATGGAAGAATTACCACTAACTTCCTTACTGTATTTGGTAAAACAGACTTGATTTGACAGCCAAGCCAAGCTCTACAAACTATCGCTATCTCTAATTGCCTCCCTTTTTACAGGGGAAAACCTTGCAGCAAAGTCAGTTTTAAAAGGTTATCTCTTTTTCTGTGAAGCAGTCCTAGACACCATTATATAAACCTGTACAAAAAGACAAGGGTTGTATTTTCAACAATTACAGATGATCGAAATTTAAGAGTTAATGTTAGGCAAGGAGTTTATGCAGATTGATGATTGGTCATGACACAATCATATGAATAATTATAGGTTTCATGACAAGAATGATTGTGGTATGTCAGTAATAATTTTTTTTTCTTTGGAGGAGGGGGGGGGGGAGAAATGAGCGGCTGTGTGGATGTACACATGTGATGTAAAGATGAAATACATATTTTAAAAATGTTTTCCCATTTTGTTATATGAATTGCTCACATCAGTGGAATGACTTGCAACTTTATTTCCATCGTCTTGCATAATATCACACTCAGTACTGAAATGACCACAAGCCTCAGATCAGTTTGTATTACTTTTGATGTCAATAAATGTCAAAACAAACTTTAGGAAAATGTTTGTAGGAATCCAGCATCTCACTTTTAAGAACATTAGCATAGCAGTTAGACTGATAGAAACTGGCCGAGGAGTTCTTCATGGTAATTTGCATCACAGATGAAGGAATGATGGTGGTGTTTTGGGCTATGATAATGTATGGTGCACATGCACCTGCACATAATGACTTCATCAGAACACATCCAATGATGCTCAAATGTTAACAATTATCATGCTTCCAGAAGAAGACTCTCTAAACTTTGCTTTCTTTTGTAAAATGGCCACTTTCTAGCACATTTGGAAACCAAGAAGTTGCTGCAAATGGATACTTCTGACAGATTCAGGTGTGTACAAGAACTGAAAAAAAAAGGGTGCTTACCTTCAGGTTACCAAGCAATGTACACCAATAGTTATGCACTGTTTATTTGACAATGTTGCACTGCCAAGAAACCAAAGCAAAAACTATATTTGTGGCAAGAAAATAATGACCTTTGTTCCTAAAATCCCTGCAGTTAGCAGGTGCCTGCTTATTTGTGTTGAAAGCTGCTCTGTGTGGATCAAAAGTGCCCTGACATGGCAGGAGTCTGCTGGTCAGGAATGTATCAAGGTTTTACTGTACTAGACATCATCCATGATAAACCTTTACCTAGTGGAAAAGGCCAATTAGTTTAGGTAGTGATGCAGACAAGTCACAAAAAACCACATCAAGTGAGAAAAGTGTAATTGAAATAGATGGTGTGACTGCTAGAAGCATGCCAAAACAAGCCATAAAAATTAATTCCACACAATTTTGCATATTTTCTTAATCACTTTAGAGGACCCTGTATGATAATGTCTTCTTAAAAAAAAACCCTAGCCAAAAATGTCCGTACTATCTTCACCATGATAAAATGTACTGTGTTCAAAAATAAGCTGCCAAGTCTCATTTTTCCACTCCAATCCTTCAAATGACCAGCTGCCAATGAACATTCTGGAAATCTACAAACTCCTATCCAATAAATTTATTTATTTTAATGGGATAATTTGAATTAAGATACATAATGCAGCTTTAAGAAATGCTTGCTGTCACTTCATGAAACGTGTTTTAGAAGTCCGTCTATATGCTCACCTGAAAAATGCCCCTGGTAAGTCACAACGACCAGATTACTTTTCTCTTTTAACAGCACTCATGTTAGCACAACAAGGTTAAAAACCTTGCTGCTACATTCTTCACAACTGAATAAAAAAACTATTGTGCATTGTCCTGGTTACTACACATGTGCATAATTGAAAGGGTAACATCACTAAAGGAGCATAATCAAGGATCTGGCTTAAGTCCCTTGCTGATGAGGAACGCATCAGGTTTGGGGTCTCGTCCCAGGAAATTTCGCAGCATAACATCCCCATCCTATAAAAACACAGACAATAGTACACACACAGACATTAATACAAAAACATAATACATAAATGTGGTAGCTGATGTAGGTGGTACTTTCTCAGTTACATATCTTCCTAGAAATCTCTATTATAATTTGTGCCATATTTTCATATCTGCATTACAAAAGGTATAACAGGTGATACCAAAAAAAAAAAACAACATTAATGAAAGATTTGTTACAAGCAAGCATTTCATTCAAAAATATTGGTTGGTCAGAGAGAATTGCTATAGGTGTTCCATTCTATCTCGTGCATTTATCACAGGAATTTTTTATCATAAATTTCAAAAATTTGGGAGTACTTGAATTTAAGATGACAGAACAATAGTGGTATTGTGAGACATAAATGTTAACTTTAGCCACTGCCTGCAGCTTACTGCTTTGCTGAAATCGAATTTTTTAAAATCTCACTACAGGGTATGATTGAAAACAGAAGCCAGGAAACTTCAGAATATTTCACCAGGCTTAAGCGAAAAAGAAACTTAAGCCAACATGCTTAACTGCTGGAGTTTATGAAGAAAGAGATATAACACTCCCAGCATGACAACAAAACAAATGCTACATACCAAAGATCCACCAGGTTCCAGGATGAAACGCCGATAATCAGCCCCAACGGCAGAATTCATGATACCCTCACTGCGGAAACGAGTGTAGAACATATCCATGCAGAACACCTCACTCCACTGAAACAATAGATCACTTATCAGATAATTAGGCAAACAAAACATTCAAATTCTTGCACACAAGCTCACTCAAAACTAAGTCTTTATGAGAGAACTTTTTTTGTAAAGACCCACCACCCTGTTTATATGATAAGGGAAAATAAGACAGGAATTGGTAGCTATAATATATGGAAAGAGGAATTTTCTGGTCATCCAGTGGGGATGGAAGAAACAGCACAAACAAGACTCTACTTGCACACTCATGAAGTGAGGTGCTGACAAGGTATCGGCTAGTGTTATTAGCTAAAACTAACTCTGATAAGTGGTTTCTCAAAGCATTTTCTGTTTACAAATATCACCGACTTGTAAATTTCTATTCTTCCAATAGGTATGTCTGCTTAAATATCTGATACATTGTTTTATCTGCTATTTAGTACTTTTGTCATTATATAATGTCTTCTCAACTCTTATGAAGCATTTCAAGTTGCTTTTACTACTCCTGCGGTTGAATTCTCTGTAATATTTCAGGTCCTTGTGGTCAGGCACAGATTTCTTAAGATAAATTGCATATAAAGTGATGTGTTTCAAGGATAGCTAGTCTTACCAGATAGCCATAGTACTGGGCATCATAGCCACCAGCCATATGGCCAAAGGCTGCAGCCATGTTGGTTCCAGGAGTTGATGGTATTCCTAGAATCTTCTCAGACATCTCTGACATGACTTTGGCTGTGTCTGCCTAAAAGGTGTTAAAATACTGAAGTCATTTACTCAAAACCACAAAGTTTTATATGTGCTAGCTGATTTAAAAGGCTTGTAATTATGCATCCCTTGCAACATGGCCATTCTCACAAAATGCTTATTTGGATATATTAGGAAAGTCACAACCATTCCTACAACATTGAATCCCCACCCAATGCCCATATAACCACTCACCTCTGGCTGAGTGTGGATGGTCTGGTCAAAGGTCGCCAGCACAATCTGACGAAGGTTAAAGGCGCCAGCATTGGCAATGCGGCTGCTTATCAGACACTGGAGGAGGTCATCGGGTATGGGTGCACCAGTCTGGTAGTGAGCAGACATTCGAGACAAGGGCTCCTTCTCCCACACCCAGTTCTCTAGCATCTGGGATGGTGCTTCTACAAAGTCTCTCTCAACATGTGTTCCACTGCAATAATGCAAAAACTGTCTTTGCGCTAGTAGTTCCTTTCCTTCACACTGACCTTTGACCTAAATATATAATTCACCTGTTTATTATTTTTTTTTTTCTAAATTAATTTTCTACTTTTGCACGACAGAAAATGAAATGTTTGCTTTTTTTAACTATTAAAATTGGCACAGAGTCAAGAAGCCAATGAATGAAATACTATACAGCATGGCTTAAAGCCAAATCTTCTGGTTCATGGCTTTGTGTGTTTACTCCTCCACTTACCTAAACAGGGAAAACTTTGCCTGGGCACATATCTGATGCATCACATGGCCAAATTCATGAAAGTAAGTTTCTACCTTGAAGAAAGTAAACATGTTGACATGTTATGGTTGAAGCAAAGCATCAGTTTACTAAACAAAAATGTGTGGCTTACAATTTGAACACACAGTTTAATAAATCTTCATGTTCACATGCTAGTGTTTTAACCACTCATCTATCTGCTTCTCCATTCAATTGTGACATGCAAAGCAACACTCACCTCGTCATGTGTCAGCAGTGATGGCTGATCAGCTGTGGCTTTTGTGAAGTTGGCTACCATAGCAGCAACAGCAACCTGCCGTGTACCATCTGGAAGTAAACAGCCAGGCTAAAACAGAGAACATATCATTGTTACAGGCTAAAAGAGAACATTCAAAACATTGCTACATGCTAAAATAGAGAACATAACATTGTTGCAGCTAAAACAGACAAAATTCAAGACAATGCTTTAAAACATTCTTACAGGCTCAAGCTATCACATATTGCTACATGCTGAAGCAGAGAACACACACACATTGCTACAGGCAAAACATAACTATCTGCAAGTCTGATGTGGTCAGAACCAAAAAAGAGAGGTCAAACAATAGGCTGCATAGTAAGCATAGCTCAAACACAAATAATCATACATAAAAGAATATGATCATATGGGCATAGTCTGTCTCTTCTATAGTTTGCTTGAACTTAGCTTCTATAAAATGAATTTCTTGTACCTGCAATGTGGGAAAAGGTGAATAATAACAATGTGCCTACCTGTAAACCAAAGCATGCAGCATGGCCATATTTGCCCTCCCGGGGATACAAGTCCAAGTAAAAATACCCCAGCAACTGGCCAGATTTGGCATCTTTCACTTCATACTGTTGTAAAAAAAAAAGGGGCCACAAGCATTGCAAGTACTGAACATCAAAACTTGCTGCAGTAGTACCAAGCTAAAGTGTCAAAGATTATCATTACACCCTCACGCTAGGCACTTGCCTTGTATTAACATGCATGCACACATACATATACACACATTTATGCAATATCTACATGCCAACCTCACTTCTCCCCCCTCCACACACACTCTCCTGTACATTGTGCTTCACATTTCAGCAAAAGTGAATATCAAAGGGCACTCACCAATGTAACATCTTCATACCATACTTCAGCATCTTTGACTTCCATAAATGTCAGTCCCAGTAACTCCTATTGCAACAAAACATTTTTTTTAAAGTCAAACAGGTATGATAGATGAATGCAGAGTATCCATGTCAGAAGAGCATGCCATCAACTCTGCCAAGAGTACTGACTGGAGAACAGCCTGGGACAGGTTTAGGTCCCACAACCATCAACATATTTTTAATTCCACCCTATGACCTTGTGGTTGGGTCCAATAATGACGATAACAAAAATGAAAAAAAAAAAAAAAAAAAAAAAGAAAGAACACTTCCATGAAGGAGAACTAAACTTTATCTATGAAAATAAGGTGATGATGAAGGATATTTTATGACAGTAAATGATTCTTTGATACAAAGCAGTACAAGCCACAGAAACAGACCTGGTAGATATCAAGGAGTCCTTTGGTTACCACCTCCATTGGAAAGTATTCTTTTAGAGCATTGTGGTCCACTGAGTATTTACGTTCCTCCAGCAAAGACATGCAGTAGCGGAAGTCCCACATGTTTACCTTGCCATCATACTCAAAGCCACGTTTTTCACACTGAAAGAAATAAATAAGCATGTGTACTTTACATAACTAAACAACTCAAAGAACTACATTTTAATTGCATCAAAGAAGAACAATGTTAGCCAGATCCAAGCATGAAACTCACATCTAAGCAACACTTAATACAGAGTTCATAGCCAGATTTTTAAAAAAGGTACTAGCTGTAAATATATTGCCTTTTTATCACAATTCTAAGCTACCTTAATAATAATAAAATGAATCTGTAAAGTGCATTTTCCCATGTGGAGGCAAGCTCAATGCACTGTGCACAAAGCATTACAAGTAAATTGACAGTTAACCATACAACAAGTGGCACCAAACAGATGACACCATGGCAAACATAAAGTGTATGAAGTAACCAAGGAGTAAGCAGAAGAGTTCACTCAATTATGACAGATTTTTCCTAAAGATGTGGGTTAGACAAGAAAGCTTCCAATGTAAACAATGTTCGAAGAGAAAGAGTTGTGTTGGCATGCTGGGTCAAATTTGAGGAATGAGCCACAGTGAAAGTTTCAGTGTTATATCTTTTTACTTTTAAAAAAAAAAAAGCAACAAAAAAAGGAATATTGTAAAAGGTGGTAACTAAGGCATTAAATGCTAAATTATAGCAAGCTCTTCACTTTTTAAACTAGAAGCCACCCAGATGAGGTACATGTAAGGAATGGAACTGTGCCTTCCCAGCAAGTTCCCATGTAGTGACTCCATCTTACACTGTTTATATATAGTATCTACATCCCTTCATACCTTCATCCATTGCTTGACATTCTACTCTTGTACCTCATCTTTATATTGTTTAGTGTGCCTATACGCACCTCCCTGTCCACTGGCTGTTATCTTTCATTTATCATTATTGGTCTGCACAGAGAGTGTGTTCTATCTTGGTCGCGATGCTGCATGTTATATAAGTTCCCATTATTATTTTTATTATTGACAATACTGATTTTTCATCTTGTTCAAATCGTTGGAAATGAGTTTTGAGAGAATTGTAAGTTGAGTGAAAAATAGATCCTTGTATAATTAGTGGCGTGTTGAGAATTCTTACCATTTCTATATATGCATAGGAAAACGAAATTTTATTTTTGGCTTGGAATATGGTCCGTTATTTTTCTGACAATACCTGTGTTATACACTGTTTAAGTAGGCAGGGCCTGCACGAGACAGGCATAGTTTGTCTCGTGTTGGAACAAAAAAATAGGCAAATGTCTGAAGCATGTGAGGAATAATGTACGCACAAAAGTATCTTTGACACTTTCATTTCTTATCAGATTTTCACAAGGTTTTAGAGCAGCAATCAGAACAGCAGTAAAGGACAGTCAGTCTCACCTCCTCTTTTTTATACTGCAGAAAGAGAGAGAATTCTTCTTGCTGGAGTGGCTTGAGCCTGGTTGCAAGGTCTGACAAGAAAGTGGCCACAGCCTCAGGAGTCTTTGCCATACGCATGTCCAGGATGTAAGCTGCATGTGTTGGAAACCCAAGCAGCTGTGCTTTCTACAAAGGTACAGGCTGCATAAGTTTATATTAAATAGGTTTTCTAGGCAAATTGTTTAAAATTATGTCACTGAGATTTTTAGACAGGTAAAGTCATAAAAAAATGTGTAGCTGTCAGATTTATTTATAAAGCCAAAATGTATTTCAGTGACAAACTAATGGCAGTACTATTTTCTATAAGCATGCTGGCAGCTTAAAGCTTAAATGACTTTTAACTTTGGATATTTGCAAGGAACTGTCAAAAACCCTAGTCCTTCAATACTTTTACACAATTTTGACTACGGAAGACTTTCATACTTGGTGCCGCAGTTTGACCAGCTCTTCCAAAATTGCTGTGTTTTCTTTGAGGCACCTGAAGCATAGAAAAGGTTACCGCTGTGAAATATCACGTTCATTGTGCAGTTTAGTACAGTCACTAAGTTTTGTAGTTTTAGTGCTGAATGATTTCATTTTGATATGGTCTGAAATGTTTTACATTTTGTAGTTCAACACTGCCTTATTTATGCCCAGTCAAAACATATCTTTACAATGATCATTTAAATGTGGATATAGTTTTCAACAAATTTATGAATGTTTTTACACCTGAACACTGAAGAGAACATTTACTTGATTACAATTGGGGATAATTAACCAAATAAAATTTAGAAACCAAACTAGCATGAAATAAAATGCATCTTTTAAAATTAATGCATGAAGCCAAAAGACAAACCTTGAATTAAATGCTGTCTCCATCGTTTTTCTTGTGTTAGGATTGCATACTTTCTTCATACAGGGAAAGTAGTGTGGGTACTTGAGGGTAACCTTGCATTTGCCCAGCTCAGTCTGTTTTTAAACAAAACAACAAAACTACCATGAGAAGAAATGTGTAAGTTCATTAAACCCCATTTCCACATTTCCCAAAAATATATTCCACAACCACTTGGCTGATGAGTACATAGGTTAAAAAGATTTCCCTTCATAATTTTCATAAAGATGTTAAAGGAAACATCAAATGGCAAGTTGGGCTTAAATTACAGATACTGACATTCACAACCTTAGTTAAATAATTTACTTATGATCCTCACTAACACAGCTGCATGTTAGTTCTTGGTGGCTGTCATTTTTTTGTACTCTTTAGCAAAAAAAAAAAATACAGAAAACAAACTGAGCCTAACTCATGACATAGAGGGAACCATTTAACAAGAAAGGTAGCTCTCTGTCACAGTGATTTTCTCCACTTCACTAGTCCTTCCTTGGTTGATGTTCAAAATTGTACAGCAAGAACTCCAAGATCTCTATCCAATGACCGCACTTAGAAGGCTGAAAGTGAATGCAGGCACCAGTTTGGATAACGTCAGTCAAATCAGCCTCTTTGTATCACCCAAGAGATGGGTTTCAAACATATTTGTAAGCAGACAATTGTTTCTACGAACCTTGAATGAAAATGATTCAGGACATCAGTATCATTGATGTTAAACTTGCAGTTTTACGTGCCTTTGTCTTTTATCAGCAAACATATTCAAACATTTTCCTACTTACTCTTTCCAGGCTTTTAATGAAATCCTCAGGAGCCCCAGCTGCAAAACAAATCGACACATCTTTTAGATTTCAAGGTGATTAGACATTTTATCTTTTTTTTTCCTTTGCAGTTTTATTTTTATAAAAGGAAAAAAATACCTCTACTTGCTATCTATACTTTCTTGCATAACACTTCAAGCTTCAGAAGTCACCAACATACCAAATAACCTTATAATTTATGCCAAATATTTAAACCTATCATACAAAAGCATCTTACCAAGCTAATCAATTACAGAAGAGTAAGCATAGCAAATACACTACAAGCCAGTTTCACCATAACCATCTGCCCTTCTTGCTCACTCACCTAATTCTTCTTCTGTAAACTCCAGCACTGTTTTTTCTTCATTGAGGTTTTTGCTGTAATCAATGGACAGGTCACTCATCCGCTTCTTCAATTCCTTGACCTTGTTTGTATATTCTTTGGCAAGTGTAGACCTGCATCATCATCATCATCATCCATCATTATAATCATTATCATTTCAGTCATCCCCTAAAAACACTTCTGTCAGAAACTGACATGAAATGTGACAAATAAAATATCCTAAGCTTAATGTGATGAAAGTTGGCCATATTTTATTCAATATATATAAACTCTAATAATATAAATTTAAGATGGTTTTTAAAAATGTTAAGATGTTTTCTGCGGTGGAGGGAGGGAATGGGTTGGGCACTTAGATTGTTGAATTACAGCACGTTTCTATTTATCAGTCTCCCTAACTGCCTACTGGACAAACTTCAGAGGGTTCTAAATGATGCTACTTGTATTGTCTCTCACATGAAAAGCAGACCACTCCACAACCCTCCTCCATGAGTTATATAATTGGAGCTCACATTGATGACAAGATCATGCCAGCTACCATTGTCTTCACTACTTCACCTAAGCATGCATGTTTAACCTACTGACACCTGATCTGCTTGTGCTGACCACCTTTCCATGCCAAGCATCAGATGAGAAATTCAGCGTATGTTCCTTTCTCTTTCTGGTATTAAAAGTGGCTTTGGCAAGGATTTTCTGGGTTTTTATTTTTTTTTGAAAATGTTTGTTAGCATCAAGGTTCACCAAGCTTATTATGTTGGAAAAATGCAAAAAAATAAGAAACAAAAAACTTGCCATTTCGTTTTCCTAGCTTTATGAGTCGCTCTACAAAGCGGGCTGCTTCAGGGCTTAGCTCAGCCTTATTCTGTTTGTCAAATGCAACAATGGCATCAAAGACATCCTGACGCATGCTGAAAAACAAATATTTTTCCTTTAAAAAAAATACTATTCCATCCTCTTGCCATTGAGTAGAGTAGGATAGGAGTAATTGCTGGTGTTAAATAATTCAGCAATGGTCTCAATGGTCTGTGTTCAGAAGTGTCAATCAGTCAAAAGCACTGAAATTCTCTGTAAGGTATGACCAAGTTTATTCATAGGCATTTAAATGTAAAGATCTCAAAACATCACCTGATCTCGACATCAAACTCGGATAGCTTTTTATCTGCAGCACAGCTAGCATCTCGTAGTTCCTTATCTGGTGCCACCTGTTGCAGGAAGTCCAGATTGTTGCGTTGGACTGAGTAGTCACACTCAACATCAGCCAGGGCCTGCAAGGTAATGTTCTATAAGCATGTTTTACTGGTATGAGGAAGAAACCTTAAAATATTAATAATTCTTGTATTTCAGTTAAAAAAGTTTTATAAAGCATAAAGCAGCTCAAAAAGAAAAGTGAAGTTAGTCAGCACAATTCTGTAACACTAAAATTTATGAAAAACTGAAATGATGAAAAAACATAATACAGATCATATTAGCATCTAATCTCAGGGCTTCTGCTAAGGCTAAATTCTTTGGGGTCCCAGGGACCCCTTCTTCAGATTTTTAAGGGGTCCCTGTTCTTCGCCCAAATTTGAAGGGAACCCCATTGAAGAAAATTGAAGGGGTCCTCCGAACTTTTAATGTGTACTGTACGCAATTTTTTGCGTAAGCAGAAGCCCTGAATCTATATTTTTGTTAGATAAGATACAACTTTATTTATCCTAGAGGGCAATTAGTAGCAGCTTTATAATCTATGTTCTGTAGAAAAGGTCAAGTGTGGTCTTGAATAGTGAATAGTGGGACACGTGGTTATACTGGTCTGATGTCAGGTCACAATGATTAAAATCTCCTAAGATGAATTTAGGAGTGTCAGGTCAAATCGAGTCAAGATTATGTTACATTGGCTGCAGTGTACTGTAAAATTTTGATGACATTTGCCTTGTGAGGATATATATATATATTAGCTCATGTCACGAGTACACATCTTTTTTAGATGAATCACCGTATTACTGTACTTTTTGTTAACTGTGTTTGACAATATCATTATACATTAATTGTTGTAGTTATAATTGTAACACTCAATAAGGTCTGATAACAAATGCCCCCGCCACCCCCACCCAACACAAACATAGAAAGAGGGAAACTGTGGGATGCAAAATAACGATTGACTTAATAAATTTTTCAGACTGATTCCGGTAGTTTAATCAATGGTCAACAGTAAATTAAGCAGTTCATTGTTTCACAGCTGTCATTCTATATACAGTACGAAAGCCTCACCCAGAAAATATGTCTACACGAGAAGCGCAGACATCTGTCATCTTCTACTAATCTCTCACCTTCACTACATTTTCGTAGTTGACTTGGTTGTGCGTGAGAGCGCCAACAGCGTCATAAACAGCCTTAGTTCTCCCGATGAGCCCATCGACTAAATCAGGAATGTCAGCGGCTGCAATTTTCCAAGATAGGCGGACAGCGCTTAGTGCCATTGTGCGTTTGGTAAAGACGTGTGTCGATACCGATGGCGAAACAACTAGAGATGACGAGACAGACTTGATGATGACACTGCAAAATCTGTATCCCACAATACGACTGCACATGAGTCAGTATTGTCGACAACGCGTCTAGTGGCACGAGGGGGGACGGTAGACGACCACTTCCGGTCTGAAGCCTGCTGTCACCAAGAGTTATCTGCGCAGTGGGTGGCGATAGTCATTGCATGAAGACTTTTTTCCTTACCCACATTAAACTCTTCTGATCAGAAACAAGGAACAATTTTCAACGCGAATACCGGTTTTAACTTTTACCGATGCAAGAAAACTAAAATATCATTATTACCCGGTTAATTTCATGCCCTTCATGAACGGCACATCCCAGCAGGTACCCCTTTCAACCTGAAAGATCCACACTTTCTCTGTTTAATAGGATAGTATCTGATCTTTTCAAGCATCTAATTTCCATATTAGCATCTAGCGTCATTGTGGCCTTGAATAATGGGTTTGCACTTAATCTTTTTTGCGTTAATCTGAAAACTCAAAAACTATTTAGGAGGGCTCACATTGATTCTTATGACATACACCTAATAGGGGAAAAACCCATAATCCTAACTTAAATCCAATGATACTCATTTTTTTTTTCAGTTCATAAATGTGTAATGGCTTTCCTAAAGTAAATAAGCTGTACCCAGCATGAAGGTGAGAATTGATTATGTTTGCTAAACAGAGCAAAGAAAACCTATCTCCTAACAAGAATTAAATACTCCTTAAATCATCACTCTCTGCGACTGTTTTATGCAGCCTATATTTAGCAGACAAACGATTATTTTCACTCTGTCAGACTCTTCTATTAGGCCTCTTGTAAGCGTTCAAAGGTGACTATCAAATCAGTGCTACTCCAGCCAAAAATACACCCTCACTATTTCTCGTCTCCCAGAGGTCCTGCCACTAATATTTATGAAATTATGCTTGTCTATAAAATACTAACAGTCAGGATGGACTCCTACGACTTCTTTGATCACTTACAAATTTCTCTCCCACCCAACATAGCACCCATTAATAACAATGAACATGTATCATGTACTTATTCATATGTCAAAAACATTTTCTGTCAAATTTGACATCAACCCCCATCTGTTACATATTCTTATTTTCCTTGTTGTTACAATGTTTTTGTAATGTAATTTCTTTTCCTTAGAGAGGCTAGATGTTAAAAAGCATAACTTTGGCTTATTCAGTTACCCTTGTAAATAAAGATTTGTCACTTTTTTAGAGGCCGTTTTAAGCTCAGTCATTCACATCATAAAAGAACTTAAATGTTTCTACACATCAATTTATTTTCCAGATGGTTCACAACAGCACATATGGTAAAGCAACACCAAAATATGCAAAGCCTATGTCTAACAGCTGCAAGATCATCTAAATATATGGTCAATAGATAAGATATTTGCTATCCTAAAAAAAAAGTATATGTGGAGAAAAAACAACAAAAATTTGCTTCCTGCAACATGTTGGTAGTCCAATAGCAAAACTGCTCAGAACACCCTCATAAAGTGAAACTACCATGGCAACTCTTCAGCAAGAAAATATTGCCATATAAAATGCATTACTGGACAGTAGTGAAATTAAGCCGGAAACACCACAAAGTTAGCGAATTCTTATAATAACATCTACTATCATCTTGTGATCACTTACAGAACATTGTTAAACTGCAAGCAATAACTAATTTGCATAAGCAAATATACTCTCAATCTAGACGTCTACAGTTATACTTACTAACAGCTGTTCATTTCAGACATCTGACTTTTTTATAGTATAATAATTGAATTTAAAAAGCATACAACAATGTGCTAACCAGAAGCAGCATTATATGATACTTTAAAAAAAAAATTATCACATGCACTAAATTTATAAAAGAATACTGCTAAGAAACTTGCAGTTAACAGTAATAATCAAATACATATTTAGTGTTTCTACCAATAATACATCGAAGCTTTAAAAGAACAACCCACAATAGGACATCGCCAAGATAATCTTTTCCCTGGTTTAATAAGCCATCAATTGCTAAAAAGCTATGGAATGTAGAGATTTCAAAAAATATTTAGAAAATGCAGTGTGAATACACAGGTAAGCTGCCACAAGTGGTCCATTTTAGGGTAAAGAAAGATTTTCTGGACCAAATATGATACACAAAAGAGAATAAATGAATACGTCTGACTCATAGTGTGGCACTTTGTCCATATATTATTTAAGAACATTGGACTGCATATTACGCACTGAGTGGCTGCCACACAACCGAATCTCTGTTCTAGACTTTACAAATCTTGATCTAAAGCTTCATGTTTTATATGATGACAATCATAGGATGAGAATGTAAACATGAGGCCCAACACTTTTTGCACAAACGTTTTGTTTGTTCTGACAATGGTTAAAGTGCAAACATGAGCCAAAACCTCATTGTCCACAAAGTACATGCCATTGTGGGTACAACACTGAGATCTTAGTGTACATGGTTATGTGTGGGTCAACAATCCATGTAGGTAAAATAACATGCCCACATGGACACAATTTTGAGATCATAGCCTAAAGATGGGTGCTGATTTGGTTCTTGCACTAAGAATCTACTGAAGCCAAACAACTAAATATTTCCAGACTTGCATGATGTCAAGTTACACAACATTAAGGGTTTTGTCACAAAGTGCAGCTTACTATCTTTGTCTTCTCCTTGCTTGTAAGATCTAATGAAAAAGAAACTCTACAGACATCCAAAGCTTTATAGACTCATGACAAAGACTGCAGAAGCGACACTTGGACACAGACTACCATAGTATGGACAATTTTGACAGGAGGAACAATGTGTTGGTGGACAAATTTCACACCAAACATAATAGGAGGTGCAGACATATTGTTTCACATAACAACATGAGGGCACCACATACATCCCCACAATACAGTTCACAAGTTGCTAGGCCATAATATGCTAATGTGTACAAGCAGTGGTCTAAGAACAAGCTGAAGCCTTATAAAGCTGTGAAATATACAACAGTTTTAAAAACACTCCAGTCTTACATTCATTTTTATACAGATTCAAAGTGATCAAAAGCACAATGATCTGTGAAACACGACACTCCCACATTAAAAATTAAAACCTGTGAAAAAAACATTTGCAGTGCTTTCACAAACTGATTATTATTTTTGAAGGCCCCAGAATTCAAGATGAGAAGGCAAACAACAACAGAATAATAATAGTAAAATTTACCTTTTAAAGCTACGCTACGTCTACTGACAAATTGTGATATGGTGTAAAGTACAGTATAGAAGTAGCTGAGGAGACATAATAAAGACAATGACCGTAATATTTGTATGCAGCACAATCTCATGCAAACCAAGCTGTCACCAACAGGTCTACAAAATGTACTTGCATGTAATTATGCCCACATTCACATGCGTGTCAGCACGTATGTACACGTGCATATGTGCACACACTGACAATAACTGTAATACACCAACAATTCTTGAGCAGATGTTAGCAGGTAGAGGAATACGATGTGTGCTAAATGAGTTGAACTGATCGTAAGCACCTACAATACTGCAGCAAATACTGTAAACAAATATTTTGTGAGCGCCTGTACTAAAACAGGAAGAACTTGTCATGTGACCTCACCTTAGGCAGTCAGCCAAACAAGTGTAAGAAAATAAAAAACACAGCTGACACTGGGTTATGTAGATGACAGCCAAGATACTGAGCTCTGAGTAGTAAATAGTCAACGGGTTCATCCGTGTAATGTGTATGTGGAAAAAAAACCTGCAACTTGGAATATACAAGGGCTGCACAGCACCAAATCACAAGAAAAACAAAATCTAGAAGAAAATTGGGATGTGCATCAGGAACAAGTATGACATGGAATGGTCGGTATGATGGGTGTAACAAATGTTAAAACTTTTAAGTGGGGTGTGTATATGGATGCTGAAATGATATGCATAAGTAAAGATATGCTATTATTGCTGTGATTTACAAATAAGTGCGATAAGAAAGTGAATGACGATGACCACTGATGATGGCAAAAATGATAATACTGTACATGTATACCATTACTTCAGACCTGCAACCACATGCATTTCCAACAGCCATGAAGAGGTTAGTTCTTGACAAAAGAAATGCTCAGAAAATATTGTTAAATCAATTAATGAGATTATTCAAACAAATGGAGAAATGTGATTACATGTGCAATGGTCCATCTATTTCTGCATGTGCAGTCTTGAAAGTGCTTCAGGCCTCTTCACCCGAAGGGCAAGGAATGAACTTAGTCAAAAATGAAGAAGATTCTGAAGAGTCCTTAAGCTTGGGGGAAGAGTAAGCAGAGTTCACCAGTTGCAAGCAATGCCGGCAGAGGGGTCTGTGAAGGGAAGAGTACAGCATTGCTGCAACTGATCACAACCTTTAGAAATTTACAACATTGATGAGATCAAAGCTCAAGAATATATAAAACTAGGTAAGATCAAAGCAAAAACACAGTTGTTGATCGAGAAGGTAAAAGCCTATACTAACTGCATGATGAATCCAATTCCCTTGGTAAAAATCACTGAAACAGTCATGTTGTAGAGAAGAAAAAAATTTAAAAAAACACCCTCCACACACACAACAACAGGTACACAGTATATTCTCAACTTTGAAGGGAATAACAAAGATAAGGCTTCATTTCCACTGAGTGCACTGCTGGTTAAAACTCAAGATGTACGGGAGGATTCTCATGCTGGCCACAATAAACAGTAAAGAATGGTCCAGGGTATAGAAAGAACAAACCTTCAGAAGGAATGTACAACAGGTAAGGTCCCAAGATAAAAGTAGCAGTCACATTAGATGACAGAGGAGAAAATAAGGAAACAAAATGTGACTCTCCGAAAAATAAACATTTTCAAAATTGGAACATTTTTTTTCATTTTAAGGCATCAGTAGGTCCTCCAAGCAGATAATAATGTACATAAAAAACTTAGGTGGTGGATTTCTGACAGGTGACTAACAATCACTTTATAAATGAAAACCTTTAGGGCTTCAAAATACCAATATTCCGATTTGCCAATGCTGATAGCTGCACAGTCTTGAAGCCCTGGAAATAAATGTATAACATACAACCAATTCAACTGTAGCTGCACCATGAGATATAAATACAGAACTGACAAAAGCTCAAGATGCACAACAAGACTATAGCATAGTAAATGCACAGTTTGCAGAGGCCAAAAAACACCCAAAAGGGTACAAAAATACAAATACTGGTAGCTTAAAAATGACAGGCATTACTGGGACATGGAACCAAAATTTAAAAAAATAGGGAAAATTGATATAATGACATATAATGTTCTTGAAATAGTGTTTCTGGATGTGACACATTTTAAGACAAAATGATATATGTCTCAAAGACAAAAAGACATGATCTTCAGATACTGCTTTTAAGATGTGAATATGCCCAATGCTTAAAGGTAGTAAAGCACCAAAAATCTTGAGCAAAAATATGATTTTAACTATTCAGATTTTTAGTAACATGGTCTGACAGCCATTCAGCTGTGAAAAGTATCCATGAGACAGGGAGTATCCCCAAAAAGGGGGTATTCAGCTGTGAAAAGTGTCCATGAGACTGGGAGTACCCCCAACTGTGGGTAGGTTTTGTACATCTTTTCAACTTATTCTCTGGAACCTGTTTTCAAGGTCACTAATGCAGAACAATGAAAAGAAGACTGACATCTTCAATTTCAAGCTTAGAGAGTGGGAAGAAAACGATCTCTTAATTGCCTGTGCCATAAGTTTCACAGCATCAGAAAGAAAAACCCACTCTGTGCCAATAAGCTCATGTTTTCACCATCGAAATGCTGCAGCTGTACCACAAGACAACACCACAGCCATCCTACAGCAACAAACACGAAAGCGAAACGCGAAAACACGAAGCCATCAGGCAGTGGTGCACATGACAGCACCAAGGACCAAAGTACACTGTGCAGGAACCTTTTTTCTACCAACACGTGATCAAATATTTGTTTCCATCCTCATAATTTTCACAGAAAAGCAATGTTCTTGTCAAAGTCTTAATAAGATGAACAATCAGGCAGGGTATTATAATGAGTTGTGTTGCTTGTATAACCCTCAAAATATCAAGATGGATAGGATGACATGAAACATATTTGAAACATCTCAGTAAAAATTAGATCTTCTAGGAGCTAATATCAAACATGACCTCATAACATGCAGTTGTATTGTTTTTCCCTACTGATTGTTCATAAGTTCACATCAATATGATGAAATGCAATTTACAAATTCAGCTATTATTATTTGTACAAGGCAGTTCACATGTTGCCTGCTGCCTTCGCCTCGTTGTGGACAGATCTCCTTCCAGACAGACGTGGAGGAGATCAGTCCACAGCAAGGCGGAGGCAGTTGCATGACATGGTTCCAACTGGAAAAGGACGCCCAGAACCGGGTCCGATGGCGGGACATGTTTGCGGCCCTATGCTCCACTGTGGGTGAATAGGAACAAGAAGAAAAGTTCACATGTTGTTCTCACTGCTGACTGCTCATGTTTATAAGTTGCAGCGAACAATCATGTTCATCTTATGCTATATTTACGGCCATTTACAGACTAGTATAAGTCACATGCAATCACTGCAGAATCCCACTCTTGTTCCCATAGCTAACCATCTTTCACTCACAACTAATATGGCTACAGCAAAACTATCACAATGTGCCAATTGTGAGGAATCACCTACAACACATAACATACTGCATACATCAGTGATTTATCTGATAATGGATTCTAACACTGTGATTCTCCCTTGTGAATGGGAGTGACTCTGCACACTGTCAAATTTAAATTAAACTTTGACTAGACATAAGGCAAAGTTTACAACAACTGATCAAATACTGTACAATATAAACACCATGAAATGTAAAAAAAAATAAAAAATTAACAGGTCAGCATACTTATATTCCCAAGACGTCCACCCTGAACTTTCTGGGCCAAATACCAAAAAAAAACAGAGTGTCAATCTTAAGGCTGTAGAACATTTAAAAGAAACAGCATTAAAAATGTGATCATGCACAGGGGGAATGTTGTAGGGAACAACGTGGGGCTATATGAACAGCAGCATTCTGGCATTCAGTAAAACAGTAAAGTGATGTCATGCTTTGTCAAAGAACATGCTTTGTAAAATGCAGTGAATCTGTTGACAAAAAAGCTGAAACATAACTGCCGTTAAGTTGTTCATTACAATTTTTCCATTCCAGTCATCAAACTTCATCACAACCCACCTCCGGACTTCCCTCAAGGCATGGCATATAGCTTTAGCATTAGTATGCCATCAACAGCAAACACTTCATCAACATATCAAGCAACAGGATGCCATCTTCATATGAAGCTGCTTTTAGTCTGAAAACTAACATGTAGAGTTACAACTCCTTGCCGTAGCATGCCACAAGCAAACACTGTTATGCTGTATGTACACATGGACTTTCTATGCCACACTCCAAGCTTTGCTCAAGCCAACTGTACTCTTTCTCTTGTTTGTGTTCTCCAAATGCCCACACCACCTCCCAAACTTTCCAATTACAATGTTTGTGATGAACATTCTGGTATAAATACATGATATATAACAAAATGAAAATGTTAATAATGTTTGAAAATTGCTCATGCTCAAGATGCTTTTTATGAGGTATGTATACAGAGCATGATGCATACATGTTTGTGAGTGTGTATAAAGGAGCTGTAGGTGAATAAATTATGCATCTGTTCAATGTTACAGCCTTGAGTGTTAGCAGTTGTGATTATGTACAAACATAATCAGGTGAAATAGCAGCAAAATAGAATGGACATAAATCCACATGAACATGCTGTGCACCAATGTTGGGACTGCCACAAATAGGTGTGGATACAATACCCATTATGTTACACTATAACTTCTTCCCTTGAACATAAGTCATGAGGTTCTATGGCTACAACACACAAGAGAGTCTTCTTGAGTAAGTAAGTCTTCATTAACCCTAACCCTAACCCTTACCCACACTCTTAGTCTTAAGATTTAATAGTTCAACAGTACCTACCCACACTTTTAAGACTTAATAGTTCTTAAACTTTCCTAGCCCTCTGGGATTTCTGATATCAAAATACTCTTGACAAAAATTGCTGTGGTCACAAATATTTGCCAGGTGACTAGAAAATCTTGCTGTCAGTGAAAATGTGTGGTAAAATATCTCATTATCTTTTTTCTTTCAGCTCTTTTTACAGTGATCTCCATCTAAAAAAAATATATTTTAATAACTTGACAACTCTTTTACAGCAGTTGCTGAAGGAAAAGGCATCCTGTATGAATCTTAACTAGGAAATGTCCTGCACTCAGCTGACACTACAGCATCTGTTCTTTGACTCATCAAGGGCTCTGCAGGAACCAAAATTAATATTTGGTTCAAAAAAGTCTTAATGCAACACTACCTAATCTGGATTAATAAATAATAGGTTCAATATATGTTTATTTCTGAATGCCTAAAAGTTTACCTGAGTAGGTGTGCATATGTGCACAACTGACTAGTTGATGAGTATTTCTATGCCTATAACCAAAGGCAACATCTAGTTCACCTGAATATCCTGTCTGCATGTGTCCTTGTCTTAGAACAGTTTTTTTTCCCAGGTGTAAGACTTCTGCTGCTTTAATGTTGCTATTAGGATGTTTTCAGGGAAAATGAAGCAGGTGTTCTTTAAGATGCTCCTGAGATGTACTACGTGCAGCATGTATCAGTTGTTGCTTGCACGAGATCTGCCATAGCCTGCCCTATGTCTTCAGCTGCCCTAAGCATACGGTCTTGAGCAGTTGTCTCATCAGGACATAGTGATAAAGCTGCAGAGAAAACATTTATCACTGTCTTATGGTGAACCTAATATAACTGTTCATAAGAATTTATAAAGTTAAAATTATTCTCAGAGATTTGGTTTAGATTTTTTGACAATTTATGCAAAAGTTACTTCTTCCTTCAAGTTACTGCTTACTGATAAAGCCTTCGTAATTATGAACTAAAGAAGAAAAAAGTCATAACTGTTTACTATCTGAAAGCAGTTTTAAAGATACAGATACATTTGAAGAAAATACAACTAAACCGCAAACATCAGTTTTCACTCATAACAAGCATACTTCTGTAACTTAATTTTTGCAGAAGCTGCATATACTAAGAGTAGTAAACCCTTGTGTTGTATTAAAGGCAGATTTTGTAAGCTCATTAAACTCACCTGAGTATGTCAAACTTGGAGGGAAAGCATTGTCGATCCACTGCAGCATGGCTTCTATCTCTGCCTTCTCTGGAGTTAGCAAACAAGAGTCTGTCCTAGAGACTCCAAACAAGCTTTTGTCTGCTCCAGGTGTGCATAACCCCCAAGAAGGTGGTGCATGTTTCGATTCTTCTCCCCTGCTAGTCTCTGGCGTTACAAGGAGGCTAGATATGCCATGAGCAGAGGAGACGTCAAGAGTGCCTGTGGACCTTCTCCTGTCTCGGACATCATCAGAGTCCAAAAATGTGACGGAAGGGCCCTTGTGCAGCATGGCTGCAGGCATTAAACACTGGGTGGATGTGGGAGTGTGAAGACTTGCAGACATTCTCAACCACCGCCTGTCACATCGTACATGACCTTTTGTAGGAAGACTAGAGGCTGGTGTGCCTCTATCTGTTATTGCTGAACTCAGAGTGTAACTGTACTCATCCTCATTCTTGTCATTGTCACTAATGACTGTTGACACTTCACCCTCTCCATCATCACTGAGGACGTTGGCTGGATGTTGCTCTGCCTCTAGTCCATAACCATCATCAGCATCCAGTCTGACACCTGTTGATGTCTGCAATTCCACAGCATCTTTGATGCGAGGTGGCTTTGTGGGGCCAGTCTTGAGGAGTGGTGGCATTGAGTTTGGGTGGCTCTGGGCTGGGGTTGAGGCAAGAATAACACCCTCAGTACGCCGATACCTAAATGTGAAATAGCATCAAGCTCTTTACAAATCTGGACAGGGAACAACAATAAATGTGTCACTGTCAGCATTTCCATTCCAAGTATGATAAATTTGTAATCAAGGATCATATTCATGAATTGCATGTTTACCAAGTCTGTTACCCTATCCAAACTGAGTAAATCGGCTACCTACATATTGTGGCTGAAACCCTGTGTTCATGGCCTATCCAAACCAGGTTATTTATCGGATTGAAAACACATCTAGTCTGGTAAAAATGGTGCAGATCATGTTTGATCAAATCAAACAGAAGTGGACAGAGAAATTTTTCAGCTGTTATAAATAAACTGGGCAAATATGATGGCAGAGAATTGTGTAGCAAATATGGTTTTTGTTAATTTTTTTAAGACTCATAGATATCATTTAAGAAACTGAACATTTCAGTCATATTTTTTCTCCTAAAATGTTAAAATTAAATCAATCACACTTTCAGTCTCTTCCCAGGGGCCATTCTGTTTTGGAATAAAAAGAAATCAATATTTTTGTTGTCTAATATTTGTATGACAGGCACCATTTGATCCGAGTGAATAAACTGGAGTTTCTGCAGTTTCTTGTTTGTTTTTAAATGTGCTCTTGCTTCTTTTAGTTGAGCAACACAGGCATAAGCTAACTCTTTTTCCAGAATTCCCACTATGCCATTCAACTACTTTTCACCTTCTCAGTAACTAATGAATCTAAAGATAGTGTGTCCATCAGGTCAACTTTACTAATTGGTTCTCTAACCACTTAGCACACTTTAAACCATGTGTATAATTACTGATACTCGTGAATATGAACAAAGGCAAAAAATGAGCTTCATTGATTAATAAAATTGGATTTGCCTGGTCACAGGTATCCCTTGAAATCTTAATGCTGTTATTTCAGGAAATCATCAAAATCAGAAGATTTCCAAGCCGAAATATCATTTTTCTCTTATCAAAACACCGCATGATCACTAATAAAGATTTTGTATGCATATGCTCCACTGAGGGTATAAAGGAATAATAATAATAGTGTATAAGAGAGAGGGAAGAAGAAAATAAGACATTAGTAAATGCAACAAGGACTGTAATCGGCATCAGTGCAAAAGGTGTTTAAAAAGCAATTATTTCCTCCTTTGAGAATAATGTATGCTAGTAAAATGGCTGGGTTTTATTTTAAACAATTAATAGTAACCTTTGATGGCACAATCTGTTGATGATTGGTGACTATGTAGACTCTCTCCATCCAAGATGGAGTTAAAGCATTCACTGGTGTAGCAGTAGTAGCACATGGACAATGCTGTGGAGGTCTCTGTTATGGGGCTAATGGGAAATTCAGGCTGCTCCTGCTGAATGCAGAAAACCAGATGGTAAACCACTCTGTGTTTATGTCTGTGTGTGTGCATGCACACACCTGCATGCGTGCTCATGCATCAAATTACAGAGTGACCATAAACACACCACAATTCAATAGCAACAGTATCTTATATTACACAGCTAAAGAGCTGAACTGCTGTTATCATTATGATCATCTTACATCCTCAACTAAACTGCTTCTAAATCTGAGCAATCTTCTGTCCAAGTTTCAACCAATGTGTTTTATCAAATAAATGACATCAAGATGTGCCCACCTTTTCAACAGATTTTTGGTTGAGTTCTTGATTGTCAGAAACAGTGTCCTGGCTATCTGTTTGACTGAGATCAGCAAAGATTTGTGAGGTACGCGAGGGCTCAACGGTAACTTCTGCAATTACTTCAGCTGTAGCATGTGAAGTCCACAAGTCTTTGTCACTATGATTATGCAATCCACCCCTCAGCTGCTGGCGCAGGGCCCTATAATAATGTAGAGGAAGCACTGTTGAGGTGAAATAACTAACAATGACCTACAAGGTGTAGGGAGAAGAGCAAATCAAATCAAATCAAATCAGATATGCTTCTAGCAATTCAGTCTGACTGTTGTTGAATTTGGATTGCTGAAAATCCTCCGACATCTACTTTCCAATAGTGAGGCTATGCAGCCACACTTTGATTCCAAGTACTATGACCTTACTGATGATCCATGACAGTTGATACATGTCAGTACAAACTTGGCATCAAAACAGATTTACCAGTTGATGTCAGAAATGCAGATGACTATAACGCTCATGCTTTATTATTACATTATTACAGTTTTCATTTAAGCAAAGAAATTTGACACAACTGAGATGAACTTTCTTATAATACCAAGTGCTGTTTGACAATATCACAATTGGGTTTTTACTGGGGGATCGGGGAACGTTGCAACACTCACATATTTAGATAAGTGGGGATGAAGAGAGCAGGATGAAACATACCTGTTTTCTCGTCGCAGCCTGTGTACTAGGTGAATGAGACTATGCCTATCTGTCATCCTGTTCTGGGACATGTTTGGTTTGTGCTGAAACAACAATGCCAGAGGCTGGAGTAGTCTGACTTTTACAGTCTTCCTTTCTTTCTTTTACTTACAGGATATGTAATCTGCTTTAGTACTGTATAATGTTATGGCTGTTGGCATCTAACTCTTCACTTCTTTATCAAAGCTCTGGCCAAGCAAATTTATCTTTGTACATACCAAAGCCGATTAGCTGCTTGCTAATTTTTATGGCATAGTGTATGGCTCAGAATTGTTTTACTTTGGTACTTATTCACATACCCGTAAAAAGGATACTGATAGAGATGCACCAATTCTTATTGACACACTCAAATGTATTAGCAACTACAGTGTCTTTACTAGTCATAGTATTCAACATGACAGAATTTACCAGCCTATAGAGAGGCAAACATTATGAAAATAGCCCCTCTCGTTTCTGGGAGATGACCACAAACATTTTTAAATATGTTGGGAAGCAACTTTGATACACAAACAAAATCTGCTCTTGTAATGCTATCTAATGTATCCCATGTAATTGTCACGTGACATATCATGAGGTAAATTGTTGCTCCAGGAGTGCATAACCTCCTAGGATGTATAAGCTAATCATCTACTTGTTGCTAGCATCCTCACCTCCTGCAAGTATCTAACAGGAGAGGTGCTGTTATCATAATAAGACAGAGGGGAGGGGGAGGGAGGTGCCCGTAGAGGAGAACCACACCCATCCCCACAATGATCAGAACTGTGGCCACTGTCATCCTCTGACACTGTCCCAGCGTCCACAATGATTTCGATACTAGAGTGCTGAGCCATGGACGATGATGGGGCTGACACCTCCTCTTTTGTCCTCCTGTAAAGACAGTCTGTGAGTTAGGCATTTTATGCCGCTAAAACCCAAATTCTGAACAGCTGCTTATTACATTTTTTTCTGACATGAAATAATTCTTTTATCATACTTTTCATGAGTGAAATGTGCACGAAAAAAATAGCTTAAACTGAGAAAGACTCATAATACAAAAAGAAATTCTGTTATACCTCTTATTTGCACTTTTCAACTACTAAATATAAACTGTTTATCCTCTGCTATCCTTCTTTACTCTTGCCCTAATTGTAATGAAATTCCCACTTTTTATACATCTACTAAAATTTTACACTCGTCAAATAACCACATCTAACACTAATAGTTTCTCAAATGAAGACATAGTATCTTATCTACTGTGCACTCACACTGCAATACGACACTGTCATTGTGCAAGAACAAATTAAATCAAACATTAAAATACACCCATTGCCCATTACAATAAGATTCTTTGCTACAAATAAGACAGCTGAGTAAAGGATGCAGTGCTGTTAAGACTGGTGCCTGAACTCTTCACAGCCAGAACGTTTCATCAGCTGTGACCATTCGCTTGACACATGACCTTCTAATGCCAATGACACACACTCACCACTCTGAAAAATTCTGGTTGCCACAGTTGTCCACAGGCAAGTACGCCAATTTTTTCTTTCGAAGGCTTCTAGGGCGAAGTTTGTTGTGAATGATTTTGATAAAGGCTTTGGTATCATCTTTTGGTGTTGCCTGCAAAGATTTACTCAGTTAACTGTTTTTCAGTCTTCAGGGACAGCAAAAGTCAACACTAAAAGAACACAAAACAATGCCTGTGCCAAAATCAGAAACATGTAACATGCAGACACAGCATGAGAGATGCAGACATAGCAAAACAGACGCACACACATGGATGCACCCACTTTCCTACTCTTTTCTACTCACCGGGAGACAATACTCTTGGATGGGATGATCTGGATGATGCTGTTTGGACACTCGGCCATGAAAAAAACAGTCTTGGCAAATGTTGTATTTGAAACACTGCAGGCACTTGTATCTGAAAGTTCACAATTGTCATGTTTTAAGCCTCAAGCTATTCCTGATAAAGTGATTTTACACTCTGTTTACCAGTGTGGTTTGTTTCACTGATTCACTAGCTGAGAATTTAAAGAACACTCATGTAAAGGAGATAAAAACATGTTACAGAAATAGAACTATTTCTTGACTTGAATGAACAAAGAGTAAAAGAAGTCCATACTCTATCCATGCAAGTCTCTCTTTAATTTGGTAATATTTTAATAATTTACTCACCTAAAGCCAACTATTGGGTTTTGTTTGCATACATTGCATTTACAGTCATGTTTTACTGCAACACACATACAAAATGGTAAACAATCATGAACGTGCCATATAATGAGATTTAAGGGTTTTCACATAAAATAAAAATCATTAAAAAACATCACATTTCTGCCAATGCTGGCCTGCAAGTAAATCTTTACAACAAATGTTCCAAAAAAAGTTTTGTACAAACAAATGCTATTAACAGACTGTTGATGCCAGCAAGCAGTCCTTTAATTTTTTTGGCAACAAAATCACATTTAATCACCATCTGTCAGAATACCATCCCAGCATCATGGTTGTAGATTTCCATCTCTTTTTCTCCATCATCATCCTAAAACCCACCCATCTTTCTACAGATTGTAAAGAGATGCAACTTCCTTCAGAAATTGTTTAGCATGAGCTATGTGGTGTTATCTCCCTTCTTGTATCAATAGGATGTTGACAAAAAAATTAAAAACTGTACATCAGTACACACAACACTATGAGGGGCTAAAAAGTGTAAGCATGTATGCAATACCCAATGTGTCCATAGTTTACTTACCATAAGCATATTTTAAAATTTAAAATACTCCTTTTCTTCCATTTCTTAAATTTTACTTTGATGAGATAGATGTCAACAGTCTCAATGGTTAAATCCTAACTTGACTGGAAAACGTTTCGAAACAATTACATCCTGATTACCAGATTCAAGGAAAGAGCAAATGAACCTGTTTCAGCTGCTGTTAACCTGTGTAAAGTTGGCAGCCAGATGATAGTTTGAGGTTCTCGCATCAACCAAGAATAAAATCCTTTTTCAGTAATGCCTGCGACATCTGATCCAGCCTGAAGTTAAAAAAAAAAAAAAAAAACAAAACTGAATATACTGGGTGTATCAGATCAAACTTTTTGCAGTTTCTCTCTCACACACATATATATACACACACACTATTATGATATTGAGACAAAGATGCTTATATATTTATATTTTGCTTACTAGACCCACCAGTGCTTTCTGTTAATATAACAGAGATGTGTAAAATAAGGCCACAAGACATAACAGGAACTGACCACTTTCACACAACTGCTGACAGCTGCTGCAACATTTTTCCCAAAGGGGCTGCTCTCCTTAATCAGGTCTGGAATCTGTCAAAAACAACCATTACCTATCCTAAAAATTTGCGACAAGAAATTAACAAGTCTCTCAAACAAACAATTTAGTTTCAATGCCCAGGTTATGCATAAATAATTCTGGTTAATTATAAACAACAGAAAATAACTATTTGGCAACATCTTTCATATCATTTAAAAGACTTTCATCCATTGCAATAAAATGGAAATATCTTATTCTTTAGTCTTAATTATCAAAGATGCAAGACATTGTCACGTTAGACATTTTTCTTCCATTTTAAGGAAATTCCCGTTCAAGTAAGGCCAGACGCTGCTTGGTTGGTGCACGTGAAAATGGAAACGTGTATGACGCAGACAACTTTTTGCATCATTTTTCAATTTTTTTTCCTGGTTCTAGAGGGTCAGGGCTTTCTCACATCATAATGATTTGTGAAAAAATGTGTAATATAGGTCTCTATTTTTTTTTAAACCAATGTGACCTTAATATTTAAAACTTGTCTTTTCATATATTATACAGTGCTAACAAATACAAATCAATGGGAAGATGTTTCCTGCTTCTGATACATGGACATCTAACAATCAGCTTGTTCCCACCTGAATAAGGTCTTGAATAAAAGCAGCCACAGAATCCTTCCTTGCATGTGTATGACTTGTTTGTAGTTCCTCCCAAAAATCTACAACATTATGCACGCTTCAAGCAAATGACACGGAAGGAAAACTCAAGAGGGGTTGTGTGTGTGACAAAGAGAGAAAGAGAGAGATGAAAGAGTTGTGTGCATGTACTATATACAATCGCATTTTTCAGCATTCATGTTTACTTCCACAAATTTCAACCCCCTTCAAATGTTCTACACCACTGCACCAGTGTGTCATGCATGCATGTCAAGTTGAAAAAAGGGCAGACAAATCGCTTCATCTTCTTCCAGCATGTTGTGCTATCAAAATCTGTATACTTTCTTCAGGTATGTCTATGTCACTTAAAGCCAATATTTTTAAATTAGTGTGCAAGGATGTCTAGCTGCAGTAGTATTTGGGGCAGAGGGAGGAAGGGGAAAATGGTAAAAGTAGCAGATTTAACACCATATTGTCATCAATCAAAGGACATCCCCTCCAATATTCTTTACTGAAATGACTGCTTGTTGCATTTCAAAAAATTAACTATATATATATCAGTCATACTGTTTATATACAATGGTAAATCTCACTTTCTCTCATAATGGTGTTTTTGTTCCCCTCTCATTAATATGCTACATTAAACTTGAATTGTACCTCATGTCAACTGGGAAAAACTTACAACATGAAGTGAACACTACTTACATCGATATTTCTGTGGAAGTGTGGCACTGCACAGTGCAGCCAAAACAAGTTTTACACTTCGGACATTCATATTTCCAGACCTCTCTCTGTGCAGAAAAAGGAAAATTTGAGACATTGTTAACATTAGCAAATAAAAAATCAATTTTAGCTTAGTTTTACTCTCTGCACATAATAATAAAGAAAGGTGAGTGAGGAGCAGGCTGAATATATGAAGTACCTGTCTAACAAGTTCATCAGATAATTGAGTAAGAGCTCAGAGGCAGCATCCTGGCGGAACGTGTCAAAGTGTCGGAAGTCTGCGGAGTGAAACATGTCCAGCAGCAGTAGTTGCAGGCTCTGGCAGTCAATCAAACCAGTGCAGCCCAGAGGAAAGCCATGATCATCCAGCACGGTCTGCAGACAATGCAGTGACAGAAGGTCCACTGCAAAAACAGAAGAATGCTGGAGTAGCAACAGAGAAGCATGTGAGAACCCTCTAAAACTGCCTGAGGTCAACACTTACCACCCCGTTGCCTATTAGCACACAAACAGCACTATGTACATATAATAGCTGGAAATAGAAAATCTCTATGGGAACATGCTTGTGTCTATTCTGTTTATTTCAAATATCTTGAGGTCATGCTTGCCATTTAGACTGTTTAATACTGATATTGTTCCATGGTGATTTAGTATGTGGAGAAATTTTGTCTCCCCATGATATCATGTCACTCAAAGATCTGCTCTGAAAACTAACTCCAAGTCTTTGATCTTATCTCTTCTCACTGTAATCTCCAACAATTAATAATAACAACAATGAGGGTTTATATAGCGCCTTTCCAAAGAGCTGCTCAAAGCGCTTTACATAAATCATACATAGACTAAATCATGCTCAACCATGCACTTATATTCACATATAACAGACATGCTCACTTCTGCAACATAAATTACTCATATACAAAGTAAATTACAGACACATGTTTTGCACCCTTGTGGACAGGAAAGGCCTTTTCTCTTAAATCATTGATGTTATGTAAGATTAATTTGTCATCACTTTTTCAGGATCCAGAAAACTGCCTATTAGTCTAGATATCATGACGGCACAGAAATAATAATCTGGAAAAGTATCTTCAAAAAAAGGTATTGCAAATGATAACTGAACAAATGATAACAATAAAGCAAGTCTCACATCCAAACTTTTTCTGCAGGTGGCGAAGCTTGAGTGCTGTTCTGTAAGCTGCATAATGCACTGTCTGATACTTCTCTGCACACAGATATAAAAAGGTAATCTTCTACAGTGCATCACTTATCCCTTCTCATCTATAAAATACAATGGATTTTTAGACCCCAGAAAAAACTGTTTATGTTTTTCTGAACCCAGTTAAAATTATTGAGTTTTTTGTGAAACACAAAATTAATATTGAGGGCTTTGTTGACCAGTCAAAGAAAAAATCCACATAAATATATGTTATAGTATTGTAACCTTAAAATCCTCATTCTAGAAGTTGCTTTAATTATTGGCAACACTGTAATATGTAACACTGGTATATATTGCCAACAAAGGTGAAAGCTATGCATATTTTGTTATCTAAGGCAGTAGTTCCATAGTAGTTATGACAATGGTGACATAGCTACAAGACTAGGCTTTTTAAAATTGTGTATAATTCCTTATGTTTTGACAGATCTACAAACATGTCAAACTAATAGCAGACCTGATTTTTTTTATATATCTGACATATAGCAAATAATAATATATATATGAAACATCAAAAGAAACCAACCATAAGAATTTCATCACATCTTACACATTTTAACCTTGTATCAGTGATCCACAAATTGTTAGGACTGGTTGGCATACTAGATGTTTTTAACCCTCTAAGCATGACATAAAAGTACAAATATTACAAAGACTGGCTAATAACTGAAGACTGTGAAGACGACAGGGAGTGAAGTTTTTTTTTTATATTATTGCTGCTTTCAGGTAAACATTAGACCAAGAAACCTATACATTTTTTGGAAATGAGAAACTTTGAACTTTGCAATAAAAGTAATGAAAATTGCCTTCCTCATGGTTCCCAGCAAAGCCATGATTGTGGCCTATCGTGCCCAAAGGGTTTAGATGTTTAGCTTAAAAACATCAAAAAGCAGCTTTACCTAACTCCTCCAGGACTCTGGTATAATATGGATGGTCCCATGTTGACTTTTTAAGTGAGCCACTGAAAATAGAGATTTAAAAAAATCAGCCAAAAAAAAAAAAAAAAAAATGGGAGGAGCAACAAGAGGGGCAGACAAAACTAAACCTATTCCTTTGGAATTAAGGTTTGTATCATCCTAAGAGCTGTAGTAAAATCAATTTACTAGAAGCTCGTAGTCATTTAAAGGTGTCCCTTAGAGTACTTGTTAATGATTTGCACAAACATAGCTAAATGAAGTGTGCTGCTGAAAAATAAAATGTCCACCTGACGGCTTTACCAACAACAGAAATCTACATAAAAAATGATAAACTGCTGGACTGTCCTGTTTTGAGAAAAAGCCTTATTATTGTTGTTGTTGTATTCACAGACCTTCCCTGAATGGGGGGTGGTGATGTTAATGATATCTACAGCACATGCCCAAATGATCAGGTGCCCACACATTCAAACATAAACAGTAATTGACAAATTCATTATACCTGAAAACCTCTCTCCCACAGATCAATTACCTATACATTCCAACATGAACAGCAGCTGACAAAAAAAAAACCACCAACAAAAACAAAAAAAGCCCATCCCATCCCCTCCCCTCCCTTTTTTTGAGTCAGGTGGTACACAGACTAAAGGTGATAGGTTTATAAAGACTTTTGAAGTGGTCTGCAATATCAGAATGTCACACAGAGATAGGTCAATTAAATGTATTTTTCTCATTCTCATGATAAAGTCAAATTAAAAACTAAAAGGAAAATCTTTATCTATGCAGAGAAACAAGCTAAAAGGGGAAAAATGAATGTTCGTTTTACTTGTGGTACAAATTTATGTTGGTGTAACTGCTGAAGCTGTATTTTTGTGATAATAAACCTTACTCAGTGTAGGTTTGGTTTGCCGATTGATATATCATAATTGATAAAATAATAATGGTCATGGATTTGATGAGAAAAAATATCACAACAGCAATACAATAAAGTTAACACTGACTCTTTTTGATTGAAATTTTAAACAAAATTAAAGCTTTTCATGCCTTTGTTCTCAATTTTGCATAAATCCTCACTGAAATTAATACAGTATGATTCAGTTCATGCCTAAAAGTATTTTACCATGTTTGCACATTTCTAAAAGGACATTTGTTTCAACTGTAGTGAGCGGGACACAAAACATTAGGCTAATGTTGTATCAAATTTTAAAATTGTATTCCTAGTTATTTTTCTCTCTTTTTTTTTTTTTGAGGGGGGGTGGGTGGGTGAAGGGGGCAAATAATGACTTACTTCAAATAGTATGGCACACCGTGATTTGTTTCTCTGCACTCCCAGCCTTGAACGGCAGCATCTGCAAGAGTAAACACCTAATCATGCGCACGCCATGCTGTCTCTCAATCAATAAACTAAAAAAAAAAAAAATGTTATACCTGCGGATGGTTTCCTAATAATGTATACTCTTTAACACTATCTGCTGCGTTAAGACGGCAAAGACAAATTACTGGTACGGAAAGAGGATCATATATGTAATTGATAATGTTTGTAAAATTTATTAACGGTGTCGGCATATGTTGACATTTAAAACAACACAGTTACTAGCGCTGCACTGTCTCCTATCCGCATCATAATAAAATATTTTCTTATTATGTATCCCCTGCCTATTACAGCGCAATGCTCCGCAAATGTATAAATCGGGTCTGATACCATCAAAATAATGATAGAGATCTTGCCAATAATATGAAAACATGTTTTTCATAATAAACACTACCATCTATGAGTCACCAGACATTGATACATGACAATGTTTTATGTTTTCACAAAAAAACTCATCGGTCCTATGAACTCGTGTGCGCACAATAGTGATATCGATGCAGGTTAGCATAAGAACGTACCGTATTCTTCATCACTCTGTATTGGAGGCATTATCTGGCTTGTATTCTGTAATCTTCCGATTTCTATTGTCTTGTCATCTTGAAAAACTAAGCTACCGTCCCCAGCAGCATTGTTTTCATTTTGAATGAGGTGCTCGAGCTGGCATTGGTTGGTTGACTTCCGGCCATATCAGCGCATGCGTAACGCGATTGTAAGAGGAAGATGGCGTCGTGACGTCTAAGGTAAGACATATTCAACGACAGCAGATTGTTTTCATAACGTATATCAAGAGTCCGATATGAAGTAATCATAGTTTGAAGTGTTTTGTAAAGAACTTGTCACAACCAAATTAGTCTTGTTCAAATTATGAAGTCATGACACTGCGTTGTTACTAGTGCTGCAGTCAGACGATAAACAGTTACTGGCACCGAGTTGATCTGTGTTTAAAGTACGAGGGGGTGCGTTCGTTAGCTGTAATTATTTGGTAATGAAAATGGAGAAAAAAGTTTCATGTGTTAAGGATTTTTTTGTAATGAGTGATTTTTACGTGCATTGATTTTCTATATTCTAATTCACACATAGTTTTTGTTAGTGACGCGCAGATTGTTGCACTAATCAGATTAGGGATGTGATTCATCCATACATGGTGCGTTTACATTTACATCATGTTAAAGTAATGATCTGAAACGGAATTTTAGTTAGGATAACTTCATTTGTTTTAATATGTTGCTTCGTTCGCCCAAGAAGCAGTATTCTACCTTTAGAGTACTGTTATAGACGTACCAAAAAATAAAAAAGGGATAATCCTCATTTTTCTAGTCAGGAAAGCCACTCAGATTCCCTTCTTTTACATTTATTTTGCTTGTAAGGAACACAATACACCCAACAGCAATTAGCAGACATTCCCCTTCCCAAAATACACACAAAAAGATAAAGAAAAGCCACAGATGCTGAGGACACTTTACACTGACATTATGGATGAAGGCAATTCTTCAGATTTTTAGGAGGAACATAATTAAATAGAAATATTAACTACAAGATACATCTTCCAGGAGCTCAGAAACATCAGTTTAATAATTGCATATTATATACAATACTAGCAAACCTTTTGCTAATACCTCAGCAATGAACTGACGACTAATGCAAAGGCACTATTAAACAAAACAGGAACTGGTCATAGTCACAGGGAGATAAATCATTGCAAAGAAGTTCTTTGATCTAAGCTACAGCTGAAGACTGTGCAGTTGACAACAGTGGACTCTAAAGACAAGTTAACAGCACAGTGACAAAGATCCTACTGCAGGCTAGAAGGCACCACACTTTGGCAAAATCAACAATCAAAGAGTGTGAATAAGTAACAGATGAACACCACAGAGCACATATCTAACACAATCCATCAATGGATAGCAGAAATAATGTAAGTCCAACAAAAATGCAAAGAAGATTCAAGCCTCATATGGTTAGGAAAAGGGACATCACATGCCACCCAAGTAACACATTTGTACCTGTGATACAAAATACACCTGCATTTACTATAACATACAAGGTGACTATTCATTATGTTGAGTCATGCATAGAACAAATTTTGGAAGTGGAAGATGTTGATTGAAATTATCTCTGAATGCAGTATAATACTCTAATCTCAGCATTTAAAATATTTTCCATTTTTACCTCTGATTCAAGTTCAGAACAATTCTTTTTCTTAAACTCTTATTGTTGCTATGTTGCAACTCATATAGGCTGTAACTAAAATATGTTGCTGGCTTGCAGCTTTCTCATCGTCACACTGAATAAATAAGTAGCAAGTCCAATCAGTTCTTCAGGTTCCCTTGTGGTTTGTATATTGATACAGAAAAATGCCTTACGTATTTCTTTCAAGATAATAAAGTTGCACTGTTACTAAGGTAGTGTGCACATAAGGTGTAAGTCAGTTATTATCCATGCCACATCAAGCTTTTTCTTAGCTTTTGTCATGAAAGGATGACAAATTCACAGTGATTGCATACATTTTGTTTTTATTATGCAAGTGTTTGCTAATACTAGGTTAAAAGTTCAGATAACATTCTCAGCTGTCTGACATGAGATCACCTGATTGAGTGGTATTAGGTCAGCAAGAAAGACCAAGCCTCTAAAAGCTTACATATGCTTATCAGAGAGTGAAACAGACATAGCTGTAGTGAAGTTTTAAACATTAAATGAGACAGTTTTAAATGCAGCTAGCATCTGTTTCTGTTTCATCTGTGTTGTGGTTTTTCTTTTTTTCTTTCAATTTTCATGGGAGGGCAAAGTCTGTGGAAAACTTACAGCCTTCTGTATGAGACGGTCTTCATGATTATCAAAAGGTTTTGCTTTCAGATCAGATGTGTACCATGCTGACAGCATTTGCTGTTCTTAATGTATATGATGAAAGACTGGCACGGCATCATGCACACTAACACTCTAGTTGGTGCTTGCAAGTTACATTACATGCACATATATTGATAATACTGATGTAAGATACAGGTAACATTGTTGGCTTTTTTTAGCTTGTAGTCACTGTTCTTTTTGGAAATCAGGAATCAGCAGTTGTTACATATTTTTTATTATAGCTTGGCCTCAAGAAATGCTTAAGATTTGTAAATTGACATTAAAAACAAATTATCGTAAGCAGTATAAAACGGTGATATCAAATTATGTCAGACATACAAATGAAAAAGGAAAGAAAGTGATACATGCACAGGTCGCTTGATAGCAATGAAACATTCACATGAACTAGAAAAGAATGCTTGTAATATATTGCTTATATGGACAACTGGATGGGTGGGGTTGGCAATTTGATAACACAGGAGAAGGGATCACAATCATAAAGAAGGCAGTCATTTTATAGAGAGGATATAATCCTGCTGATTTAAAGGACATTAGATTTTACAGATGGTGATGTCAACTGATCAGTATGACAAATTATCAGTGTTTGAGGGTTATCACTGATGGAGATGGCAATGTATAGAAGGTAACTGTACCTGTGTACACTGAGTGTGCATGCACATTAGCATACAGAAAGGGCATGGCGATGAGGTAACTCTTCTTGTGGTGGGTGTTATCTTTGGTCTTTGTGTCCAAGTCTCTTTTTATAATTTTTGCATTTTTTCAGGCATATGTCAAAAGAACATAAAATCAATGAATTGATTTTGTGCCTGAATGATTACGCACTGCAGAATTTGAAGTGGGGAGGTGGGGACCATGCATTATCTGGCTTTTCAAGAAGTTAAAATTATGAAAAGATGAGAATAGGAAAAGCCTTTACCCTTTAATGGCAAGGAGGTACTGGTTCCTGCTCTGATTCTAGTAAATTCTGCAAGAACAACTTGAACCTTTTTACTTGAAAAGACATTTAACTTGGGTGTCGTGGTGAATCGCATGACATTAAATGCCATAGGAACCTTGGTGTGAGGTTGTCAGGCTTTTGTCTGCGTCAGACTTCTTGGCCACCCAGCCACCAGACTTGCTTCATCATTCAGCATTCTGCTGCATCAGACTGAAACAATTTCTTCAACTCTTTTTTTGCCAACTTCATGGCAATATTTTCTAGTAGATAGATACTCATAAATGTTAGTATAAACGTAGCAAATTATTTTATTTGAACACAAAATCTTCACCATAGTTATCCAACACAACTACACTTCTTGAAACCATTTTCACTTTGTTTTTACACCCAGCAACCCTTGTTGCAGATCTGCATTAGCAAGTTCTTTGCCAACTTTTCATGATTCAGCACATTGTGAGTTTCGGATTTAGCTTTTAAAAAAAAACTAATAGTAATAAATAATGGACATTTTTAGATCTTTGTAATGTATTTTCATAATGATGGGATATCAAGATTCTGTATTTTAACTTGGTAATGACTTCATGCTTAATCGAGATTTCTGTTCCCAAAAGACAGCACATTTTACCCCCTTCAAAAGAATAAAACTAAAGTATAACTATAGTCATAAATTATGAAAACCAAACATTTTAAACACCTTGAAATGTTCACTTTTCTGGAAGTGACTTTTCAAGACATCATAATTGTGTTAATGTATCTTTGAGACTTGGTGCCTATCACATGAGTGTGATTGACTTTACATAATGCAGTAGATAATATCTCATTGTTTAAAGCATTAATTGTTGGTTCAATACAAATCATGTCTAATTTTATTTTTCTTCATTCCCCTTTCATCCAGTGATAGCTGTATAATAACATTGTGGGACCAAAACTCTATTCCTCTTCTTGCATCAGGTTGCACATAAAGCCTCAACCAGAGTCCTCCAGCTGAAACTTCTCCAGGTGACCCTATGTCCAGCCCTTTCCTTTCATTTCCCTTTCCACTGTTCTTCTCCAAGCTCGTTTTGGTGATGGTATTTGGCCATTAAGTATGTGCCTGAGGCATCTTCTGTTTGTGGGGCCAAAATAAAAGGGGACAAAATCTAAACAGTGTGAATCCTAGGCTTTAAAATGCCACAAGAAGTTTCTTTCAGTTCTTTTGTTATTATGCTCATCTTCTCTGCCTATAATTATAAATATTTTATATCAAAGAGTTTGTAATTGTTAATTTTAAGGGTCTTTTAACATTAGTGAGATTTTATCCCCACTGGAAAAAATGAAGATGCATACTCCGACCCTGTGTAAGAAAATGGACAGTGAAAAGCCTTAGTCATTGATGTTTGTGGTGAGTACTATAAAGAGAGTGTAAAATCGGCTACATTCTTGATATTTATACAGCACCAATGTTGGCATTTCATCCACTGCATCATAGGCAGCTGAAAAAGGGTGCCGTGCTTAAGACATTGATTTCTGCATGCAGTGCTAGACTGTGACAAACAGGTAATTGAAAGGTCACAGATAGCTGTAATACAAAGTGGTTGTTGTGAGAAGGGCGCTTCAGTCACTTGACTGCTTACTGCCAGTGGTGGGGGTGCAAATGCTGATGTAGCAAGGGGTGTAGCATCATGCAGTGTCATTCCCAGTTCTGTTTATTTCCCCATATTCCCCCCTCCCCTGGACTGCTAAAAGGAAACAGGTGTACTGCTATCAGCAGATGCACATCCTTACACGTTCATACTGTGATGGCTTTTCGCTTCACTGGCTTCCAGTTAGGGCATGCGTAAACTATAAAGTGGCCTTCCTTTATTTCCAGTGCCTGAATTGTAGTTTTTCTGCCTGCCTATCTGGTTTTATTTACCAGTAGAAACCATCATAGGTGAATGATCTCAGGATGCCTCTCAGCTCGGAATTGTGAAGTACTCCCTTTTTCACCTTTTAGCAAACACTCCTTTGCAGTGTATTTTGACCCACATTTTGGACTTATCATTCAGTGCATTTACAGTGTACACTGACACATGGAACTTGCACAAAAAAAGTAAATAAATAAAACCACCTCAAAGCACATCTTTTTTTCCCAAAATGATTAACAGGTTGACTCTCTTTTAGAGGGGATGGCTTCTAGCTAGAACTTGGTGCATTTTTATTAGTAGTATCTTGTTGGGCAAGTAGAATGGCTGCTTTCTGTGATAAGTTGCATCCCTTTGTCTTCCATATTATCTTTTAATGTGGGATAATAATCACTTGCATCCCTTTGTCTTCCATATTTATCTTTTAATGTGGGATAGTAATCACTTGCATCCTTTTCCCCCTCACCTTCCTCAATGTCATTTTATATTACCTATTACATGTATGAGGTAGTAATCACCTATCATCATTCTATTCTAGTTTTCTCCAGTGCTTATTATGAGGTGCTAATCACCTAGCATCCTCTCAAACCAACTCCAGTTATGTCCATTGCTTAAAGTGTGGTAGTGTAGGATGTCCAAAGATAAAAATAAAGTATATTCATAAAGGATCATTCAGTACAAATTGTGTTAATTATTTATAATGCAATGCACAATAAAGAAATTTCCAGAATATGCAGAGAACAAACTATGTGTGAAATATTTATAGAGTAAATGCATATAAAATAGAAGTTTAGTATTCATAGACAGTTGCAATGTTAATCTTAATTTGTATTCTGCCTATTGGCATGGAGGTTGTGACACTTTAAGGATGATCATAAATCTCTGAAGAAAGTCAGAAAAACGTGTAGCCACTCTCAATATTTTGATGTAAGATAAAAAGTGTGTGTGTGTGGGTGGGGGGGAGAGATATGTTGCTGAGGAGCCTGCTTGTAAGTAAAGTGAAAGGAAAGTCTGCAGGAAAAGGATGGGGTGTTATTTTTGGCTTTTGAAGGGTATGTTGCAGTTTGTCCTGAATGTTGCTAAGTATGTTTTTTAAACAAAATTCAAAGGACTAGCCAAGATGATGTGGGCGTTGGGGTGATATAAATATTACTTGCATTGTCGTGTTGATGATGGTCATATTTGAAGACAGATTGTGGCTTACTGCAGAGTACCAGACGCCCTGCATCTCGCAGTCTCAGTAATAATGTCTGTATAGTGCGGAACACAAGTAGTAAGTGACCAGGCTAACCGTGCTTCACATTATCCATGCTAAAAACATGAGGAATATGGAAGTTGATAGAAGACTTTTGGAAAATCTAGTTCTTTCTCAAAACACACACACGACAAGGAGATCGACATTGTGCACCGCTTACATGTTCTTGTGTACTAACGTGTCAACTCTGTTGAATACTTAGTGGATCTTAATCGGACACACATCGTGAATATGTCAATTGTTGTGTGACTTCATTTGCCAATATTTAGCCAAGAAAGCGCAGTTTTATGCGGAAGTGGCAATCCGGGGAAAACGTCGTATTGCTGCCCTACAGGCCGTGGCTGTGAAGCGAAATATAACTTTAGTTGTGGGCAAAGTGAAAACAAAGCAAGGAAAGGTGTCTAGTCTCCCAGGCTGCCAAACGGTGTGCAGTTCTTTCTAACATTGTTTGGTTACTTGAGTGCGTCTTCGTGCTGATCAGCAAGGCGAAGCGCAGTGTGCTAATTATTTGCTTTGTATGCAAAGAGCGGGTATTAAGTATGTCGGTTAAATGGTTTGAAACTCACAGCTGTACGTGTGGCGCGTGTGTGACAGGTGAGCTGGTCTGTGCGACATTGTAAATACATGAGAGTGATGTACGTCGCACTGGCAGCCCTGGTCAACATGCTGCTTTCTGTATCGGGCCATCATCACCTCCGGTGTCCGCTAAGAGGATCACCACCTCCTTCACCACCAACACAAAGGCTACATCTTGCCGAGTCATCGCGCGCTTCTCCTTGGCCGCAGGCATTGTGTTCCCCGTCTCGGTCTGCTCCCGTGACCCCCTTCCGATTGGCATCGAGCGTAGGTAGCCACGTACGTAGGTGACAGCGCACAGCGATAGTACCCCGGGCCATGACGAGGCAGTTCTGTCCCAGGGATCCGGCTTCTCCACACTCCGACTCGCCAACTTGCAAGTGTTTCTGAGCAGTAGAAAACCCTAGTCACCCTCTGCTTTGCTACTTGTTGGCTGCTGGTGACGCCGCCCTATGCACCCGGGTGATGGAGGACACTGCAGTGGCTGGTGTCGTCTCGGGACACGAGATTTTTGCTCTGCAGTTGTAGTTCCCTACATCCTGTGGAAAAAACGAGGAATGGGTTATACCTTCTGTCCATATCCACCCTCTTTTGTATGTGTCTGCTATACGCAATACATAATTATAATTATACACGCGCCTCTCCTCATTTTTTATTATTTTTTTTATTAAGGTTCATCCCTCTGTGTTATTACAGCTTGTGAATCTTGCAACTCAGAAAAGCGAGTCACTACGAAAATTGTTGAACACCGCAGGAGATCGGGGAGTACGAAATTATAGATTTTCTTCTCTCGCATTCCTTTTTTTAGTGGATTTTTTACTTCTGAAAATGGATTCATAGATCGGCAAGTGGCCGACAGTTTCAGAAATTGTATAGATTTCGTTTCTTTGACGAGGTTTTTTTCCCGCTGTCTCTCATATACAACACGTTTAATGCCAGCACCAAACACAAAAAGCGCCTGAAACAAGGTCCCGCTGAATAACAAACGAAAATAAAAGCGATGGATGATTTAATAATAGGGGTTACAACAACCAAAGAACAATGAACAAGGGGGAGGCTTTGCTTTAATCATAGTACATTGTACACGTGCATCTACAACAGAGCCCTGCCTCGCGTACTCGCACATTGAAGTGCTGCGTCTCTACGGACTCGGGTACCCAGTCCCAACAGCTGGGTGGACTGGGGAAAGTTTGCTGCACCACATCAGCGCTTTAATCGCTGGTTACGGGTCCGTGGTGCTGGTGTTTTCTTGCTTCTGACATCTCCAGTCAAACCTCTGGCTCACCTGGTGGTGAACTTACTGCTGGCATGGTCAACGTCACTATGACTTAGTACATTTTCACCGTGTCTGTCGAGAGACAGGAACTGGACGATAAGGCCTTAAAAAAAAAAAATCCTTGGTATTAAAAGGCGGTTACTAATCAGCATTCCTTGCCCCCCCCCTCCCCCAGCTCGCACGCGCTGTCACCTCGACGGCGAAGGGGTGGGAAAGGAGATGGGATTAAGTTACGGGAGCGAATTTATGAAGATAACAGGGAAATGAGGGATAGGAGTTGTTATCGAGATGTTTTGATACCACTGGTCCGATGAGACAGAAAGTACTATTTTATCAGCTGACAAGATTTTGTTAATATTTTGTGAGATAATGGCGTGTGACGGTGGTGGGGATTTCTAGCGTGAGATAAATTGAGCTCCCATCTAGTGAGCGCCTGCTAGCTGTAGGTGTACGTTATGTTGTGTCGATTTATCGTGGCCACAGCTTTGCTGACTCATGGCGGGCGCCCCGGTGACGCAGCAAACCTTTCTCCGTGACCTCGCCGCGCGCGCGTTGTCTTCTCGTGCACGCGCCAGCTGACAGCTTGCCTACCCTGCCTCGACAATCTAACGTACGCACGTCCCAGACACGTGTACTTGCGCAGGTTTGCGTTTTCGGACACTTTTTTTTTTTTTTTACCCGTACCTGGATAGTGAGATAGGTAGGTAGATCTGCCCCTTCCTATCTCTAGCACCGGACCACCGAGCGTCGCGACGGAGTTGACGGTGGCTGGGTTTTGTGGGAGCAACTTTACATTCCGTGTTTGTCAGCGTGAAGTAAGGTGACGGCACGGCAGTCGTACGTGCGAGTGGTCAGCGGGGAGTGTTCAACGTGGAATGCGCAGCAACGCCTATCAACAGCTGATCAAACGTGTGGCGGCGCCAGCTACGTAGTTGTGACGTAATGAGCGGGGAAAGGGGGCTGCGCCTCTTTTTAAATTTGCCACTTGCTATCACAGTAGCAGTTGCGTGCCTTTACCAATCGGGCCGAGTCATCTGTTCCAGCCTGGTGGTCTGTGGAGTTGTATTGGGGACTTCTCTCTGGTGACGAGAACAGCAGTGCATAGGCATCGCAACTGCTGCGTACTGACAGATTCAGGTGATGTTTACCTTCTACACACCTGGCCACACGGAAAGGGCCTCGTGTTTTCAAACTCAACATTTCATTTGCTTAGTATAGAGGCATGCTGCTTTCACGTTCGTGTGGCTGGGACGTGAACAGCCGATCCCCAGATAGAGGCTTGTCCGTCTGCAAGTGTTGTGTCACTTAATCCTCAACACGAGGATCATGTGTGTCAAAAAGACAAAGGAAGGTGTCGACAGACTCATCAGTCGTTGGACAGATTACAGGGAAGGAAGATACAAAGCTAATCATGAAAGCGGTTATATTTTACAGATCAAAGGTAAGCAGTTTGCACACATCGTTACATGTTGATTCTTCCTCCATAGATTGCTTGTGCTGTTTGAGAGAGTACTGGGAGCAGGCGTAAAGTTCGGGCTGGATGCTAAAACATAACAGCAAGTTAAGCTATTGATGTAGCTAGCACGACTGTGCATCCGGCCCTATGTGTCATCTGATTCAGTCACGCTCATCGAACGCGGGGACATGTCGAGTGACATCTGTCTCACTACTGACGACCTAAATAATCAGCGAATTGACGACAGGAAGAGATGTTGGGGAGACTGCTACCGGCGAAATACCTTTCTCTCGCCGCCAGCCTCAGGTAAAACACGAAGCAAGACGAGGCACTCGTGTGGTATTGCTGATGTCAGCATAGCCACTTATTAGCACAGTTCTGTGCCAGAACAACAGCTACCTGGTCCGCTGCTTACAGCTGGTGATGCTAGCTATGTCCGTGCACATCAATTTTGCCGGCAGCAACAGGTGTTTACAAGCTAGTCCCTAGCAAGCGATGGTACATTGGGACAGAAAGGAGGGGGGGTAGCTGTTCGAATCGGAAACCTAGTGGTTAGAGCAACAGAGCGTGCACATTAGTTTTACACCTCTGATCCCCATCACTACCATTCAGAAGACCTAACTGTGCAAAGTGTACCTGACGTCTTGGAAGGTTGCAGAAGGTGAGGCAGCGAGGAAAAGCACAAATAAATTGTCTGGTCCCAGCGATTATAAGGAGCAACCTTGGCTCAATAAGTAAAAGTATAATTATACGTAGATCTCTTGGGTCGGGTTGGTGGGTCGGGGGTGTTACACCGAGCCTGCAACTAAGTCTATATCACGACAAGGCAGTCAGCCCTGTAAACAGATGCCACATGCAGAGAAAGAACAGCGTGCCCGAGACGAGAACTGAACCCCAGACAGCCAACCCTCGCTTGGTGACAGGCGCTAACCGTTGCGACACCAGACCGCCCTTTCTAGCTCAGGTTTGATGTAAGAGGATGAGAAAGTATGATCACCAGGAGATGGGGAAATGAACGGAGCAGTCGGGTGGTCAGCAGGCGTCATTGCGGGGCCTCGACACACCGGTGATGACGCGGTACTGAGGCAAGAGTTCAGTCGAATTGTGTTTTGCTTAGTCATTGCCCAGGGTCATTCGCACTGGTTATCGTGCTTGCAGTTCGCAATGTCACTTGTCACCTGCCTCTGATCTTTCAGTACTTCTCGATATGTGCTGGGGGAAAGGAAGAGTAGAGAAGTGGGAATGACAAGAGGCCGTTGATTTCTGAGACCCACTCCAAACAGGGAAGTCCCCAAACACGTCAGCAACAACGCCGCAGATAACATTTAATTTACCTAAGTAGCCAGTATCGACATCGTTATAACCCAGTTAATTGCTCACCTTTGGCAGGAGTGGTTGCGTGACATCAAGCAGAGAAACAAAGCACGTGACAGTTTTTGGTTTTTTAAGATAACATTTTTTGGGAGGGTCAGAAAAAGTAGCCGTAAATGTTGTTGTGTAAGTACTGGAGATGACGTTATCGGCAGGCGGGTAGGTGTTTGTCTTCTGTATTGCGAGCACGCACCTCTTGTCCTTGATGAGGTTCTTCGCTCGACCAGAAATGTGTTTTTGTGTAGATCCGGATGAAGATATTACCTGCAAATTTTAGAAGTTATTGCCACGTTCCTCAGTTTTATTACCAGCACACCATCTTGATGGGTGCCTCATGAATCCAGACGAAGGACATTTACAGGTGCCGCGGAGTGGTGTTTCTATGTATATATAGAGAGACAAGGTTATCGGCAATACAGTTTTTTGGGGGCACGTTCGTGGGCTATATCACCTGCACACCTTTTGTCCTGACAAGGTGAAGGCTGATTGCAGGTGACCAGAATAGTGTGGTGCGCCAAGGGTGCTCGTCATATCCGTTCAAATTTATGATCGCTCGTCGCAGTCAGGCTCGTACAAGGTTTGTCTTCGTACATAAGCATAGTTTCTAATGTTGGACATGCATTCAGTCCACACACACACTGCACAACAACTGGGTTGGATGTTGGCGCCTTACGTGGATTATCACGGTGAGCTGGTCTAGCCTGGTAAACAGGAGTAACATCTAGACTCTAGAGCAGGGGTGGACAAAGTTTTCTTTTGCGGGCCGGTCTCAGAATTTTAGTAAAACACCAAAATCACAGGCCTGGTGACTACACAACAAACCTAGTGATCGTCAATGGACAACAAATGACGTTCACTTATCGAACTTATTGTGTAAAGTAAAGCTGTTTGAATTCTCAACACGAATTGTTAAAGCCAGACTTTCCTTTGAAGGCAGCCTAACCGATGCTCACTAACGACTACATCAGACATGTCAGCCGTGTTGTTATCTTTGTACTTTGTGTTAGAATGTTACGGGCTGCCGATTTCTTACGCTGTTGTACTTGGTAAATTAAATTTCAATCAAATTAATTTAGGCTAAAAAAAAAAAATACAAGTGCACTTATCATTTTTGCAGACGGGCCGGTCCAAAGACGTCCGCCGACCATAGTTTGCCCAGTCCTGATCTAGAGAGAAATTACTTGTGTCTGAAATCTGAACCTCACGGAGTTGGAAGCAGTTGAGCACTGCGTCACCGAGTCGCCCACAGACAGGTGCAGATGGAGCTCGTGAGGTTAACGCAAATAAATCAGGAGTCATAGTTGATTTCTGTTATATAAATAAATGAGATTCACTGTATTGACGAAACACCGCCGGAGGCATCATCCACAATTATCTGTTGCCGAATCTTCTGAGTCAGAACAAAAGCTTTCTGGTCCTCTGTTTACATCTGATGGTAATAGCTTTGTCTGTTCGCGTCAACAAGTTTAACTGAAGTAAGGGATGTGTTAGAGGCGATAACTGTTTAGCCATGGAAACCAGCCAACGGTCACTCTCTGGCAAAATCCTGTTAAGTCGTCATTTTATGTGGAGATGACTGGAGAATCAGAGACATAGATATAAAAAGGCAGCATTTTGTTTCACGAAACTTCGATCGAAGGAAGCTGATGGAAAGCATGCAATGCTAATTTGATCATTGTGTCGGTAAGGTAGGGGCGGGGCTGGGAAGAAGAAGCTTGCCAAATTCTGCAACTCTCTGTATTGTCAGAGGTGACAAAGCCGGTGTCTAGACATGTTTGGCATAGGTCGACCAGCGCTAGCGTGGTTGCCAATCTTACACACCCATGCATCGCGTTTGTACTTTTTTTTAAGTATTTTTGTGTTCTGTTATCGACTTCCAGGGAGAGCTTAGCAAGCAAATCAATTCGGGAATTCGCATAGCTAGAATTTGCAGTGAGGGAAAAACCCTCCCATCGCCGTGCGCGAAAAAAGAGAGAAGGATAGAAATCAATTCTGCAATGTTATCGTCTTCACCTTTCTAGTGTTTTCTTAGTCTGCACAATGGAGGCTGCATTGTCATTCACGTGTCAAGCGTTTTATCAGTGGTTCTTTAGCTTTGTGTTTATATTGTACGGGAAAGAGTCACAGATCTCCAACAAGCGAGGGAATGTGTGAACGATGTATGTAGATGGTTGTTCTGCGCATGCTAACTCATTTACGAGCAGCGAAGCGACGTGACAGGTTCCCTTTAATACCTGGTCTTTCGGGCTTCTTGACACTAACACAGAGTGCCTAGAGAGCCATCATAAAGTTACCTAAGCTCCGTCAGTCTCTTCCATCCCCAACTTCATTCTCTCAGTGTCGTGTAGTCAGCACAGCTGTATAGAGCAGCGTATGGAAAACTTGTACTGCAACGGCAAAGGCACCCGGTAGGCTTACCCGTTGTGAGAAAGAGATTAAGATTTAAGCGACGAGAATATAACATGATTCAGGGCTGATGTCTTCAAAAACAAACTTGTTCTTGTTTTTCTTTAAATCTCAATCGCTTTCTCACAACGAGAGGGTCACTTTTGCCGTTGCATTACAAGTTTTCTCTACGCGTCGCAAATCTCAGACTCTATACTGTCGGTACCAGACCTGTCGGCTTGGTGAATTAAAAAACTGCCTGGGAGGCGACTTTCTCGACCTCGCCGCAGTAGCACGCGCCTTGCTTTACCTAGAATACAAGTCTTAAACACACACACAACATTCACATACCATCACCACCCCTTCTGTTTTTGGTGTAGGCATTGACGCTGCGCCTTGCTGTGTCCGCGGCGGGACACTGTGTAAAGCGCCAGTTCGCGACCGTGCACTTGCTAGACACTAGCATCACGACGGCAGATGTTATCTAATGGCAATACGCCGGTCTGGTTTGAAACTGACTGCGACGATTCTAACTGTAGATCACCTGTTTTAGATACTTAATAGAGAGATAGAAAATACATTGTTCCTTGTTAATAAATCCTGACTTGGTGGACAGAGCGTCGTGCATGAGTTAGATTGTCGTCTGCTGTCAGTACTTTTCAATAAAGAGAATGAAATGCCAAAGGCGAGGGTAGGGGTGGGAGGGGACTAGGGAAAGGGCAGAGGAATATACCACCTGCATGTGAGTGCGCACATGCAGAATCATGATATTATTAAGACCTTTAAGACTTCGTAAAGAGTAGAAGTCGTAGCTTGCTGTTAATAAAATAAAATGTTTCTAATATCCAATGTTGCAGAAAGCCAGAGCTTGGAGAATGGCGAGCCTTTGTAGCGGGCAGCCACTTGGGGCGTAGGAGGAGGTGAGACAAGAGCGCGGGGGAAACGGCAAGGAGGGAGGGTACCTGACCAGTGTCGCCAGTATCGTTACTTCCGTCACCAAGCGCCCTTTGCCTCTTTCCAGCTATGGCCCAGGTGTCGAACTCCACGCCGTCGTGCTACCGGCCCAAGCCCATGATGACTCAGAAACCGGCCGACGGCAGCATGCATTTTAACATCATGAAGCACCCGAAGGAGGCCATGGAAGTCATGAACACCCTTCGTCGCGCGCGCAAACTGTGCGACGTATCGTTGGTGGTGGGCACGGAGACGCTGGCGGCCCACAAGCTGGTGCTGGCCGCCGCCTCGCCCTACTTCAAGGCAATGTTCACAGGTGGGATGCGTGAAGAGGAGATGTCTTCCATCCCTCTGCACGGCATCTCACCCTGCACCCTGGCCATGCTGATCGACTTCGCGTACACGGCGGAGATCCGCATCTCAGAATCCAACGTGTGCATGCTGCTTCGCGCTGCCACCATGTTCCAGATGTCGCACGTGGTGGAGGCCTGCAGCGTCTTCCTGGAGCACCAGCTGGACCCCAGCAACTGCATCGGCATCGCCGAGTTCGCTGCTGAGCACGGATGCATGGAGCTGGAACAGAAGGCGCGCAAGTACATCCACAACCACTTCTGTGAGGTCATCAAGAGCGACGAGTTCCTGACCCTCACTTACTGCCAGGTCATCGCCCTTCTCAAGCAAGACGAGCTGAACGTGCGGTGCGAGACGGAGGTATACCAGGCCGTCATGCGGTGGGTGCAGCACGAACTGGACAAGCGCCTGTGCAAGCTGGAGTCGCTCTTGTCCGCCGTGCGCTTGACTAGCCTGGCCCCGTGCTTCCTGGAACGGCAGCTGCAGCACTGCCCGATTCTTAAAAAGCGACCACAGTGTTTACAGACGCTGTCGGAGAAGCTGAAGAAGCTTAAACTGCACGAGCCGGGATGCGATCCGCCACGTAAGCCCTGCTCCCCGCAGGTCATCTTCTGCGCCGGCGGCTACTTGAGACAGTCGCTGAGCAACTTTGAATGCTTCAACCCCAAAACGCGGCAGTGGCAGCGCCTGCCGGACTTGTCTACGCCGCGCAGCGGGCTGGGCGCCTGTATCGTGCGCGGCGCCATGTACGTGGTGGGCGGTCGTAACAACTCTCCGGATGGCAACATGGACTCCAACGCCCTCAACATGTACGACGCTTTGCGCAATATGTGGGTGCCTCGCTGCCCCATGACCGTGCCCCGTAACCGCGTGGGCGTCGGAGTCATCGACAACATGATCTACGCGGTAGGGGGTTCGCAGGGCCAGGCGCACCACAACTCGGCGGAAAGGTGAGCGCAGTCGCCTTCAGGAGGAATAGACATTGATTACAGCTTTCCTTTGTGTGATGTCAGACAACACTGCCCTTGTGTGATATCAGACATTACTGTCTTTGTTTTTCATTCCCCATGCTTCCATTCTGTCTATTCCACCCCTTATCACACCTTCAAATCTATTTCCTGATTTGCAAGATGCACTTGAGCTTTTTCCTGCTTGGCTCTGTATTTACCTTCATTACCCTTTTTCTCTCTCTGTCGCTGAGATGGAAGGTAGTCTTAACACTACACTGCTGAATGAGGAATATGAGGGAGAGAAAAAGCTCGCTAAATAATAGTTTAAGGAGAAGAGTACCTGAATAAGAGGAAAGGCCTTGTAACGCTAATTATAAGGTGTTAACGTAGATTTTAGGCGCTTTATAAAATTAATTCATTGGAAATGTTAGCGTTCTTTTTAATTGTCATGTTGTTTGCCACGTAAACGTTCGTTGACTGCCAAATGAGTTCTTTTAGAAGTCATTAGTGATCTCATGGGCCAGTGAACCTTTGTTGGTTGTCGTGTTCTTTTACTGTCGTATAATCGTTAAATGACCATGTGAGCGGTCATTGTCATACGAGGCTGAACACTTTTGATGACTTGCGGAATGAACGCTTTGTCAGGGTAAATCGCATAGTGAACGCCTTTGCCAGGCGACTGGCAGTGCGAATACTTTTTGTCTGACAGCTCGTGGTGTGAACGCTATTTGTCGGCAGATTCACTGTGTGAACACTTTTTGTTGGATAGCGCGTGGTGTGAACGCTATTGGATGGCTAGACTGATTCTGGGCGCTCAACGTATGTCGACGTATGTGGCTGTGTATCGCGAGCGTTCCCTTCAGCCGCATGAACTGCACAGCTGGCCTTGGGTGAGCTTCGGCAAACCCTGGCTGCGTACTTGTCCCATCACTTACTATGGCAGGTGGTTTCCGAGATTATGTGAGACGACCGTCGTACTTCAGTGCCTTTTTCGGTACCTACCGTCGATCACGTACACTTGTACATGATACCTTTCGTGGCGTTGTGCCATGTAACAGATACACAGGGCGTGTTGAGCTGCTTGTGTCACATCGTCATAGTGTACAAGAATGTTTTTCGCCAACTCATGACTGGTAACAGATTGTTAAATTTAGATCCTGTACCTTTCTTTACGGCCGGGTTAGGGCATCGCCTACCTACGAGAGCTCTGCTGAAGATAAGCCGGAACAGATTTGTTTTGCTTCGTCACCGTTGCTGATACTAAACGTGCACGATTCACAGGTGTGTGACCCATCACCTTGCTACTGCACACCTGACCTTGGTACTGGCCGAGTTAGGAGGACAAAGGGGAAGAGATGTTAGCGAACTCGTGCACCTCGTACGAAATGTACTGCCTGACCTTGGTATAGGGCAGTGTCGTTCTATTTTGATAGCCAAGTACTCGACCGTAGGAGTGCGCAGCGTCACATGATCACTCTTTTTCGTTCACTATACTCTGTATGCTTCATCATGCGTCCATCTCAAACAAGCACACACCTCTCTCTCACACACACACAGAGTGTCCCAATAATAGTTTTATGTCATCATTGAGTAGCAGTTGCTGCTTGTAAAATAACAGATAAATGCATGGGCGTTTTACTTAAATCGCTAATAAAGAGACCATTTGAGTTCTTGTTGTCTTACAAGACATTGTCGTTTAATACTGAAGAAATGGGTACTGGTCTTTTAAATCTCCTGCGCATATGCTAGCTTTATTATTATTTATTGTAAAGAACATAACAGATAACATAAAGATGTTTCTTTAAATATTTCCTTCGTATAAGTGTTTGCCAAGAGATTGCCTTTGTTGCTGAAATTGCACTGCCTCTTCACAGTGAAATTGCACTGCCTGACTTGTTATAACATTCACCACATCCTCTTCTCTTTTTATTTTTATGTGTCCCCCACTCTGCTATTGAAACCACACCCTCCCTGCCATCCCATCTGCTTTTCTATCCTGCCTTTCTCCCCATTAACAGGAAAGTACAGGTCTTACATGTTTACATGCTTTAGAACAGCAAAGAATAGGAAGATAAGAGGTGGTGCCTTGCAATTGCTTAGTGTTCAGATGTACAGTCTTCAGCTATGTGTCTAGATGTCTCAGGAAGGGGAGCTGAGGTGGTGGGGTGAATGAAAATTACAAAAAGAGGCCACATTCAATCAGAAGACAGGACTAAAACTTCCATTGTGAGAAAAAGGAGTGATAAGGAGCTCATTTTTGTTTTCCAATCTGAGGTGAGAGCTGTCTTGATCTTGTGGAAAGCTTATGCTAGTGTATGTCATTAGGTATGACCCAGAAATGGATACTTGGACACCCATCTGCAGCATGTCTACTCGACGTATTGGAGTAGGCTGTGCAGTGTTGAACCGCCTCCTCTTTGCTGTGGGTGGCTTTGATGGGCAGAATCGCCTAAGCAGCGTGGAATGCTATGATCCTGAACGGGATGAGTGGACAACAGTAGCGTCCATGAACACAATGAGGAGTGGGGCAGGTGAGACACTTTGTCATCTTATTCCTTAAGCATGCGCTGTATCCATTGGACACATACATCCTGCTGTTGATACACTGCTGACATGCATATTTTATGAAGCTGTAGCATGCACTGGTTTCAGTGACTTCTTGTGATTTGCAAGGCTGTATTATGCTGCCAAGATGCATGATGGTGTCGTGGTCAGGCCTGGTTAGTCATTTGTCATGCTGAGTATGAACTGTTTGTTTTTGCTTTTTATGTTTCAGGTGTCATTTCCATGGACAACTATGTTTATGCTGTTGGGGGCTACGACAGCAACTGCCAGCTGCGCACTGTGGAGCGCTTCAGTCCAGAGGCCAACAGATGGGAATTTGTCTCCCCCATGAACAGCCCCCGCTCTGCACTAAGCGTAGCTGTTGTGTGCAATAGGCTGTATGCATTAGGTACATAACAGTTGCATTTGCATGGAACATCTGTTGACAGTCATATATCCTGGTCGTATGCCCACCAGCAGCCATGCAAGAGCTAACATCCCCGCCTCATCCCAACCTTACAAACTCTGTCTCTGAGACTCTAAATATCTTTTACATGGAAGGATGGTGATATGGTCTTAATGCTTGTTTACATGCACTTGCTTGCTAGTGCCACATTGATGTACATTTCTGTACTATCTTTTGCTTGTTAGACTCCAAGATTTTCAGACTTTTTAAAAAGGTGAATATAGGAGGATGTAGGTGTATAGCTGATAGAAGGATATAGAGGACATTTGGGTTCCTATCCCTTTGTAGAACAGATAAAAAAACTGTATATGGAGTGCACATAAGGTTAGTGTGTTACCCTTACTAAAGATTATTTTTGCTTATTTTCAGGGGGTTATGATGGCACAGACTTTTTGACTTCGGTTGAATGTTACAACCCAGATACAAATGAGTGGACAGAAGTGACAAACATGCCATGTGGCCGCAGTGGTCATGGAGTAGCGGTAGGGGCAGAACCTCCACTCAGATAATGTCACCATGAGTGCCTCCTGGGACTTGGACAGCAATGATCTCCCAGGGGCACCAATGTTATAGAACCATAAATCCCAGGATGGAACAGTGCTTGTCATCTCACGTTTATGCCAAAGTTTGAAAGGTTGCCGGTGGTGATGACAGAGGACCTATAGGACAAAATTGTCCTTAACAAACATACGTTTACACTTTGATATTGTTGTAAAATGTATGACTTCTTTGCTCCACGAATAGGATGTGTGTATGCTGGTGTGTGGTTCTTTGTTTTTTTTATCAAATGGAATGATTTTTTAAAAAGTGAACTGTTGAATCATGGGGAAAGGGTAAATTTACTGTTGATGATCTGGTGTATGGGTGGTGTTTTGAAAATACTCTACCCTGACTTGGCTAGTGCTGCACCTTTTACCTGGCAGCTTGAAAATAGATGATTTGGTCACACAACTATTTCAGTGAAACTTTCCCCATGTTTTATATTGCAAAATAAATAACTAAGCCCTATGTCACATTTTGGGTGAATCTGTACATGGTAGCTCTCCTAACTGGTCCCTTTAGTGAGGAACCGCCACTCACCCTCTGCAGCTAAAGAGATCAGTTCTTCCACTCGGATTGTTTGTGCCCTGCACGTAGCATGGACATACATCCTAAAGACTCATGGCAAATTTTTTTTTTCTTCAACTCAAACCTCCTCAACATTCACTGCTTGAAGAATTCTGTGGCAATGGTGCTTGTTGCTGAAATAGTTTGAATACATCCACTTGACTATGAAGGTGATGTTGAGTCAAGGTGAGAGACTCGGGGAACTGAAAAAGACTGAAGAATGTTCTGGTTCTGTATCATAGCCAATGTCTTTCACAATCATCTTGTTTTCTCCTCATTTTTTTCTTCTTTGATATTTTTTCACCCTCATTAATGTTTACATTTTGCAAATGTCTACACAAATATAGATAAGTTAGTGCTCCTTAAAATTTTTATTTCACACAGATGTATTTTAAGACTTAACACTAAAACAGATTCAGTTTGTGAAACCATAATTTATCCTTCATTATTTTTTAAGCTCATATTTATTTTGTTCTGTCTCTCTGGTTTTACTGGTGTTTGTTTAAATATCCAGGGTCAAATATCTAAATATTATCAGATGCATATAGTTCTTGTATAGTTCTTTGTAGGTTGCATTTGTGGGCATGCATGCTTGTGCATATGGGTATGTGTGTTTTGACTTGGTCCTAAGGTTTTGTATACATGATTTTCTAGTAGATAAGTTGTTTCCACTGCACAGCTTTTATTTTAAAATTACAACAAAAAAATCTCTTAAGCTTTATAATCCAATCAGACAGTAAACACTAATTTCCTAAGCTATTAGTCCAATCTTGGGATAGGTCATACATTAAGCTAAATATGTTGAATCTTTTGTGCATGACATTCCTATGATCTTCCCAAGAATGAGAGATGTGTCACCTGAAGACGTCAGTTTTGTGTCTGGTTTAGCTCAAGTGGGTCACTTAAAACTCATTTTCTTGTCTCATTTGGTGGGAGTGGAAAGCATGACTGGTGAAACTGTCACCATAGAGAGACTGGAACTACACTGCTTCAGAGACTGCAGCTGAGTAATCTTCTGCTTCTTTGTAATGTCCTTTGCATTTTTTAAGAGAACCGATTGTCCCCACTCCCTCTTCTTAAAGAAAAAAAAAAAGACAACACTTGCGTCTAGCAGTGTCTCTGTTATTCATGTGTAATTGTGCTTTTCAGTCTAGGTTATAGCTAACTGCTGTTTGTGTACTGCCAGTGTCTAGCTAGGTACACATTCCCGGTAAGTGTGAGTGTCCATTACTGCAATATTCAGTATTTTTACTGATTTGTTGCTATCAGAATACATGCTTTTGAATTTTCAACATGAGGAAAGGGAGTAATATGTAGAAAATGAACTGAAATTTGGACTTTTTTTTTTTTTTTGAAAGTTCATTGAAAATTATTGTTTCTCATACCAACTGTAAGATTTTGGTTGGTGCTATTTGGTTGTTTAGCATGACATTTGGCGTTTTGTTTTAGCTTTCTTTCACACCCTTTGTGTTTGTTTCTTGTTCAGTACTTAAGATTTTACTGAAGCACCTGCTAATATGCTTTAGCTATTAAGACCTTTCTTGTACAAGAGTACGGCTTCCTTGGCTGTTCTGAACTTTTTGACCATCACATTTGGCTAACTGGTTGAATTAAGTTTTTTGGGCTTCATCTGCTTCATCATGGTACATTGTCAGTTTGCAAGAAGGCATCTTTGTTGTTGAATGTTATTTTGGTCTTTCATATCCCATCATCAGGGAGTTCAGACTCTTGCCATTTTGTGTTCTATTTGGCCAGTGTTAAGATTTCCTTAGAAATATAGACATCACATTTCTATTAGTATAGGGAATAATCTTGCAGGTGTATGTTTTGATGCATACAGTTTTTATATATTTTATGTCCCTTCTGCAGGATGAGAATCAGATATTACGTGCAGTTAACCATGTACAGTTCTCTTTCACTGCTACTGCACTTTGTGACCAGGTACACCTCAGTAGTATATTTTAGGTCTTGGTTGTGACATGTACTCAGTCTCCGATAGTCCCACATTGTGAGATAAGGGTTTGTGTTGCATGTTGTCATTGTTTACAGAACATTCAGACCTTAGTGAGTGTGTGCCAACATGCATGAAGGTGGTGTGAGGAAAAAAGTATCCATTCTTCCAGCTGTTCCTCATCAGCTGTGGAGATACCTAGTCTTATCTCTCTGCTGTTGTGCAAAAACATAAGAAGACAGCTATTCTGCAGAGGACAGAAAATTTCCATATTACAATTATGCGATTTGCATGCTTCTTGTACTTTTTCCATACTTTTCTTAATTTGTGAGGCACTGAACAGCTTTCAATTGAAAACATTTCTACTGTAGGCAGTATGTACATAAAGGGAAAAATAATTCCACCAATCAGTGTCACTTCTTCAAATTCTACAGTATTCAGCTGCATTTTTTTTTTTTTTAAAATTTGGAACACTGAAGTTTAGCAGGAGACATTATTTAAGTGGATACTAATTTGTAGAACAGAGAACCGGTCACTTGGGAAGCTTTTGCTACCGAGATTGTTGCCCCTTACTCCACATGAACAGATGTGGAATGCATGGTATAAACCAAAGTAAATGTTTGTCAATAGTCTGAGATGTTCAAATATAACAGCATCAAGTGACAGAAGTGAAGAAAATAATGTTGATAACATGTGACTTATAAATTTCAGAACGATTGCTACTGCGTGCTATATATCAATGTAATTCTTTTATCACCTACGTTCGTGCTTACCACAAGCGTTTGGGGTATTCTGGCCCTGTTTACAAGTGTGTTTATAAAATACTTCTTGGAGTGTGGTTGTATTTCAAACATTTGTTTGCAGACAAAAACCTACGCTGTAAGATGTGCATGTGTTTAACATTTCCCATGCGCATTTGAGAAAGCAAGACATGTTCGCTTCGGACAGTTTTCTTGGACCCATCCTTGTATTCTGATGTGACTGCGTTAAAAGCTGGACAGTGGAAGCTTGTGTTGCTATTGGCCTGCTATGTGAGAAGTATGAGTAATAACTGTCTTTACACTGTTGTATTTTTAGTGAAGGACAGAAAACAAGTGCAAGAGGGGAGAAAAGGATAATGCATGTGTATTCTGTGCTTGCTCACAGAGGGTATGCTGTATCCTACTACAGAAGTCAAAAGTGCATCCTAGTGGGCAAAAAAAAAAAGATTTAATTTTGCATTTCTATGTTGGTCAACAAACAAGCTTATTTTCCCCCCTATTTGTCAGCACTCCTCCATTAATCACATTGACACAAGCTGCAATATATCCATATTTTTTGGTTCACTTTGTTCTGAACATTTAAAAATGTAGTTTGTGACTCTTTGTATCTTCCTTTTATAGTGCTAGCTACATCTCGGTAACAGTCACCACCACAGCAGCAATATAAAATGTTTGCATGAACTGATGAAATCTTTTGGTGATGAAAGGTCATGTATCATGTCACCAAGTCCCAGGTGATGAACCTCTAAAGAAATCTTGCTCTCTCAACCCAATTCCAACATATCTCCTACACGAATACATGGACTTAATTCAAGCGATGACTGAAATCAACCAATTCTTATTGACCGGATGGTGTAACCCTGTTAAGCATGCTGTCATCCCTCCACTTATATAGACACCCAGCCTTGACCCAAGTAACCCCATAAACAATCGCCCTGTGTCCAGTCTCCCTTTTCTGCTACCACTTGATTCAACCACGACATTAAGTTGATTTGACCACCAAATGCATTTAGCGTAATGACACATTTGTTTTTCTTAGGAAACAATTTTTCTATGCAAATTAGTCGCAGCATACACGTATTGGCTCTCTCTCACAGACACACAGAGCAAGTTGTATGTGCATTAGCCAAGGATGATTTTGTGGCCCTTCCTCACCCTGTTCTACACTTTTAAGTGATTAGTGGAAATCGCCCACAAAATAAAGTGTATTCAGAAAGCTCCTGCATAATTGAAAACGTCTTGTGTACAAGTCTTGGACAGAGAGCCTTAAGTGACCAGAGAGCCGTCAAGCAAATACACCAGCATTTGATGAATCCGCCAGAGGACAGAATGTTGGCTAGAGCAAAGCTGGACTTGCCACGAGAGAAATGGTCAATTAATTTTGGTCTGTGATCGAAACAACTTATGCCATGCATCTGCCACTTGGGCCTGCAGTGTTATAGGCATGCTGACAGTACACAATTACTAGCGTCTGGCCTATTCAATCTCTCTAACAGCATACAGGACAAATAGCAACAGACTTGTCTTCCAAAGGATTATGCTACACAACTTTCACTGGGTGCCAGTCTGAACTCTCACTGATTACAAGGTTGATGCATAATACTGTCTTCACAGCCTTGCCCCAGCATACCTGTCTGTCCCAAGTCTGTTTTGCCCTCCTGTCTGTACCACATATTAGATGAGAAATTCAGCAGACACCTTTTCTGCTCAGGCTCCATGATTTGGAATTCTTTGAACTCTAACTGGTCTTTAAAGAAAAAAAAAAAAAAAAAACATTCACAAAGCAGGAATCAAAACCATTTGAAAATGCACGTCTTTATTTGTAATGACATCCTCAACAGACATCAAGTTCTTTAATCATAAATGCTAAGCAAAATATAGTGACCTTTTTCATTATTAGTTATCTCCATAACCACTTTTTTTCTTGTTTTTTTTTTTTGGTTGGGTTTTTCCTTGGGAGAAATGGGGTTGTGGGTGACTATACAGTAGATCAATAGAGCTGCTTCCTGCAGATACTTGATCAAAGAAATGTCCAATTGGCTTGAAACAAAAAAATATCCCAGGTCAAGTCAGACCGAGACAATTGTGCCTGGAAGAAAAAGTATGCATGCACATACTTATGCAACTCTGTCTTTTTACTCTGTTCAGAATATGCCAAGACCTCAATGGAGACATTTCCACCTTTACAGAAAGAGCATAGCTGGGTAGGAACCCTATGCAACAGGTGCACTTAGAACACCAGGCCAAACAGCAGACTAATCTTGATGGTGCGAATCTTCCATAAATGAGCATATTTTGAACAGCGTACACATGCACACACACAGCATTAGGCTCACACCACATGACACAACACCTGAACAAACTTAAAGTGTTATGCTAGTATAGAGGTCCCATGCATAAGAAAGGCAATCGACTCAATTATGCCATCAGGGTTTGCATCAAGATGTTGTCTCCAAGGGAACTCTCATCCAAATGAAATCAACACAGGTGGATGGGAAAAGGAAATGACAAATACCACATTGGCAGCTTCACTTAGCAGCATCAGAGATCACTTTTGAAAAACCTAGGAAAAAAAATGGCCACACACTTATTGACGGGGTACCGTCTTTGATTCGATGTGCACATAAACAAGTTCTAGCTCTGCACATATGCTAACATGCAAAAACAAATAAGTGATATGCAATCAAATACAGCACCTATCTTCTCTTAAGGGCTGGTTTTATCGCAGTGAAAGCTTATCAACTGATCCTGAGAAAAAAAGTTCTAAATAAGCATCTCTGCTGGCAGTAGCATGCTGCTTGCTTTAAAGGCTGCCACAAAACACCATTTGTTGAAAGCCTGAGATCCCATTACTTTCACCTTTCCAAGTCACCAGAAGAAAAGGAAAGACTGCCACCACTCTTCTCAAACTAAGCACAAGAACCAAACCTTGCTTGACATTCTGGTCTTGCTGAACTGCCACATAAGGTTTAGATTCTTTTAGTTTGGACAACAGCAGAAGTTCATACCATGCACTAAAAAAAAAAAATTGTCCTCCAACTTTTTAAAAATTTAAATGACAAAAGGTTCTAAGTTTGTATTATAACATCTAAAGCAGTGTTGGTGAATTTTTCTTTTTCTTGGGTATTCATAACATCATTCAAGAGTCATAAAATATTTAAAAGTTTAAACATGAGAAAAAATTTGGTCATGCCAGAGCTTTGTCACTTCTACAACTTGTACACTCCCAGCTTGACTGGCAATGATGTCCTTCGGAGTTGCCACAATACAAGCTGGGGAACCCGGTGAGAAGTGTATGTGGCTATCCTTTGTTGGACGTTATTTGTTTGTCCCTCGAAATTTACATTATGATGATGATTCACTTAATATAAATATAAATTTACGTTACTATGAAAAAGCTTCAAGATTTACTGAATTTTAAATTCTGCCTGCAGCGTCTTTGGCCAGGCCAAACCAAATGATTTTGCAGGCAGGCCCATGAGCCAGATGTTCCCAACCGCTGATCTAAAAGTATGGGAGTACAGAGCCCTACAACTATCTTGGTCTAGCTAATATAGCACTTTAATGGAACTGACCAGAACCAGAACTAATCTGGTCCATCAAAAATAGTAGCAGATAAAAACTTTATGATCATGAACAGATCATCGAAGCTATAAGTTCTTTTATAGAGGCAAGTGACCTGCTAGCACTGTATGAGTTCTGGCTGCCAAAGTTATCTTTTAGTCCCATTCTTTCGATACACTCAAATGCATTAGGTCCCAACCACACATTACCACAACCACCCCCTCTCCTGTGAATCAAGAGCAATTAGTTTGAAAGAAACTACTGATAATTTTTCTTGAAAATTTCAAAACATTTGTATCTTTGACATGTGCATACTGTCTTAAACCAGAGAGAGCAGACTAGTACATTTTTTCCAGAAGCAGGTGTGGAGCAAGAAAGTGTTGGTGACAGTGGAGGGGCTATGAGATAAGGACAAAGCTGTTACGATTCCTGTACTACATTTCACATACGCAGCTGTATTTTGGAAACAATATTTTCCCTTCCCCACATTTTTTGGTATTTATCACAAAAGTTAAAAAGCTTCAAAAATGCAACATGTCTTTCCTACCAAATCTTTACAAGTATGCATGGGTGAGGAATACAAAGTTTATGTGGTTCATTATTTCTGAAACGGGCTATGCTGACTTATCACATGCGCCCTTTAATACATGTAAAATACTTTTATCATACTATATTTGATAGCTAACCAAGCAAAGACCTTAAACTTTATTTATTAATGGGTACTTCAAAGTTTACAAGAAAATGGCAAAATAAATTTAGATGTACTGGAGAATTTAACCTCCACCCTAAGCTACTGACTTTTCATAAGATGAAATCTAATATACCTGTAATGAAAAATTACCACACACACACACACAAAACAAACCCCGTTAGACATAGCTCATGGCATACTGCTGACAGTCAAGTTTTAGTTTACTACCAAGACCTCGATATGCATATCAGAAAATCAAACTCCAAAAGACATTTAAAATCTGAAATGTGGAAAGCTGGCATTCTCACCATCTTTTAGCAATATTCTTTTTCTTGCAAAGAGGGAGTTGTAGGAGACCAAAACATCTCTAAAGTGGTTATCTGTATCAGTCTCTTGTATAAGTTTACATTTACTGATCTGTTTCATGACATCTCTAATGCTGCAACTACTACAAATTAAATAATTCTGACCTTTAGCCAACATTACAATTTCCCACTATTTTAAGCAGCTTCATAAAAGAAACCTACAATGATGCCATGTTTGTATTCTGTGCCCATGAAAAAATGCCTCCACCAAAGGCTATTAACATGACTGCACATTAAGCCTGGCAATTAAATGAAGCAAAGATATATAGAGAAAGGGTATGATCTGCAGAATGGAGACCAAGCAAAGAAGTTACTGTAAAACAGATAACAGCAAGAAAAGATCAGGTCCTGTCACGACCAAAGGATACATGAAATTGTGGAAAACAGGACCCAAGTTCAAATCTGCCCATAACGAAAATAAATCTAAGAAAAAGTTACAGCCCCACCCTACCCAAAATAATAATAAAAAAAAATAATTAAAAAAAATCCCAAGCTTGGTTTTGAGCACACCACAACACAAACTAATTAAAATGACACAGGCTTAAACATGCTGTGTGCTGTTCACTTTCCCAAGTGGTTACTAAGCCTGATGAGATCCGGGTCTGGCTGGTGACCAACGAGGCACAGTGCATGACGTCACTTTTCCAAGATGCTATGCCAGTGGTCTGCTGTCAAAACACAGATGCTGAACCCTCTTCTGGGGCAGTCCTGACTGTGCTTCACATCCAAAAGAACGAGGCAGTATTTGATTCTGCTGCCCCCAAACCTGGCAAGCAAAAGCAGGTATCTTCCAAGCAAAACAGTGCACGTGTATGTGTGTGTATGTGTGCATGTGGGCAGGCACGTATACATGTGCCCACATACATGCATTCACACATCTGAAGTAATCCTCACACACACACACATCCACAAGTCTGAAGATGACTAACAGTGTCCCATCCACAAGCAAGTTGTTTGCCAGACGGCACTTAACAGGTCACAAAGCACAGGCAGTGCTTCTTTGTATCCCTAAGTCTCTGAAGGAATCAGTATGGAATAGAAAGAGACCAGGGATAAGAAGATCCGTTTAATTGCTGCCACCTTATGCTACATATCTACGTTTATTTGCAGTAGAACTGTGTATATCTGCAAAGTCTGTGAAACGCAAGCGTGAGAGAATGCTGAGCCAACACAAAAGTCTGGTTAGGTTGCTGCCTAACCATGAGACAGTCCACTCCACACTATCACACATCCTCATCAGAGTCTGTGTCGGATGACGACAGGGTTTCATTTAAATCCTGAGCCTGGGGTTGCTGCTTAAAAGCTGGGATGTGCTGTGGACTCCAGGCTTTGGGCAAGGTACGTGTCAAACCATTCCGCTGTTGCTGCAACTGTAAAATAAGCTGTATACTTTAAATACTACCAACAATTTCACAACCTCAAAATAACAGACTAAACTGTATGGAAACTCAGCGAGTCTCTAAAGATCACACAGCAATATTCCACTACCGAAAGCAACTTACACAGCAATCTTCTGATCTAGAGGAATGTTAGATGCTGGAGAACAGGTGTGGAACTGCTAGGAAAGTAGCATTAGAAAGTGGACAAAATCAAACGCTTCTTTGTGGAAAAACAAATTCTGACAAAACAGCACTAATTCTGAAGATTTTAATGAGTAAAAGAATATCAGTGGCCTTTAAAACTGTTTTCAGTGATACTTTATAATTTACAACAGGATCAATCTGCATCAGATTGGTGAAAGGCCATACCTTGTCTGTGAGCTGTTTAAACTCGCGCTTGTCATCCTCTGTAATTTCATACACTTCATCATCCTGTTCATCCCAGCCCATTTCACGTAAAAGCCTGCATAGTCAAAAGCAGACTTCTGTGATAATATTCATAGCAATATGTACTAAGTGTAAAAAAAAAAACATGTTAAGCATACCACTCACCATTCACATCCAAAATGAACAGGAAAAAAAAAAGCAAAGTAACAAAATATATATTTTGCTATGTAAACTGCTATTTCTGCTATTACAAATACATCCCCAATGCAACATACAACCAACAACAGTTGGTGCTCTATTATGACAGTTTGCAGAAGTCAGGTGTTGAAGAAAACGCACGTTAAAAGAGACTGCTTCTGATGCACCTCTTCCGTAAACACTACTCCTAACAACCTAAATGCTAGTCCTTTTTTACGCCCCTTCCTTTTGCAACATCATGTTACTCTCAGCTCTTGTTCTTATTTGATTTCTCTTTTTGTTTTCTGTATTTGATTTTATTCTTCGTTTAGTACCATAGTTTATTTTTTTATAGCTCATGTTATTTGTTTTCCTGTCCCTTCCTGAGGATTTGCTGATGACAAAAGGCTAACAAACCCTCTGCCTGGTTCCGGCGATCTTGATCAGTTGAATGTGCTTTTAATCATCCTTCTGAAGAAGTCACGTGCTTATAAAAATAAATTTGTGACCAACTGTGCTTTATTGCGTCTTTTAAGATCGCTTTCAAAGATATATGTAGTGCATTTTAAGAGAGCCTCTTTGTTTTACCACAGTACGTGTGTATTGATCGACTGCTCTTACCTGGAGAGTCAGTTCTCCTATAAATCATCAGTCAAGGGTAACAATGGTATGACCAAGTAAAAGCGAAAATAATCAAAAAAAAAAAAAAAAAAAAAAAAGGCACGGTTTTTAAGAGCTTTATTTTAACATTTAAATAAATGAACTTGAATTTATAGGTGCTGGAAGTCATGGCTTGTGGACTTTGATATCCCTATTAAGGTCCTTCTCATGACCTGATGTTGTATATTTTAGCCTGTCTTAAAAGGGAGGTTTTACTGTATAAGAAAACTTAGACTATATTTATTGTAAATCACATCATTTATGAATTTATGTGTCTAAAGTCATGGTTCACAGAATAAAAGCAGACTGGTTGATGTCCCTGCTGAAACCTCTCTCAAAAGCCTGTTTTGGGTGAGATTTTAGCAAGTGCTAAGGGAGGCTTTACTGCAAGGACTTCGCATGAACTGTAGAAATCTCCTTCCAGCAATGAACTATTTTGAATTCAAAATAGAATTCAGCTTCTCCCCTCATTCTGGGGACACAAGAGGCTTTAATTCATCTATCACCAATTAGCTAGAGAAACTTACACATTGCTTGTACAAAAGTACACCTGTTCAAATTTACGTTAAAACCTACAGCAGAAGACAACCATAATTCTCATGCTATTATTCTAAAGAGCATTTCTTGATCTATTACATGCACCAATCAGCAAAAAACCTTTTTTTCTTTTCTTGCAATAAATCTGAATGGAAGAGAGTAAGTGACTGTAATGGCGAACAAAGGGATCATGTGGCGCATTAAAAATATATATATATACTGCCAGAAAAAGCATGAATGTCACATACCAATGGTAATTACATACTCGTGCTGTTTCAAGTGAAGCTAACATGGGAAAAAACTTACCGCTGTTCTGCTTCCAGAGAACTGGAAAGAATGCCAGTGTTCCCGTTGGCCATGTGTTCATGCTCATGCTCCAGTTGCAAATCTGACAAGCCATTAGTAAGAACTTCGCCTCCACCTTCTGAACACTTGCGCTGCTTCTAAAAACAGGGAAAAACACAATAAGACGACTCTAGTCAGCATATCTAGACAGTGTGCCCCTGCAGTTTTAAAATGGCTGGATATTTAAATTTTATAGACAGAATATTATTTAAGTAAAAGATCAGATCAGCAAATTCAGTTACAGTTATCAAGATGACAGAAGAGATCTAATTTTCTCCATGGTTTGATGAGAATTCCAACAAGTTTTTTTTTTTTTGTTTAAAGGAAAAGAATCTTTGTTGAAATGTATTTAACCCACCATGTTGTTGTTGTTCTCAGGATGATTCCCTTCATTATGTCCATTTTGAACATGTTCACTGTCTGCTTCTTTTCGAAGGGCTTTGAGAAATTCACTCTTCTTATCTCCAAGTGGCTTCGGCTGTCGCACAAGGCGCGAGCTCAATATCTCCATGGGTGGAGTTGAGGTTTGCTGTTGACCCTATCATCACAATGATTTTAGCATTCCACACATTACATGCATTTAATCACAGTTTTCACTGATGATTTATCCAGTTCTTTAACCAACATGAAACAAGCATCTCTTCAGAACCATCTCAAATGGACACAAATGAATCATATCACTCTGAATGCACTGGGGAATGATGTAATTAAAGAGGGTGAGCAAGATCTTGAGAAATCCATAACAGAATGAGTTGCAGTAGTGATGAGCCATATAGCAATACTTGTTCATTAAATGCCATTACTAAAACATAAGGGGATTCAACAGTTTGAATGCTCACGTTGCAGCTAAACAAAGCTACTGTGAATCACTACATACGGTGACAATGCAACAGCCTTGCAGGGGTGACATCTTCAACAACTCTGTTCAAATCCGAGCATCACCTTTAAACCACCAACTAACGTGTGGCTATAAAAAGAGTGGTGTGATAAGGGCTTGCAAAGTGGTGTAACAGAGGGATTGTTCACATCAAGACAAATAGCCAGAGAATTATCAAGTGGGGAACAGGCAACAAACTTAATTCATGCTCCATTCAAGACCCCACAAAGAAAACAACAACTAGAAAAGGAGGAGTGTGGGAATAAAACACCACCTGCAAAACACTTGCTGGACTTCTCTCCAACAACACATGCACAATGCAGCAAAAAAAAAAAAACAAAACAACTCTGAGGGATCAAAATTATACAAGACTGATTTTAGTATTTTATATTCAAGCATGCAGAAGTTAAAATTATATCTCTTGGATTCACAAATGGTATCCATACACCATGCTGTGTTTGATTTTTTTTGTTTGGCGCCTTTTACAATCTTTAATAGCAGTTTGGACAAAACTTCTTAAATTCAGCTTTATAAGGACTTTTCAAAAAAAAGAAGAAAAAAAAATCACTTGAACTTTCAGTAAAACAAGTGAAACATTTTTGCTGCATTATGCACACATTTTCTGATAAGTTAAGGAAGTTTGTTAAATAATCAGGGAAATAAAAATTAAATTTGCACTCTGATCACAGTCAGTAATAAAAACGAATTGCAAAGTTACCTTTATGCATAAACACCCATGTTCATCACCTATGTCCTGAATAAAAAACTGATTTCACAATTTACTTACAGTAAAATGTTTAAATCAATCTCCTAACAAAATCTGTACATCCTCCCTTTGCACATCTATGTACTACAGGTTGTTGACAGGTTTTGCATACAGCAACCAGCTGCTGTAACCCTAAACACAGGCCGATCTGTGCAATGCTAAGCAGCCCAGTGGCTGAAAAAAAAGACAACACACCTCCCTGCCAGCACCTAGGCTAGACCCTGCAGACTTGAGAGAAGCCAAAGGGGACACGTCTCTCAGACTCCCGTTCACACGGCCTGTGTCTCGCCCATCCTTGCGCATTGTCCCACTCTGCAAGACAACATAGATGGTCTGCTTCATCTCAGAAGGCTACAGATGCCACTGGTTGGTGGAACTTCTGGGACTGGGTCCTTGATTATTAAACTAAAATACTTGGGCCCTTTTTCAGCTAACTGTACTCAAGGAACAATTTTGGTTATTGGCATAAAAAGCATACACCAACATACATCAATCATTCCAGCAGGGCTTCTGCTAAGGCTAAATTCTTTGGGGTCACAGGGACACCTTCTTCAGATTTTTAAGGGGTCCCTGTTCTTCGCCCAAATTTGAAGGGGACCCCATTGACGAAAATTGAAGGGGTCCTCCGAACTTTTAATGCGTACTGTACGCAATTTTTTGCGTAAGCAGAAGCCCTGATTACAGCAACATACATCATGCACTGGGTGACAACATCTGATACTTTGGTGTGCACATATGCATACACAAACTATTAACATTTAAGAAGGCCAACAGCTATAAGGCTTCACAGAGCTACAACAGCACCAAAGCATTGGTAAAAAAAATATGGAAAACCATGCCATTCACATGCATTTATGCACTCTCTCTCACATACAAAAACATGCAAAATACTCTTACACTATATGTGCAATGCACTCAAAAGTGGTAGCAAAACAACTATATTTTTAAATGCCTTCCCTCTATAACCACAGACAAGCACACCACTTATGACAGCAATTACAGATTGACTGAGGTTCAACTAAGACTAAATTAAGGCGAGCATGTGCGTTTTTCATAACTACTAACCACATAATCCAGTTTCCAATTCTTTCATTTACATCGCTGCTATTTCAATATTTTTAGGCACAACAAAGCAAACATCTAAGAAAACTGTCAATCTCCCACCACAAAAAACTGTGACAGCCAAGCTTTCATAGGACGGAAGATGATTAATGTTTGCTGTTTTCACTATAGGTTTACTTTCCTTTTGTGCCCCAAATCCATCAAGCTGTAATATGAAAATTGCCCTTCAACTACTAACCACAGACTGCTCATGTCATCTAGTCCCCTTGTACACCTTGCTGTCAATATACAGCACAAGACACTGCCACTGTCAGGGACAGGTATCTTCAAAAATACTATTTTAATCTGGCTATAGAGATAAAAATCACTTATGCATGCAAGCACATCTTTTACCCCAACTATGGTTATCAAAAAAAGGGAAAAAGTCACCTTGTTAGGAACAAGAGCTTTGTAGATTCCTGAAGCAGAATGCTTCATCTCAGTTGCCTCTTCAAACTTGGACCTGGGTGGATTATCTGTGGTCAAAAAGACAATTACAAAAAAAAACAAACTGATGACTAAAAGGTCTCAAAATCTTTGTATGCAGTGACAAGTGAATGATTAAGACAGCATGCACACATTCTCTCACTGTGGTTACTCACCCCAAACTCCTCCTGTCGCTGTATTTCTGGAGGTTTTAGGCTCTGGATCACCATCCATACCATTCAAAGATGGCTATAATTGACAAAATTCCTAAATTAGTAAACAATCTGATGATCAAATTAAACAAAGCAAAATGCGCAATTAAAAAGAAATGGTTTTCCCAAAATCATTTACTCCCCCAGAATAGATATTACAACCACTGAAAAGAAAAAATCTGTATAAGCTTGATCTTCTAATTCTGCTGACAGTGAAGTAAGAAATAAATACAGTGGAACCTCAATTATCTGGTCTTCAAATAACTGTGCATTCAATTACAGTCAAATCTCCCTACTATGCCACCTACCGGGACCGAGCAAAAGTGGCATAGTAGAGAGAGTGGCATAGTAGAGAGGGTTCGTAAAAACGGCTTTATTTGCTCAGGTTACCCGTCAGTCCAAAGCAGGGGTGGGCAATTAATTTTCCCAAGGGGCCGCATGAGAAATTGGGATGGTTTTAGAGGGCCGGACTAATATAGTTAACTCAGTTTTACCCAATACTGTATGTATAGTATATATACTGGCGGGCGGGTCGGTCAGAGACAGGAGGCCTTTGCCCAGGTCTGGTCCAAAGCTCTCAAGAATCGTCGGCTTCGCTAGCTGTCTCCTCTCATTCTCCCCCTCACCTCTTCATCCTCCACCCCTCCCAACCACATCCGCGCACCTGCATCCTGTCGCTAGTCGACCCCCTCACACCTTCCCTCTGTCACGTGGCTGTCACCCGGCCAGCAACCACCCCCCCCCCCCACATTGCCAGCCTCCACCCTCCCTGTGTGCATGCTATGTTCCATGCCCACTAACTGCAATGTCTCACACTGCCATACAGTATAATAGTCAAGCTCTGCGCGGAATTTCACAACTTGTGTCTTTTAACAGTCACAAAAAAAGTGGCATAGTAGCGAGAGTAGGGGTGGCATAGTAAATTTTTTTTTACATTGAATTTATAGTCGGGACCGAGCAAAAGTGGCATAGTACCGAGAGTGGCATAGTAGAGGGGTGGCATAGTAGGGAGATTTGACTGTATCTGGGACTGCCTAAAATTAAAAAAAGTAACTGCTAGGCATCACACAAAAAAACAAATTAAAGTATAGCATCTATGCACCAGCCAGGCAATCCCCTGGTGTTAAAAAAAACATTACATTTAATTCAATGACTAGGACTAATTCCAAACACTCTCCCTCCACTTTTTCAAGATTCTGACTGCCATTCGTCTTTAAGTTTCAATATTTGTCTTCTGCTTCAACACTTTTTTTTGGATAAGACTGTAAAGGTGATCATCTGACAACTCTCATTCTAGTGGTTGACACTCACTCGGATGAAGACGCATGACAGCAGCAATGTGTCTACAGCTAAAGTATGGTGCTGGTCCATACTGCTACGCCCCCCAGGCTGCAGTCAGATAATCCTACCATTGTACATCTCTGTGGTTGCCGTTAGTATTTGGTGGAGCCCCTTGTTTGACACCAGTTAGTTGGTTCCACTTATGTTTTTTCTTGACTCACCATCTGCCCTGCGTCTTGGTACAAATCAAAGTTTAACGGCAGGTCCACTGTGTCAAGACAGCCTCTCAGTGCTCGCTCCAGGATTAAGCAAAATCAGTCAGCCAAGTAGCAGCAGCCCACTGGCTGTTCACGGCCAGTCTTAAATACCCATCCTAGTCAAGATGGACACAGGATGAGCATGGCATGGACTGCGCAAGGGGTTCAACAACTTGGTCCTGCATTTTCTGTGTATGTAGAGGGGTATGTACACAGGGGTGACACTACCCCAATCTCTTCTCTATACCCTGACCGTGCATTCTAGCTTTTGCAAACTTTCAGAATTATTTTCAATTATCTGTGATTTTTTATTATCTGGATAACATATGCCTGTCATTAAACTGGATAATTGAGATTCCACAGTATCCCTTATGCCACTCTTCATGTTCTCTCTGATCTTTTTTTTATGCCCGCAAAATTTCAGCATTCATCAACCAAGAGGATTGGTACTTCCAATATTTCTAAAAACCTGACAAGGTGACAGACCAGCAACAAATACCAAGAGAAAATAGGACAAACATGACCAACTTTTTACTCCAGCATGCTCTGACTCTACTTACAAAGTCATCATTGAAAGGCTTCTCTTTGTCATCGTTGTCTACTGAGGGATCACTATCCTTGCTCTCCTTCGACTCACTGCGGCCTTCCCAGCCATACTGTGCTCGCTTGCTGGTACTGTTGGTGTGGGTTCCCGTACCATAGCCAGGATAAGCATCACCATGTGGGTAAAAGTCATAGTAGTAGTAGTTCGAATAGCTTCCATTCATCTGAGAAAATAAAGACCACCCATACAGATTACGACACCCACAGGGTCTGAACCAATGGTAACCTATTATACTTTCATTAATACAGCTATATCAAAAATGTTCTTGTTTAGGATTTCTCTATGCTCACCTGGTTGTATCGCCCTGATGGAGTTTGTGGGTACTTGCTGCTTTCACGGCCTGTTGGTGCACGCAGCAAGGATGGTTGAGAGCTATACTGCATGGGATAGTCATAAGTATAGTTGCCATAGTAACCATAGTTGTAGTAGTAATAGTCATCTTCTACAGAATGATGGCGAAACTTGGGATGGGTGGGTGAATACCGCTTGCTTGCTAAATGACAAAGTAAAACATAAAAAAATCACCCTCAGAATTTTTAAATGTCAATAAGCATCAAATATCAAGGACTATTTAACCTACAGAGCTATATGTGTTTGAGTGTAAGAGATTAAGCCTTCCCTTGGAAATATTAATGAAGGCTATAATGATGCTATGAAATATCTTTTCTTCTAACACTAATATACCCACTCGTATGCAGGCACACAACACAAATATGCAAATACACATACAATACATTCCAATATTTTTCTGTGAAGCTCCAAATTTTTTAACTGAAATTGAGACATGATTCCCACATATTTTAAAAGAACATTTTTTATTAACCAATTCTTTGAGCACATGGGTTTGTTTTTTTTTATTGCTTTCTTATTGTAAATGTATAAGATCACAAGGAGCAAAATGTTTAAAAACTTTTCTCCCACACAACAAATGAATTAAATAATTTAGAATCCACATATATTAAATTTTAAATAACACAGTAAAACCTTCTCATTAAGACCTTCCACATTCCAGCCACTTTCTTCAATATGACCCAAAATCTTTTATGGACATATTTTGTTATTTAAACATTTTTATCCACGAAAACCTCCCCAACACGACTTAAACTGACCAACAGTTTGTGCTCTATTACAACTTTTGCAGACCACATTCTTGGGGGGAGGGGGGAAGTAGACTTTAAATGGCAACCTGGCAATATGCATTTAGAAAACAAATCTCACGATGGCACATAAACAAAATTTTGTCTTAAAGGCCAGATGCAGTTCAAAAAATATCTATTTTACATAATGCTGCTATGTTTTTGATATAATTTGTTTTGCCCTTCACTGAAATTTCAAAATATTTTCTTTTTACACATTGTTAGAGTTGCCATGGAAACAATCCAAGATGGCATCCAAAAAGCTTACAACTCCTGTCAGTAAACTCAAAATTCTTTTTGAAGTGGTTACCTAGAGGAAAATTCTACATTTTAGTGTTTAAGAAAAGTAAAAACAATTTAGGTTTTTTATACACTTCTTTTGGTATTGTTTACATGTAATAAAAAATTATTTAAAACATTACTACACTTTTAACAGTTTCAAATTATGCCAGATTTATGTCAGAGACATAAAGAAAGACTAAACAAAATTATTGGGCCATATCATATGTCAATATAAAGAACAAACTGTAACAAAAACAAGAAATTGAGAAAACAAGCAAAAGAAAAAGTGAAAGTTTAATAATTCTGTTTCATATGAGCCTATTATCTCATTTAGATATTAAACAGAAAATACAATCTTTTAGTGTTTTCATTACATTTAGTTTTAAAATAACTAAAGTTATTAAGACGTGTCAAATTTTATGGATTGCCTTAATCGTTCTTTAAAGTCTTTATCGTCTTTATTTTTATTTTGTATGGGTTTGTATTAAATGTATATGTAGATGTTTGGTAAACACCAAAATGTGTTACTGCTTGGGCATTCTTTTTGACTTCCTGGGTTAATTTGAATTTTGGTGTTGAGACAACTGAGTTTTGTAAGTGACAATAAGTTCATGGTAGATAGGGTGATATAGTATTGGGTTGTCTTTTTTTATACCAGCACACATCAGTTGATAAGGCTTTTACTAAAGACCCTTTGCAGAAGTCACATTTATAAAATTAGATCCTTGTGATGAATGTGTTCTGCTGTGATTTTTTTTGCAGAAATTAAAAACACACCATGAATTTTTAGAGAGCATCCTTATCTACTACTGTATATATGTCTATTACTGTATATATGTATTGATAGATTGCTCTAACCTGGGGCCTCAGAAAAGGCAAGTCGTTGCCCAGGCTTACATAGAAAACTCTAAGACAAGTGTCTTGCTTTTTTCCTAAAGTTATAAAGTAGCATCCAAACCCATCAGATGTTGCTTTACCCCCAAAAGCCACAGTTATAAAGAGGTGGCAAAGGTATCCTAAGGTAAAGAAACATGAAATAGTGTCTGCATGGTCTGGACACCACTTTCTAACTTCAGAAACAAGATGCTTCTTCTATCTAGAGTTTTTCCCTTTTAGTACTGGGAAAACAACCCACTCTCACCCTATAACGATGGCCCTTTAAGATATGGTTCCCCTATAAATTTTCAACGAAGGACAACTGCTATGGAATAAGCAAGCATGATGAAAGAGGGGGGGGGGGAGAAAAAGCTAAATGATATGTCCATTACAGCTTTACATTTAAATAAATGAAATTGAATTTATAGTGTTTGATGTCTTAGTCCCTGGAATAACTAGCAAACTAGCTGATTTCCCAATTAACACTGAGTCCTGGCATTGACCTTTAAATCTGATACCTAAATATGTGCAAATCTGAATAATTTTTTTCACACAATCGTAACAAATAAACAAGAGAGGAATATAAATCAATAAAATAAGTTCAATAAAATAAAGTTTAAAGGGAAGAGAAAGAAACTGTTCCTACCTTATTCCATTGTGAAATTGCACTTTTTTGTAAATCCAAAGGAAATTAAATAAATCAAATCATATTTTCAAAAAGAACAATCTGAGACAGGCTTACGCACAATCATCACTGTGATGTTTACTCCGATATACAGTGGATTTTAATGGTTACACACCATGTAAAAATGAATAAAACAACTTATGATAATGAAGAACAACTGAAGCCTCAGAAATAGGCCCCAAAAATTATGAAAAATTGCTAGCTATTTTTGTGTGTGCACTTGCATTTGCAATGGTTTTTGAAAAAAAAGGTACATCTGCAAAAATTCAAGTCTTCCTGCTCCTATGTTAAGGGATTTAACTCTTTCCAAACATGATTTACCAAGCCAAATGACTGGATTTCATCCCTTTTTGTTTACAGTCTTTAGTAAAAATTAATAAACATGACAGAAATGGATGAGTGGCCCAGTCTTAATAGTTACTAAAGGGGCTTAAAGTATTTTATATAGCATCAATAAGTTAAAACCCCTCCAAATTACAACCTGGTATTGATGGATTTTGTGAGTCTTAATAGGGAGGTTTTACTGAACTTTAGTATAGTGATGTTTATTGTAAACATCTACAGTGACACAACACTGCAGTGAATCCACACAAATTTAAATCTGTACTAGTCTTTTAAAATTTTAAACACTTTATATGGTTATGAAAGAGTTTATTTAAAAATTATAATCCATAAACTGGCTGACAGTTGCAGTATCTTATCAATATCTTTGTTATCCCCTTACATTATGAAGAGAGTGGCCCTGGTCAGTGATCAGTCATCTCTAAGCTGTCTTCCTGTGGTAGACAATGTGTTAAGAATGTCAACCCCTTCACTAAACCCATTTAGCAATAACTAATATGCTTTTACTCACCATCATACAACTCAAATGAATTCTGACGATTCAACTGCCTGGGATAGTCATTTCCATAGCGATTTAAAAAACTATCATCACGTCGCTGGCGTCCTCGTTCCTGCTGGTGCGTACTACTCTTGGAGCCAGCTGGCTTCTGTAACATCAAACATTCTTGAAAATTGCATGCATGCATATATAAGCAGGATCAAATGAAAACATCAATCTAACTATAATCAAGCATGATTACATAGTTGTGCACCCTATCCACAGTTTTAACAAAGACTTGTTATTAAGGACTGCCTTTTATAGTGCAAAATAGCTCAACAAAATAACACTTGTAAAACCCTTTTGCACCTATGTTTGGACAGCAGCTTGCTTCTCCAAGGTTAAATCATTACTATAAGCAGAAGCTTATTTCTGGCTCCCACTCAGTCAAGATACTCGGCATTTATGCACCATCACTTACACCTACTTGCCCATTTTTGTATCATTGCTAACACGTAGTTTATCATTAAAATGAATCCACCTCCCACTGTGACAAGCAATTTTTAAAAAATCATTTTGTAATCATGTGATTGTAAGCTTCATGCCTATGTTTAAATAGCTATGCTCTATAAAAGATTATGAATGTCCAAAAGAAACTTACAGTTGGATTGCTGGATGGAATCTTGAGCCATGCTGGAGCAAAGTCGTGTTTAGGTGCGTTGCTGGCTGCCATGCCTAAAGCTCCATTATGGCACCCTAATTAAATGGACAGTTGCACATAATGGTAATATGCAACTCAAGTTTTATATGATTGACATGTAATTCATACATGGCAGAAAGAAATTGGTCTCAAGACTAATAAGCAAATAATAATGATCAAAGGCAACAAAGCTATTCTAATCCATGACTGACTTGACATAGCTTCAAACCCATGAATCATTTGAAGCAGTTTTTTTCTAAATTTTGCAAAATAACAAAAAATCTTTTGCAAAAATACTGTGCTATTCTTATAAAGGCAAAATGCCTTAGAGCGGGAGGCATAAAGCTGACCATCTAGGTTTATGAACTGGGAAATGCTATTTGATGGTTGTTTTGTTTTAAGCTAAGCTACATTTGTAATTAAACCATTATATATTTACCGCAGTTATTTGTAAGAAAAAAATAACAGTGATCAACTACAATAATCCCTCATTTATCGTGGGAGATAAGATCCAGAACCACCCGCGATAACTGAAAATCCGTGAAATAGAATCATTATATTTATTTATGTATTTATACACTACATTAAGGCTTTATAACCACTCCCCCCCCCCAAATACTTTTACGCTACATAAACCTTTACCATTTCCTTAGTAACCATTCCTACACTGTTCTGCATATGTATTGTATCTTTACAGTAAATAAAAGAACAAACACATATGTACTGTACTGTAGAGTAATACAGTACCTGTAATAGAACGAAAGATGAAAAAGTAAACAACGCGCCACTATACTGAGCCAATCGGGGGCTGGGATATAATGCAGCACTCTCTGCTTCTCTAGCAACCAACCAATTGTGTGTTGTTTACAATTGTGAGTAGGCACGTAGCATCTCAGGCAAGTGATGCTGGTTCTCGTTTCAGAGTAAATACATGCACTGTTTACTGTTTTTCATATTAATTTTATTATTTATATTTCTTTATTGTTAGAATTAATATTAGTAATATATTTGTATATACTTTAAGCTTTTTTCATCTAAAAATTCATAAAATATATATATATTTTCCACTGATCGCGAAAGGTGAGGCGCGAAATGGTGAGGGATTACTGTATTATAAGTTTTAAAAAAAATTTCCCAATCAAAAAGTGTACATTTTAATATTAATGTTTTCTTTCTGGTATGATTCTATTTTTTTTTGGGGGGGAGACCCTTTAAAGCGCTAAAAAAAAATTCCCTGTACACTAGTCAACATCTCAGCATTCATATACCACCAATGTTTACTTAACATGCATCTAAAATATGAAGCAATTGAAAACTGACAATTGTTTGACAACAGTAGACCATGAATAACTTATTAAAAACATGCAGCATCTGCAACATGCAGTATCAAATCTACAGCACATATCAAACTGTAATATAAGAACAATCAATCCTGCATACTTTTTACTGGGACTGACATAAAGACTCACCTTCAAAACCAGAAAGATGCTGTGGTTCTCACTTGTCTCTGTTCTTTACAAAGGCAGCAAGATTCACAATAAACAAATCAATTGCTGTCTATGGGTATAAACTATCCTATTCACTGATGCTTGTAGTTGAAGACTCCCATGTTTCAACCAACACAAGCAAAGTTCAGCTCACAACTGAGATCAAAGGCACTTCAATGAGATTTTGCGTTGCCTGGTGTAGTTGCACAATTCACAACAATGTCTATGTATGAAAATGACTGTACATGAAATATAATTATTTAGCTATTTACAAACTTTTAATGACACGATGAAATACTGGATGGTATAAAAGTCACATGGAAATGGTTCTTATGAGGGATTAGTGAATAGTGTGTCAGGAAAGGGCTGATATATAGTCTGCATTTTCCCTGGTTTTCCACTGGAAACCTGCATTCATCTTGAACTCTAAATGTTTACAAAAAAAAGGTTCTACTGTGACATTTATACATACACTGCATGCACTTCTTTGTCTCACATGAGGCCTAAGAAAACACATGACCTTGAAGTCGTACAGTCTCCCTACCCTGGCAGCCGCCACTTATGTGGTTTTCCTAAGCCTTACTAAAGCATTGTCATTGTAAGTACATACTTCAGGCGCAAAAATAAATGAATTAGATGAACAGCTACATTTACTAGAATGTTTGATGCCCTGATGTTACATCCTGGCTGGTAACGCCATGACCCAAATTACGGAAAATTATCAGTACATACAATGGTGCCTGTTTTAGCTCGCTTTCACACACAAGCCTAATTGTTTCTCACGTTCTCTTTACAATGTCCACTTCTAAATGAATTATAGTTTCCAAGCAGTTATATGTCCAATAAAGGTGATTCAGGAAGCAAATACACTCTTCCACAGGTAGATACCAGAAAACGTACTGAATCAAAACAGGTGCACGCGATAGGTTGAAAGTTGTTTACAGGTGGATCACTCTTTCCGAACTGTTACCTTTTCAAGACGAAATATTCGATTTTAAACAGTTTTCGACGTCATAAATATATCATCCAGTCATAAAGATTTCCATCATTGATCGAGTTATTACAAAACGTAAACACACGACCGCAACACACCACAGCAGTACAAAATATTGCTCCGCAGATTCGTGGTCCAGTATGCTCAAGATGGCGCTTGTTATATCCCATAATAACATACTCTCGATCCAAAGTTCGACAATTGAAAGCAGCTTAGGCTGTTTTTATATTGAATAATCAACAACTACAAATCAAAAATAAATTTTTAAGCTGTCAAGAAAACTTTGTGAGCTGAGAAAATTTTGTGTAAGTGAAGATGTGATGCAAATGAAATAAATCACGTGAAAGATATTTTGACGCCGCTGTGGAACATTACACAGGCCCACTTTGGCTTTTTTTTTTATTTTTAATTTTGCTCACGAGTTGACGATGATCTGCACTTTCTTCGTCAGCAAAGCGTTGAACGTACGTTAGCATTGACCAGCAACTATAAACTTCTTTGCTTTTATGCATGTCCTCACTGGCTTTTTTGTGCTGCATAATGTGCTGACAGAATGTAGTAATCAAACATTGTTGAGGACTGTGTGCGAGTCTATCGTGGCCATGGAGACATGCTGCCTGCTGACTTCGCGCCATACGTTTATGAACAGTTATATATTCTACGGCCGTAACGCACACACGGAACAACTATAAGTAACCAAACAAAATTTATACATTTTAGTCACACTGAAACTTAAAACAGGTGACCGGTGAAAAATATAAAGGCTCGATCGCGCATACACACATATAAACAAGCACAGTCGCAAATCAACGATCTATATATAAACTGTTATTTATACAAGAGGTCGGGGTATGTTTTTCTTCTTTATCCCACTTATTTTAATGTATCAAGAATTTGCCCAGTGCTGTGAATGAAATAGAAGATAAGGATGAATTCTGGCCATTTTTAAAACTTTATTTGTTATTTATTTTGCGTTTCTGTGGCTGTGTAAAATTTCACAGACATTAATTCCCCTTTCTTCAACGATGAAGAAGTTTAATTTATGTTTGAAAGCAGTATTTTTTATATTGAAAGAGGGACAGTGGGGGAGGGAAGCCGGGAGATCAATGTCTTGTGCCATGGGTGGTCGGCCAGTCTGAAACTGTCACACACCTCTAAGGGTCCACCTCTGGCAGGAGGTAGGCCACAACCCATCCATCTATTCCCCAAAGCAGACGTATATAGATATTACACTCTCTGACCAAAGTAAGCTTGCACACCAAACAACCTTGCAGACGGCCTTCAGATGGCTATATATATATATGTCACAATTATCACGGAACGTATATATATCTGTATGTAATGTACGTACCCATCCCTTGTGGGGACGCTGGCATAGGAACTTTTATTATTATTATTTTTCCAACTCAGGCGCTATATAGAGGTTCCATCCGCGCTTGGTGAGATGGTACCGTTAGGGAGATGGAGATAATCCATATATAGTTTTCGAGAGGGAGATAATCCATAGTTTAAAATTCCAAGAACTGAAATAGCATCTTCTTTGAGCTGAGTAACAGCAAATTCCTTGTGCGCATTACTTTTAAAGCACTATATAATAATCTTTCCCCATTAGGCCTTCTTCAGATCAGAAGACTGTCAAATTTTACGAGATAATTGATCCTTTGAAGATGTGACCTAGCTGTAGTGGCGACATGCATGCTTTCAAGGGCGAGGTCGCCACCTCATCAAGACTTGAAAGAATGTTTCCACTATTTAAAGTATTACAACACTGTGTCGTTTATGCCGGTTTGGAAAGGCCCCTTATTTGCCCAAGGCCCCGCATCCCACTAGCGCCGACGTCACGATTTGAGTTGGTGCTCGAGGCGGCTTCAAAATTCTCATAATGCGCAGGCGTAGGGGTCAAGAGGTCATGTTGTGTTCTTGCGTGTGCAAACAACAAATTTCTGTCGTGGACTTGCTTGCACCAGGTTGGACGAGAGGGGGGAGGGAAGAGAGGGGTCTGGTGTACCCAGGCCCGCGGCTGTGAAGGGCCTTATATATATAGTCAGTGGATTTTTTCCTTCTTTCCTTTTTCTTTTAAGGAAAAGTTGACATAACATTCCTCACTCTGGGGGCGATTATTGTTTCTATCATGGATGTATGTAGGATCGTCACACCGGGGCTGGAGTTTTCGCCCCCAATCCCCCCACTCCTACCCGTCTCTTCTTCTCTGTACTCCTATAGATACCGTGTTTCTATATATAGTATGAAACTATATTTATGTGTAGAGCTATTTATCTATATACTTATAGAAGCCACTTTTAACTGGTCTTGATTACTGGATTAGCTTTTCACAGGGGTTATGATATGTGATGATTTTGACAGACGTTCACAGCATTGCTTGCACCAGAGTGGTTTCATAGTCAAGTCGTCCAGTCAGTATATAAAGCTATGTAACGTCAACTAAAAATCGAGTTTTTGCTTTACGGTTCTTACCGGTATCCATTATGGCCATCTACATGAATACGAAATTTAGCGTTATATCTTTATAGTAGTTGGCGGTTTGCGAATTGAGACTCTCTAACCTTGGCGATTCTTTGAGAAGCCACACAGTTGATACTAGAGTCAGAGTCAGGCCTGTTCTTAGCCCTCTCGGGGCTCGAGGCATATGGCATGTGCGAGGCTCAGGTCGCACTCTCTGCGCTGAACAGTAATGATAAATGAACATTAGGTATCAATTAAACAATGGACGGTGAAATACGTATAGGTACACTGAACAACATTGTTTTTACGTCATCAGTGGAATATATATCACTGGGTTTTCTTTCTTATAATTGTGGTTCCTACGGAGGTTTTGTGGCAAGTTCTTCATGAGTTCAATCATCTCTCTGCTTTCACACTCTTCAAAATTAGCACCGGAAGTAAATATTGGTTTCATTAAGGCTTTGGTAATCAGGCGAAATAGGAACTGGATTGTGAGATTTAGTGCTAGCTGCGTGCGAAGATCTTGTTCAGGCCATGTCGACAGGTCTGTTTCCGCTATTCTATGTACATTGTGATGCAAAGGTCAGAGACGTTGTGTGGCATGATTTGCCTCTCTCTCGGTCCTGCACCTTGCTGCGGGAAACATTCTAAACAGGAAATCGGAAATCGGAGCTCACGTCCTGAGTGGATACGCCCATGCGCACGCATGCAGACAAGGGTAACTGTCATCACAGACCTATATACTTCATAAATGAAGGTCCGTGACTGATACACTGCTTGCAAAGACAGCAGACTGGACGTCCATTATGAGCAAGAGTCGTGGGTCCTGGCCGACTGTACGAAATATTGAACTAAGCAATGTAATTCAATGTTCGTCTCCATGATAAAGATGATTGAATGTACAGAAAACATTGATTGATTTCCAGCACCACCGCTTTAAAGATCAGAATGATTTTTCTTGATGCTGTCCCTGCAGTTTCCTAGAATGTGGAAGGTGGCAAAAGGAATTCGACGTGGCGTGCTAATGCCCGTAAATCTCTCTTTCACGAGCGCAGTTATTTGTTGTTGTTAGTGCTTGGCTAATTTTCCTTTAAGTAATTTACAGTAATTTATTTAATTAATCTGTGACATTGTTGGTCCTCTAGAAACATGCCAGCAGAATACCTAAATTTCAGTTTGTTTTGGGCCGATTTGTGTGGACGTCTTGGGCTTTTATGTTTGAGTCCGCCTGGACCTTAGCGACCATACACAGCAAGGTGAGAACTATACACAAGGTGAGAACTATACACAGCAAGGTGAGAACTACGTTTACGATGTTTGCTACTGAATGTTTTCGTTCCTTGTTCTGATTTTCTACGCTTCAGGATATAGAGACCAACCCAGGACCTGATGTGAGTACTGAAACTTTTGTGCAAAGCGAAACTGGATTAAATCAAATTTTAAGGGAGAAGTTTACCAAGTAGCAACAACGTTTACAAGAGAATTTTGATGCCGTTTACACCCAAGTATAAACTGCTGATCTTTCTCATATTGGAAAAGATGTAGAGGACATACGGATGCAAACCTTAAAACTTGAAGGAGAAACACAAAGTGCATATTGAGTATGACGATGAAAGACTTAAAGAACGAACTGGAAGAGTCAGAGACGCAGTTGAATCAACTAGAAATGGCATCTCGAGGAGATAATCTGAAATTTTTTGGTATCCCGGAGACCACAAATGAATTGCTGTCTGCACGGGAACAGCGTACCTTGACATTTTGCAGAGCTAGTTCCACAGAAATCATGGTCGTTAACAGACATTCTTCCTGCACATCGCCCTAGGACTGCGGCGTACAGAGACGACTGGATGCAACCCCAAACCCACGATCGATGTCAAATATAAAATGACCTCCTGTGTAGAATGATCAGTGTGAACACGTTCAGTTTGAATCCAACTTGATTTCTCGTGCTGTCCCTGGTACTTCTGCTTCAGATGTCACTGATGAGAGAGGGAAGGTGGACCACGATGCACTTTTATACATAAAGTGTGATATATCACTGGGGAAGTAATAATGCCATTCTTAAAAAAAAAATAAAAAATAAAAAATTGCCAAGCGGCAGTCAGATAGCTAATAGTTAATAGCTAATAGTTAAATTTTCCAAGATTTCATCTGATTTGGTTATGCCATTGCTTAAGTAGTACTTCAATAATATGTTAAGCACTAAAAAATATCCAAATACACATACAGAGGCGTTAATCTTATATATTTCTAAAAAAGTTTTTAGAGATCTTTCATTGTTAAATATTTGTAGCAAGATTTACAGTTAAATTTTGAACAAAAGATTTAACAATTAATTGGGTACAAAATTATGAAAAAGTGCATGAATCACAGACAGGCTCCTGTTAAAATTATAGCACAATAGACCATATCTTCACTGTGTTTGCAATCTCAGAAGCAGCTCATCAACCAGAAGAAACTCTATGTAGCCTTTATTGACCTTAGAAAAGCTTTGATTCAGTTATTCTACAAAAGCCTCGGCTGATTCTAAAAAAGAACAAGCTAAGAGGTAAAATGTGTAATGCTATTTTTTTAAAAAATTCATAATGTGAAAGTAAGAGTGGAGTGATGTAACAGACTCATTTCTATATCCTAGGGCAGGGGTGGGCAATTAATTTTCCCAAGGGACCGCATGAGAAATTGGGATGGTTTTAGAGGGCCGGACTACTATAGTTAACTCAGTTTTACCCAATACTGTATATATACTGGCGGGCGGGCCAGCGGGCGGGCCGGTCAGAGACAGGAGGCGGACCGGATCCGGCCCGCGGGCCGCCCCTTGCCCAGGTCTGCCCTAGGGGCTTAAAGCACGGGGAATCTGTAGTTCAGTTCTATTTTCACAGCTTATTAATATATATACAACTATAAATTTGGTGGTAGGGTACGTTACAAGAGAGCATATTAAAAAATAAAAAAGAAAACATTGATCATTACGGGTTTACGGTTATAGGTTTCTGCTGATAGGTTATACTGGCCCGTGGTGCTGGTGTCCTTAGGAACTTGTACCAGAGTTTTGACCCAGACAGCATGAACGTGCACGCCCGATAACAAAGAATGGGCTAGCAATGTCATTTTTGTTTTTTGCAGTCGTTTTATCCTTTTTATCACTTAGTTCTCACTTTCAGGCTTGTTCTCGGCATCATTAGCTTTCTGGCGCATTTTCTTTCTTTTTGAGAATTGGTTTGGAATGATCGTGAGTGAAGCAGAGTTATGAGTGAGGACCTCTTAACGCACAACATGGCTTGCATCTAACGACGACTACGGCAAGGAAGGTCTTCTGTTTTCTTTAACAAAACTGTTCCTGTCCCCCAACCTGAGCGTTCCATCATTTCTCTCCCCATAAATGAAGCAGACAAATTCAATAACTAAATGCACGCTGCGGAACATTTTAAGACGCACTTATACTCAATATGTCTTACACTTCTAGCACAAGCTTACATTTGCATTCTTGAGCATGCACGTACTTAGTTCAAAGACAAAGCTGATCTGTAATAAGCGTCTTATACGGGCTCGTGCGGAACGTGAGCAGAAACTCAGAGCAAACGGGTTGCGACTCTGCAACGACTCATGATGACTAACAGGAGGATGTGAGTGTCGATGTCTGCCGCGCCTGCTGATTCATCCCTGTGGTGCATCACAATTACCAGTACAATAAGTCGGACAGCAGCAGAAGAAGCGAACTGGAAACTGCAGTGGTACATCCCTTGTTGATCAACAATTAGGTCCTTAGGTCAGGGGTCAGATCTTGTCTCCCGACACATTTCTGATATGACCCCAGATCTATCCGTTCGCGATTTTATTCGGATACTCCAATTTCATTTATATCACTTATTGGCAAGTGCAAAATCAACACTAAGTTGAATTAAGAACTTTCTTGTCAACTTCATGAACAAACCAACCAGTCAGAATATTCTTTCCTGTTAGCATCAGAGGCTTGATGAACATAATGTTGTAGAAAATGTAAACAAGTTTTACATGAATTGAAAGACCTATTAAACTCGTTCGCCATCAAGATAACTGCAACAGTCAGAATTATCAAATTAGGAAATACGTATAATGTATGCATACCGCTCAAAACTGCAATTTTGACTGTCGCTGACTGTCATAATGATCATGAATGGAAATCGTCGACAGATGCTCTGCTTGTGTTAAGCCGTTTCATCCTGTGTACTTCATAGTTGTCAAGGACCTGTGCGACCAGGAACAAAATTTGCCAGTGGCTTTGAAAGTTCCGTAAGCTTCTCGATGTGTATTTGTATTTAAAGCATTGCCATGGCGACGTTGTTTTCTAAGTTTCCAAGTTAAAAAAGAAACGATCAGTACTCCTGCATCTTCGATCTCCATCCACATTTTGGGATAACTTCATCGTGTTTCTTTTGTAAGAATGAACTTGGACACCTGTGTGAGTACACTGCGGTTACGACTGACTGTACTGTCGTGGATCTGGCTAGTCATGCTGGACTTATCACCGGGATTATCAACTTCATCGACATCTACGGCATCGACAGGTAGGAGAATGTTTCAGGGTTGTATACAGACATTAGTGTCTGATAGAGCAAGTAAAGTGTACAGTTGTTAATATACAACAGCAGACTTTAAATGTAGCAGCTAGTCTGCAATCTGTTGGTGGGAAGACTGAAGGTTAATGCTAACTGCTCGAGTTAGTTCCACCGAGTATAGAAGGAGTGTAGGAACTAGTCTTGAGAATAAAATAAGCAAAATCTGTTCTAAAATGTATGATAGCATGTAAAGATATGAGAAGCTGAATAGGTGTAGATAACCCTATTTTAAAAACTCCCAGAGAGACAAAAATTAGTGAATGAGAATATGGATTTCTCTCTTCTTTTTGTGTGTGTGTGTGTGTGCGAGCGCGTACGTATGTAATAAGAAAGGGACAGGCAACGCGTAATTGAGCGTGAGCACTGAAAACCTCTTTCACTTTTTCATTATGATAACAAAACACACACACACACACCAGGAGATGATAACATTTCAATAACTCTGTAGTCACAATACTTTTCCTCATTCTGTATTGACCGATCTCAGTTTTCCGGTCATTGCTAAATTAACTGCGATGTGGTCGAATGAGATAGTAACTTGGTCTGTTTAAACAGGATTTATTATTCGTGCTTGTGTGTCCACGGAACAAACCTTCCACTTAAATTACAACCCAGAGGGATATTTTTAGCCACAAGCAGTAAGACAAGTAAAGCAGAGATATATAATGCAATAACAATCCTGTATTACAGTACGAGAATATAGCGGTCGACTTGCCGAGGCAAGCAGAAGAAAAACTATCGTTAAAGCAAACGAAAGAGTCTAGTGTCATTTCTCACAACATCCTATAAAACATTCAACTTTTTACACAGGAACAGACACAAAAATAGACGATATTCAAACTGATCCTACTCTTTACGAGATTCTAAGATGTTTTATTTTACCTTTACAATCTCTCGGTGTATCCCTATGTCTTTATTTCTGACAAGAGAATTTATGGCATCTTAACCTAAATTTTACTGAGTGGGATGTAAGGGCAGAATACAAATTTATTAGGTAATTTTGTAAACCAAAATAATCTTCACAATACGGTAAGTAACGTAGATATAATATGATATTATATATATCTTGTTTTTATTCTTGAATTACTGATCCTTTAAACCCTGCATTATACTATTTTTAAGCTGACGGAGAGGAAAACTATAACCAATATTCTAGATGGAAAAAAAAACCTAAAGCATTGTTCAACATGGTTATCATACAAAATGTTGCACAGGCAGAGCAGAAGGGGAAAAATAATTGTATGCTCCAAAATCACGGTCCGTACACGAACTTGTATTACTGAACTTCTTGCAGACGAAGCAGGTGTAAACAAAGCTTCCAGTTTAATCACATTCATTGTTTAGGCTCGTCTTTCGTCCCAAGCTTGAAGAGATCGTCTGGGGGTTTCGATGACCCAGGAACTGGTGATTGTTTAAATGTAAAAACATTAGAGAAGTCATGTTTCTCAAAGCGGATACGAAGAATGAAGCACATTAGGAAAATCACATTCATCAACGCCTACAAGTTCCATAGATTTTTAAAAAGAGCGTTTACCTTGCGATTAACCGAGGGCAAGTTCTTAATACCATGTCATGCTGCCTCGAGGTTGCCACTACTGAACTTCAACTCAACTTTGTCCTTGTACTTTTTCTTTCCCTCCATAATGGCATACCGCACCTCCCTGTTAGCTACTTTTTATCATGTGCAGTTCCGGTATAGAACATACGCTTCTTATTATTCAAAACAGATTTGAGTTCCTTCGTCAACCAGGATTTATTATTTTTTGGGAGAGATATTTTTTCTTGTAGGGTTTGATTATATGAACACAGAAAGTGATGAAAGAAGACACAACATCAACCAATTCATTTTGATTGTCACTGGAATTATAAATACATATAAATCTGGCAGTCTGCGCAGTCGAAACACTCCTGATATTTTCTTCCGTCTAGCACTGTCTTCACCACAGTCGTAAATCGCAGACACACTATATTATACAACAGGAGAATACTGTTGTGATACAACTTTCCAAGGAATGGTAAGCATAGAGCTTTGAGTCCACCGTGATAAAGGTCGATCATAGAATTCTTCTGTGTTGTGGAGCAGGATACATTTTTTTTTCTCGTGCCCTTTCAGTCACCCTGTAAGCCGGCAATGATGTGGATAACTTCTCCGTCTCATCTGCGTGATTCCCAGTAACCGTCGTCCTCTGAATTTTAATGCACAATGAATATAAAAAATTCATTTACTCAAATTACAGCATGTGACTTTCCACTCCACATGTTCTTTAGACTCGATAGGTCAACCAAGCGCTCCCGGTATAGTTTGAACGGCGATTTTGATGTTGATCACTTTGGTAAATATTCATTTTGGGTGAGTGTGTGTTAAATTACGATGCATACAAAGGCACAAGTGGTTGAAGGAAAGAACATATGTAAACGTTCATACAATTTGCTAACGTCCTTTCTTTCCAGCAATAGTAACACTGTATCAGAACATAAAGTCCTGAGCTGGCCACGGAGTCCGATTCTACTAAAGCAAGTGACCTGTAGAAGGATGGGCATGGCCATGTCCCCTTTCACAAGTGCATCCCGCAAACAAACACTTTTGTGTAAACCGACAAAGATGACACGATTTATCCCAGAGGGCAATTCGGGGCAGCTCGATACGAAAGCCCAAAACAATACAATAACTTATCTATATCCGCCAAACAGACTCATGCATTCATGTTTCACACAGTTGCATTCATTCGCGGACAGCCTCTACAATCGGCGGCCAGATGGCAGTTAGAAAAATTTTTCGACAGGACATGCCTGTTACCACGAAGGATTTCAGACACTTTCAGAAGTGTCGGTCTGTTATACAGTCTGGAGAGCACTCTGGGCTGTCCCAGTAACTTTGGAGAGGTGGATACAACACGATGTAAGCTGCTTTTGTCTATAAACTGTTGTAAAAACAGACACACGAGTAGGACAGCATGCTCTCTGTGTGTGATGTATAAAAGAGCTGAAGAAATTGCTGGGAGACAGAGAAAGACCAGCTTCCGGAGAAGGAAGAGGCGCTGTTGAGCCTTCTTCGCGACATCTTGAGTGTTGGAAGTCCAGCAAAGTCATTTATCAAAGATGGGGCCCAGGCAACAGAAGGGACAATTTCCACCTCTTTGTGGTGGATGATGCTGATGGGACTTGGTGGAGAATTCCGACGAAAATCAAAGACAATATCTTTGGTCTTATTCACATTAACTTCTAATAAATTGTCATCGCACAGGTGGTGGTGGTGCACCTTCACCATGATGATGATGACGACAACAGTAATAACAAATAATAATAATATCAGTACTCTGCCTTTCACTTTTAGTTCTCTTTATCACAAAATTTCAATACCTACATTTATTTTATTAAGCGCAGTCTATATAGCGCCTTTCCTTAGCATCAGGATACAGACGCCCCAGTCCACATGCACTTGTCTGCATTTTATTATTACACATTCAACTATTATGAGATCTTCTAGTTTATATTTACCCACCATTGTAATTACAAGTATTACCAACACGCCTTTGCGTATTTAGTTACGGAAGAAAACCAGGATATGTAATCATTCTCTTAAAAACGAACTCAGTGAATAGGCAATCTCTGTCTCACACAGTGAATAGGCAATCTCTGTCTCACACACACACGGAAGGCAGAGTTTTCAACACGATAATGTTGGCCTTAAGCTGTATTGCTAAATTCGAATTATACTGATCTTAACAATAAGTATTATAACACTCAAAATCTCTTCATGTTTTGCAGACACTAGCAACAACAATATCCTGACAGGATGGCGGCTGATCGCATTAATTGCTGGCTCTTCCTGTCTACTTATACTGTTGTTGTCAGTCTGCATTTGCTTTTGTCATTGGCGACGACGGAAAGCTAAAAGGTAAGACGATCGCTGGGAAGTTATAGATATATTAAGATAACGTGTGTAACCGCATGGTGGCGCCAGGCTTTGTCAGAGTTCAGAGGGTCACTACTCAGTACGTTACATGACTACCAACACTAATGATTGCATCCATTCTTCAGGGCATTCTTTACTTCCACGGATTCTTTGGCCCAAACTAGAAAAGACAGTTTTTGTTTCTTCATCCCCCTGCTTATGTAGCTAAGATGTGACATCCCTTCAGACTGTATCTGTCCTAATCTCTTCCGTAGGGTTGAAAGTTCGCTGGTTCTAGTCTGGCTACTTTGAAGGACGCTGGCGTCTTTCCTTAGCTGGAAGTTGTACAGGTCGTTGACATATTCATTCCATTGGCTGAGTAGAGCAGCTCCTTCTGTGAAGATGTGACCATTGGTCTCTTCGATGACTGAATTCTTGTGTTGAGCTGTCTTGGCGAGGGTCTTTAGTTTGCCTGTTTGCTGTCGCTCATGCTAACCCTCCTCTCTGGTCCAATATTGGTTCTCAGTTCAGTTCTCATCTGCCTTAACTCCACTTTTTGATGTTGCAGTTTACTGCTTTGTATTTGGAAGCTGCTTCGGAGTTGCTTGTCCTATCTTTTTTTTCAATGCCCTTCTTTGATCACAGAGATCTAGAATGTCATTCGTGACCCAGGGTTGTTTCTTTGCCTGTCACCCTAATACTTCTTTGTCTGTAAATTAAAAGTAGCCTTATTTTGCAGACGTAAAAATATGCTTCGTGACCCCGCTGAAGCTAACCTCAACGTCGAAAGCGCCGAGGACGGCGTCTACCTGCGGCGAATGGACAGCACCAGTGCCAAGCAGTATCTGCACAGCATGGTCTGCAGCGTGTACAGCTGGGGGTCAGACTTCGACGTCAACCCCGAGGGCGCCACGGCCGCCGCGCATCAGAACGGTGACGCCAGCAGTCGCGGGGCCAGCATGCATCTGTACGACAACCTTGAAACATTAAAGCAGGCTCGCGGCTCATCTGCCACTCCACCGCCTAGACCCCCGAAAAAGGGACACAGTGCTGGAGGTCACTACCTCAATGTGGCTGAACAGCTGCGGCGACAGCGCTGACGTCATTTCCTGTCAGGCGCAGTAGCTTTGGTCCCTGGGAAAGGAGTTTTCTTTGCAGAGCTGGATGTGCTTGTGTGTTTGTGAGAGAGAGAGAGCACTGATAACCGTTTTTCAAAAAAAAAAATTTGCTGGAGAGATATTATTCCAACAGAATACTGCAGAAGATTTGATCCAACTTTGAGAAAACTAACTAAAGGCTTTGTAGCAGAGTGCTGGAGTAATTCTGTATACAGACATATTCCCTTCACAGAGATCTGCCATCTGCCAATTCAGCCACTAGCTATAGTTAGTGACTGAGTCTCCATATCACTTTTCATCTGTACAACGAATGGCTGGACAATGAAATAAACTTTAGGATAAACAAAACCAGACTAGATAACCCACAGAGATCATTTCTCTTGCACTGTACATAGAGTTATTCTTAAGGCGTTTATCTATGTCCATAATCTGTTATATATTTATTGAAGATATTAAGGAAATATTTACATCACCTGATACTATATAGTGGATTTCTATTTCTGTAAGGTTTGTATTGATATGTGGTACTGAACTTGAATTTTTATGAATATTTTTGAATATTTATGTTTCTATGATCAAGTTCTTTTATTATGCACGGGGACCATTTTGTAGGCTATAAAATTCAGGCAGTTTATTCATGTTTGACATAACCTACCAAAGCTTATGTTGACTTGCAGTCAAGACTTTGTTAATTGGCCTTCAAGTTATCTCATTGTTTTGGTTATGTTCTTCCTACCACAAAATTCAAGCATGAAGCAGCCAACTGTGCCAAGCTGAAAGTGTCTGCTGCTCACAGTTAAACCTAAAGCAAAGGGCAAATGTTTGTAATGACCCACCTTCCACTGGTATGACAGCAGCTTTGCCATGTGATGTGTTTGTGCATGCTAAGAAGCAAGGGAGATAAGTGATAAAAGTCCTTGTGACCTAAGGTATACCTATAACAAGCTAAGAAACATAGCAATCCTTCTCGTGCTAAGGCCTGTTCTTAGCCCCCGCGGGCCCAAGGCATAGAATATGTGCAAGGCCCTCGATGCCACAGTTTTAATTAAAAGTGTGGGCCCTCTGACGACTATCAAAAGCACAGGACCCTAGGCAGATGCCTCGTCTGCCTGCCCCTGAACATGGCCCTGCCCGTGCTGAATGGCGACAAAAGATCATTTCTGGCCACTTTCCTTGCTTCTAATAGATTTTTCATTCAAAATAGTAAATTAACAATTTGTTGTCATTTCTTATGCATTTAATCACACATTTTCAAAGAGACAATATGAATATATTGTTAAATTGGATCCAAATATTGTTTCTAAAGCAAGCATAGAATTATAACAATATTGTTGTCACAAAAGTTTATATGTATAAATGTTCACAGTTCTGCTTCCATTGTCATTTCCTATGTTGACCCTGCATCAGAAAGCAATAATTAAAAAGTTTTGATGAATGTTACATTTTTCATGCAGCCACTTAAACACCTGCAGACAGCTGCAGACTCATGCAAAAAATATTCTGATACTTTCGGACCAAATGACAGTAAGGACCCATGAAAAATTCAGACAAGCCTAAATAAAGATTATATTAAGATTTATGTGGATTCATAAAATGTCTGATGGAAAGTGCATGTCTATGCTTTAGATTTAATTGTCCATATGGCACATTAACTCATAAACAGCACCTTCTCATCTATAACAGCCTTTTCTTTTTCCAGACAAGCTATTTGCAATGATTCACATGCCCATTAACGTGTTTTGTGGCACACATCACAGGTGAGTGGTGCACCTAAGAAGTATTCACTGAATGACCATTAGCATTTCCTGCTCCCTAATAATTTGATGAGCAGATTCTGCCTCATAATATTACTGAATGCATGTGATCAGTCACAATGATCTAAAAAAGGAAGCCAGTTTGCACCTATATTACTCTAACTCAGTTTTACTGCTTTATTAATTCATCCATCTCAAGCAAACTCCTGTTGGCCCTGATCATTCTATCTCGTGTTGCATACTAGCCAACACAGATTCCTAACCAAATAATACTCTTGGCATTATTGTTTTTATGTAAGTTGAAAGACAAAAACCATTATCAAGATACACAAAGAAGTAAATTTAAAATGCCAAACTGCAGAGGCATGCCATAGGAAGATAATGTCCCTACCAGATTTAGAGTAGGGGTCTGTGATACATATCAGTATAGTCATCCAGTGTTCTCATAGCTCTGCCAATCCTATTTTAACTACTTAATCTTGAACTGTCAACAGAAACCAACAACAATAGAATATCACTTAGATTTTCAATGTGAAATTTGTAAATATTGTTAAATATGTATTCTTGATATATTCAAGAAAAGAGCTTTTTCTCCACCCGTCACTTGCATTTAGCAAACAACAGTTCAGGTTTGTTTGGGTTTTTTAAAAATTAAATGTAGCATGTAATGAACTAGGATATGTTTGACTGCCAAACTAACAGATTTTCATGCAACCTCTGACACTGGCCACAAAGCAAATTTCCACTTGTTACATAAATATGAAAATGTATTTCATTCATCATTACAAGTCATAATTTGCATAAAATAAAAAAAGCCTGCATGCATACAACAGAACATATTCTTTTTCTTGATATGTATTGTTTGCTGAAAATATATGCATTAATCCAAAATAATTTCATTTAGTGCTGATGGATTTTACTTCAAATAAAGACAGTTACTGGTTATCACAGAAACAAAGTTTCAATTCAGGCTCACAAGTGTGTTGAATGAAAAAAACTTGTAAATATACATTCATAGACTCCACTAAAATAGCAACAAGCTATAGCAAACAAGGAATGCAAAACAATTTTAAAAATCTGTTGGAATAAACTAGAGACAGAATTGTGTCCCCTACAAAGCTGGAAAGCAGAAAAAAAAGATGTGCACATTGTCCTCTGAAAGTATTTGTTACACACCTAGAAATACAGTCTGCATCAGCCTCTATGTAAACACTAGTAGATTATTCCAGTAATTTATTAATTTTACATCACAGGGACAGTTAATGGACACTTCAAAGCAAATATATATGCTGCAGTGTGTTTATGCAAGCGTATAGAGTGCACACACACCTTCCTAAATGCTACAAGACTATCAGGCATGTGCTTGCAGAGTTAGTGATTTTTTTAAACAAAGTATTGTTTCTAAAGATATTTTCTTCAAGTGTTAAAATGCCAACAGAAAAACATGCATGTTCACAATCAAGAACTTAAAAAAAAAAAAGCTTTATATTTAAACCGTGTAAAATGTACAATCAGTATTCATATTAAAGCAGTTTAAGAAAGCAATTTCCTCAAATGTTAAATTTGTTATTAGTGTTTAAAGGAATGACTAAACATGAGATACTGTTCACATTTGTGTGTTCAAATTCATTATGATTTAGCAGCCAATGACCTTTACTGTTCAAAATCAGGCAGTGTAAAAATTCTTACTCTATATACTGTTATATTATTTAGTTGATGCAAAAACTATTCTTTACTGTCTACATTCAGAAGCATAAGAAGTAAAGAAATATTACCCTCTTTATAGATCAAGAACAGGACTTAAGAAAATATGATTAAAGATTAACAAAGAGGACTTGGCTTATTCTTAGACGCTGGAATGCTATGTAGGTTCAGTCAACCAAAGACTACAGAACCACCACTCCCTCAAATAACAAAAACAAAATGATTTGCTTAGGAATGAACACATATCTTAAACCACAACCAGTTTTCATATACATTGCAAAGTATGATATCTTTATGAAATTAAATACTACTGCATGCATTTATGCCTGAACTTGTGAAGCAGAGGAAACTTTTGTTATATAATAATGGAACAAACATTTTTTTATAAGTTTATAAAAATAAACTTTGGTCATAAGAAAAACTTTATAAATTTTTTTTCCCTTGGTTTTAACACCATTCTTTTCTTTTAGTTTTTGCGTTTGCATTTTCCCTTATACCCTTCATATTTAGGCAGATTTTTGATTGGAAAGAATGACAGAAGCTTCAGATATTTATCAACAGACAGAAATAACTATGTTCGTTCTTAGAAACAAACCTAATTCATAGCTGAAGACAATAAGATAAGGCTGGAAATCCCTGCAGAAATAGCAAATGAATAATGAGCATGCAACAATTTTGTTTTCGTTGAACATATTTAATATATCTGCCATGAACTTATTGGACATTTTTTTTATAGCTCATCTTTAACAACTTACTTGGTGATGGAACTGCTTAAAAAGTTGCATCAACATATCCGCAGCAATACACCATATTGCTGTAGTATTAAGGGCATATTATTCATATAAAATACTTGAGAAAAATTTATTTACTGGTTATCATTAGCATATGAATGCATACACCTCTCTCTTTCACACATACCATGTACATATGCACATACTCTCACCCAAAAAATGTATTTTTAAACCATCAGCATACCTTGCCAGCCTTATTGCCATTTACTAGTTACCTAAAGAATATGTTACTATCATTTAAAATAAAAACACACTGCCGTACACACATGCAGGTCCTCTTCTCTTTTGTTACAAACTCAGGAAAACTATCCCAACTGTTATCAGAGTAGCACTAAGAATTTGTGGCTGGCGAAACAAATGTGTCACCATCATCATCACCATCACCACCACCATCAAGATCACTGTGAAGCAATCCAGAATGCAAGCCATTTATGGACATGCAGCACTGAGCTTAGCTTCTGCCCTTAATGCCAAAATGGGCACCACTTGCAGAAATAACAAGTGTATCACACCCAAAAATGTTGAAATAACACTTATATGTCTATTTCAGCAGTGATCACTTGGAATGAAAGCATTCTGTTGAAGGAGATGCAAAAGCTAGTCTTCCTCCAATATCATAGTCTGCTACTATAACAAGTTGCATTTGGCTGTCATGAAGGATTTTTTGCCCTGTGTGCGGCGCTTGCTGGGCTGGAGACTGATGGTTGTGTCCTGCTTCTGGTGCCTGCTCTTCTCTTTATGGTGATTCCTGGCATCATTCTGCATCTCACCTTTAAAACATTACACATGAACAGCCAAGCTGTATGACCCTATCAGAGAGATATGTTTATTCTTGAAATTACTAATTATGAAACAGAGTATCAGTAAATTATTAACTGGTTGATTTGGTAGGAAAGTGCTTCGTGATGATTCAGATTACAGAGAGGAAAGCGATAAGGAGAAAGAAAAGCTAAATCATGCCAGAAGAAAACTGAATGAAATGGTGATATGGTTTTATAAAGGTTAACAGCATTAAATTCTGAACATTCAAAACTTACAGATTAACAGTTTTTAATCAGAGAAAGATCGACCAATAATGAAGGATGAGGAGTTTTACAAAGACTGTCTGAATAAGGCACTGCAACACTCACCAATCCTTTGAGGTATTGCAGGCAGCTCTTCAACAACAGCATTGAGCTGGTCTAAATATTTCACTGCTAGATATCTGAAAACTGCATACAACAAATCACTTGCCCAAGTCAACTAGTAATATGCTATGATATAAACAAATTTAGCAGAGTATAAGAGTCAAACATCAAAATGTTAATCAGAGAAAGAACAGCTTATGAAAAGTAAAATAATGACTTTATGTGGCAGAGATGCATAATGTAAAGTTGCAACCCTCATGCAGCAGCCCTATCACATTTGGCATAACATGACCCACAAAGCTTCTTTACTTAAAGAAGCAAATTTCCTAGAATTAAACTTAAACTACTATTAAATAACTTTCCTATGAGGTGAAAAATTACCCCCAAAACATGAAAGAAGACAAAGGCAACATTAGCGATTTAAGATGTGCATCCTTAATGACCATAAAAATCAGAAGCATGTGTTTGCACTTAAATGAACTTTCTCTTGTTTTTTCCTTCAACACTGCTAGCCTACCCATATACAAACTCTCCATCTTCCATTTCTTGTCTGCTTATATACATAATACTATGCTGCCTTCTGATCTATAAAAACTTTATCTCATCAAAGACCTATGTGTCATAGTTCACCTTCGTCGACATTCAAGTTTTCCTTCACAGACGTCCTGTAAAATCGAAGTCGAAGCTTCTTGGCCAAGTTTTCAGCTTCCTCTCTGTTTTAGCCAAAATGTGTCCATCTTGTTTAAAACTACCAGCACCATAAATAACTTCTAAAGCATAACATACTACAGTGCAATGATCAAGATTTACAATCTGACAACGAGAACAAAGACTTCAGATTACTTTTATTTAAACAAGACCTTTGTCAACTTTAAACCCATGATACACTTAATGATTTGTGTAACCTATAACATCAATTGTCAAAATAATATAAACATTAAATATTATACAGTATTTTTTAGAAACATATTAATTCTTCCATTGAAATTAATGATTGAAAAATAAAAAAGTGTACACAAGTAGATCTTTCGATAAAAAGTAAAACCATGTTCCTTAGTTAACTGTCTGAACTAAAAAAAAATCCAATAAATTATACAAACGGTTGAACCACTGCATCATCTATGAGATCTATTTTGTTCTGTACAATCACCATGCCAATTTCTCCTACTTCATCCTCCACCTGAAAACAAAGAAAAGAAACAAATGTAATGAACCATGTGTGTGAATGGGAATTTGCAAGGATGCTTACGTCACTGGCAACATAGGATGCAAAGGGAGTTGTCATAGCAATACTCTGATCTGTCCAAAAATAGCATCATTCCTAGCATGAAAACTTCCTTGTTTCCCCTTTCAGCAGGTGGTTCTTCATGTCTAGCTCTTTGTTTTTCATACCAGTCTGCTACAGTATTTTTTTCAAATCTTCTTTGTACAGACTTCAAATATTTTTCAGAAATTTACTTCAATTTCTGATTATTTCAAAACATTTTAAAGGCACATTTATGTCACTCTTACCTTTTTTTTCCATGTCTCAATGGCTTCAAAGGAGTCCCTGTCCACTGTTGAAAATGCCAGCACACAGGCCTGGGCACCTGACATCACACATTAGTAAAGAAAAGATTGAAAATGATTTAAAATCAATGTCAAGAGCTAACCTTTAATAAACACAATGCTTCATTGATACATCAGTGATCTGCTAGTCTTCTGTACAATGCAGGTGTGCTTAAAATATCAAGCTACCACTCTAGATTTGGTAACTGCAAATACTTTCTCTTTTACTCAGTAACTTTAAACAAATGCACCTCACATGTGTTATGCAGGTCATTGCTGGCACTATCAGGTTCTTGTCAAAATATGAATACATATTATATTTCAGAAGTAGATAGGCTAAAACACAATTGAGCTATATGTATATGCAATTAAGAGCATGCAAAAGTAGTCATACAGTTATTTGGTGCAACAAAAACATTACTGGTTCTGGCTCTATACCTGGCCTTCTCCTGAGCTGTCAAAAACACAAGTGCTTCAATCAGTAAATCATTCGTGAGGAACCTTTTATCTGACAAGAGCCATTTAAATACTTATAGCATTTGAGCCATACAAAATTATCCACGTAAAAAAAAATTGGCCTGCTATAGATCAAATATTTAATTAACTCACCCCTAATGTGACGATTGCAACTAACAGTTTCGCAGCATGTACACTCACCATAGTACAGACAGGCCCCAGGTAGCAAAAGAGAAGTCTTCGTTTGTCATGTCATGGACTCTTAAGTGTGCTGTCTATCCCATAATGGACACTCCCTGCTTGTCCCTCAAAATTTACTTCATTATTATGATTCACTTCATATAAATTTATGTTTCCATGAAAAAAAAAGCTCCCAGATTTATTGAATTTTGAGTCCTGCCTGAGGTTGCCTGGGCAGGGCAGACCAAATTATTTTGCAAACCTCCTGTGTGTCTGATGTTCCTCAACCTTGAAGTAAATGAAGAAAAGTCACTCTCTACCAACACCATCTCTCTAATCAAGCAGCGAATTAGTTCATGTGTAAATAAACATATGAGTGCGGTCAGATTTGGATTACACAGCTCTGTCAATGATGAATTTTAGGGAGAGGTAGAAGAAATCTGCTACAGCATAATCTTCTCACCTCTGTAATATGCTTTTGTGATGGCATCAAACTCCTCTTGACCAGCTGTGTCCCACAGCATCAAACGCACATCCTCGCCTCCAACCCTGTAACATAGTTTGTGCAATCGTTTTACAGTAATTTTACTAAAATTATGATCGTATGATAATATGGCATATTTATATAGCACCTTTCCCCAGTAATAGCCAGACACAAAATGCTTTACACATGCACATAATATACCTAAAGGTGCACAAGCATGCAGCTTGTCAGGGTTTGCATCAAATGCACCTTTATACATGAACATGTATGCAACAACAACATATGTACATGTAGGTTTCTTGTCATCAAGTGATAACTTTAGTTTTTACTGACTTCAGCGCTTCTCTACTCACTCATAATCACAAATTTTATCAACCAAAAATGAAAAAAAAAAAGGCATTTTAATAAGCATTCCTCTCAACTTGTAAGAAAATATTCAACAACACAGTTATTGATCTGAAGTTCTGAATTCATCATTTTGAACCCATTCTCTAATTCTGTAATTAAAAATACAACTTGAAGTTCTGAAAGTGAAAAAGGTTTGGAAAGTCTCTTTTTTGTTGTTTTATTTTTTATGCTGTTATTATTAGTTTAGGATGCTTTCTAACAGATAAAGATAATAACATAATCTGATAGGATTTTTTTTCTATGAACTCATTTAAAGGTTAGACCCTTGGCCTTACCAGCCACCACCTCCCACTACCCACTCTCCCCCCCCCCAAAAAAAAAATAAAATTGCTAGGCAGTAAGATGCAGGATACTGTCTCCTTTCCAAAACTATCAGTTAGAGTCCTTTCGGGAGACGAAGCCAAAGAAGACGCCAATGACCACTGCTGCACGTTTGTTTGTCAGCAACCAATAACATTCCTTTGTTGGACACCAAGGCTAATAATATTGTATGAAGGTACTTGCATGCACACGCAGCAGAGACAATCACCCATATCTTACTCTTATTCTGAAGACACCATGATGTTTTATTTTCTGTAGTAACATTTATGCATGACTATAACCTCACTGCTCATGATTCTTACCTTCTCAGTTTTGATTATTTGCGGATTAGCCATCAATAATTAAATCGGGGTGGGTTCTTATTGTAATCTTTAGTTCTGTAGCCTGTGAAAAAATTGCTTAGCCCCCGCCCCCACTACACGAGTCTTCAATTATGATTTCTGCGTCCTTTGGCAAGCTACCTGATAGAATACCACTCTCCAGCTTCGAAGGTGAAAGCTGATTCCAGCCCAGTGAAGTTCCCAACTGTTTGGGACAGAGCCGGCGCTAGGGGCACGCGGGGCCTTGGGCAAATACAACTGAGGGGCCTTTGGAAGCCGGCACAACATACGTAGCAGTGCAATAAAAAATTACGGACTGTCTCATCCCGACGGTGCACTTGTTAGCACGAGGCCCCCCATCAGACGCGGGCCTTGGACGGTCGCCCCTGCTCGCCACCAACCCACCCCGCTCCTAGCGCCGGCTGCTATACACTGGCTCTGAAATCTCTACCAAGGTACGTGCATCCCCCTTATTCCAAGAAAATGACCTACTTCCACCCCACGGCAAAATCAAAGCATTGTGTTTCAAATGTTTTATTTACACAGTGTCAAGGAACAGATTACCTGATGAGTTTGGTTGCTGACTCCACGTACAGCTATAGTAAATCTGAGTATATATTTATATGTGCATAACTATGTATCATTTTATAAATAACACAACCGACGCGGGAAGTAATACAGATGTCTGTATTCAAATAGCCATGTCATTCTTAGACACCTATCACATTCTTAGACACCTATCACACGGTTCGACATTGTTGGTCGAGAGACGCAGAAAGGTTTCAAGCTTTACAGTGTCTCCCTAACAACCACTGTGCACAGACCAGAATGCTCTTAAAATTCGTCAGCGTCAATACTTCCGCTCGGAGTTGCTGGTCCTCAAGTAACGTCTTCGTGTTAGCGCAGGCAACGTCTTTATGGCAGCACTCGACATCGCAAGACGCTATCACTTATCACGCACGTCGTCATTGACGACGAAGCGCGTTCAAAGGTCAACTCGGATGCATGTGCTTCATGTAAATTTACCAGGGCATCTCAGCAAAACAAGAATGCAATCAACATCATGATCGTCGAAGCTAATAAATTTATCCCGTGCCGCTGGGTCTACTGGCCATCATCCCATCACCACACCGTTCCTCTGAAACTGCACGCGAAAGTAAAATGTCTAGACCTTCCATACTCGCGTGTGCAGGCGCCTGCGTGAATGTGTGAAAAGAAAAAAAAAGACCAATGAGGCCCAGTAAGTTTGAGCTGTCTCCCTGTCGTCTGTCAAGAGATACTGCTCAGGTGACGTCGGCTTGACAGCAAAGCCCTGTAATGGTTTCACACTAAGCCGTCCATCTCTTCTTGTTTGCGAAAGGTGTTTTTTTTTTTTTTTTAAAGATTCGATGTCCCCCACCCATCTCTCTATTAGTCTGGAGCCTAGCACCCTAGAAAACAGACACTACAGTGGAAAAGAGAATGGAGAGAAAGAGCGCGCCAGAGGGTGAGCAAAAATCATTCGTTCTCTGCCCTCCAGTGCCCAAAACCACGCTCGACATGAGAAGTCGCGAGACAAGAAAACTACATCACTTTATGCACAGGTATGTCATGCCACGAGTAGACAATTCAACCTTATTGCATCGCTATATAGGAAAGATTTTGTGATCACTATCATCAAATATAATTCATGCCAAAGTATATATAACAAAAACGACTACCTCTCCAACCCAACTTACGATCGAATGTTTATGTTCTATTACGATTTTTTGTTGTTGTAAAAGCAAAAAAGTTAAGTATATTTTAAAATAGACTGCTTCTGATCGGCCGTTTATCCTATATTACAATTTTCTAAATGAAAAAAACCACATATAAAATAAGTCTATTTTGAAAGAGACTGCTTGTTCTGTGGGACATCTGGCATTTCTGGCATTTCAACCCAAACCACATTTCTCCGATCATAGCTATCGTTCCAAACACCGAAAATCGAATCCATCCAGGCCCAAAACACGGGTCAATCTTTTATGATAAGAGTAGATATTAACGTCAAATATTATCAACAGAGTCCGACATTTTTGAACAAGTCCAGCCACCATCTTACACAAGAACGGCCGCTTGGCAATACACAGTGAACAAATCACACAATGGTGCATAAAACAATTTTCTTTTTAAAATCACTGGCAACTTTTTGCCGGAATCCCGTTAAAAATTATAAATAGTGTATTTTAAGAGCGCCTCTTTGTTTACTGCAATACATGTGTATTGGTCGATTGCTCTCACCTGGAAAGTTAGTTCTCCTATAAATCATCAGTCAAGCCTAACAATGGCAGAGTAAGTATGAACAAGTGAAAGCGAATAAAACATTATAGTATGGTTTCTAAGAGCACTATTTCAACATTTCAATAAATGAATTTTATTTTATTGGTGTTTGAAGTTATTGTAATGGTTAGTGGAATGAACGCAGACTGGCTGATCTCCCTGCTACAACCCCTCTCAGTTATGACTCGATTTTGGTGGATTGTAGCCAGTCTCAAGAGGGATCGAGGTTTAACTGTATTCTATGACAACGCAAATATATTTGTCGAAGATGGGACAACTCCTTACACAATTTGTATTAATATTCGCTTAACTGCTGATTTAAGGTAGAAATAAGAAATATTTTGTGAAATATGGGGCTGGGATAGGCAGGGAAATGGGAAAAAAGTAACTAAAGTGGTAAAAATTCTAACGACACAGACTTTGAAATATGTATTGTGGGGTAAGTTTTTATACGACCTTCATGTAATTAAAACTTTGCCAAGCATAAGCTCATATTTGACAGTCCGGTCGATAAGGTCTAGTGGTGTATGATTATTTTAGTTCGCCGTCACCTCCTTCAGATTCTGTCACGGTCCGGTAAATCGATCGAGAAGCTGTATGACAATGAATAAATATGCAAGCTGAGATACTACCAAGCTGATTTTCAAGAAGATTCTGCTAACGCTGCTTCATAAATCAATGCTCGAGACTTCGTAATGCAAGCCTCGTGGTCACTAAGTCCACTTACTATGCTGTGATGAACAAGCCCTACTCAAATGTCGGTAATTAAGCCATTAAAATATCGATGGTTCATTGGAAATACAATCGCCACTCCGGCCTCGGGCCATGCAATTCGATCATCACGCCACTGATGCAGAACTCGACTACATTTACTATAAATTACATACACTGGGGGAGTGTCGTATTTAAAACCAAGACCATACTGTTCAAAACGCCCTACTTTTCCGGCTACCTAACATTTCCAGGCAGGTGGCTGACTGTGAGCAGGCAAACATGTAAGTGTTAGAAAATGACTTTCGTAGTCCGCGATGCGTTTAGACAGCTTTACGTCCACTCATCTGCCTGTTTCTGTCGGAGGAGGGGAGCAGCAGTGTGTACAGACGTGCTGCTCCTGCTGCTGAGCACGTCTGGGGCAAGGAGAAGCAGACGACACGGCGCACGCGGCGAGGTGGCACGGGTCAGCGACCTGCGCGTGTCTAAGCATGCGCAATCCACTCTGCTCGTCCCGTCTTGAACATCGGCTAATTTCCCTTCTTGTCCTCAACATGGCGAGGCTTGTTCTACACGCACTTGTTTCATCCTGTCTTTCTATTCCCACTGCTCTTATGGTTGCATTCAAGAACCATGAGCTCACATTCCTTACTGGCATTGTTGTATATTTATTGTCTTGACACAGTGGCATAGGAACCGAGGAGCGGGGGGAGGGGAGGACCACCCCTGGAAGAAAAGATACCGAGAAGGCAAGAATGTGAACATCGTTCACTGTCAGCATGAACTAAGTCCCTGCTCTTCCCCTAACAACAAGAAAAACCCAAGCATCTTCCCACACCATTATGACAACCTGTCAAAGTCTTACGGAAAGCCTTCGCACGCGAGCATGCATATTACAGTAACAAGAAACACGCAGCATCCGCATTCGCGATACATATTTTTTCATGATTTAAACATTTTATGTCCGAGGTAAATGCAAAGACATTTGGAAGGCTGTTGACTGAGCTGAGAGGAACAGCGCAAAAGCTCTTCTCACAAAGCTGGGTCCGAAGAAAGATACGGAGGAGAACTACACACTTGGCAATAAAGAATTAATCAACCCCGCAACCCCACCTGCACTTGAACCGCCCTAACTTTTCTGAGAACACCTGCAGGGTCACGATTAATCATCTCAGACGTCATACAATCCTATTGTACGATCTCTGATTATTTCAGGAAAAAGGAGACTGCTGATGCGGAACATGCCCACACGATTCCAGATGTACAAGGTCAGTCTGAAGCCGGTAGACTAAGTTACAAAGGTTAAAACTCTGAATTCTGAGACTTCGCGATACGAACAAAAGACAAGGATGCTCACTCTTGAGTTACTTGGGTTTTTGTTTGCATGTGTATGCGTGACTATTTAAATGCGCGTGTCTTTTTGCAAGGTTGGGGGTGGGATATCTCGTTAACGAAGGAAGAGACAACTGATATATACGTATAAACAACATGCACACATATATCAGCATTTTGGTTGTCATACTTGAACTCGTCTATGCTCAGCGTGACAAGCAACATAAAATGGCTTTTCATCAACACTTCGTCGCCCGGGGGCATTTGCCTGATGTCTCATGCCGCCTCTGCCATGTAACAATGCTCCTTCTCCATGTTTATGATACGACACACGATCCTAGTTTGCACCGAACCACATGCCAGCGCATATTGAGGTAAAATGAAGGATTTGCGACTGTTGGTCGACTTTGGTCGACACCCTAGCCCTCGCGTTGCCACCACGTGTCCCTCGCGGACATAGACAAGTTATAAAGACAAAACGATCTTTTCCCAAAAACCTAAGCCAAAGAATAAGTCAGAAATATGAGAGCGAACGCGTTAAACAGTAATCACAAGAGAAAGAGAAAGAAAAAAAATGGCACAAGTAAGAGATGATAATGATGATGATGTTTGAGTTTAACACCATGACAGCTAAGACTGTATCACAGAAAGATGATGATGACGACGATGATGATTTGTTCTTACTCGATCTGTCGCTCAAGGAAATCGACGCCAATGGTTTTTTTGTAGTCCTTGGTGAAGATGCCTTTGCAGTAGCGCTGAATCATGCTGGACTTGCCCACGGCGCCGTTCCCAACTACTACCACCTTGACCGCCACCTCCACCTCCTCCTCACGCATCTCGCCCATCCTGCTGCTGCCGCATGGGCCGCGGCCGACGATGACACCAGCGACTCTGCCGCTAGCAGCTCCTTCTCAAGCGGCGAGTCATGCCCAGGAAGTCAATGAGTTGACAAGACCTTTGCTAGCGTCGAGACTGGGAACTGTGACTCCACGAGAATAGACGAAAATCTCGTTCTGCAGAGCTTCGATCACACCAACATTCTTGTAACCTTTCCACCAGATTTTGATGGCGAACACACTGGACTGGCTGAAAGCACCGAAGCGTGCTGGATACGTGAAGTGAGACAGGTGGAACCCTGCCGTACAGCCTTCGTATGCTCGCTATCGCCTTTACACTGTCCCTTCACACGCAATGTGTTTGGAGTGTTCGCATAAAAGAACTTAGCAGGCCTGCTGTGCTTGTCTTACTGACCACGAAGCGCTGGCTGCGTTTGAAGGCCAAGCGACACAGTCACCTGTACTGTACTATCCCCGAGTCTTGCGCTGAGCTCCATACAACACGCCTGCGTACCGGCCTGACCTGCCGCGCGGATTCCCTTCGCTCCAAGTCTACAACGCCCTTTGAGGAAGGCTTGTGGCGACACTTTGGTCGAACGCCCAGGTGACTAATATGTATGGGTGACAGGAGCTGTCTCCACGTAGCATCTAGGTTGGTGTTCCTTCAAGCACGCGCGAGAACACATGCCGTCCAGATCCGCGACTCTGGAGGAAAGAAAAAAGAAGAAAAAAAAAAGATTAAGTGCGCATGTCATGGGGTCATTCGAGGGAGGTTGACAACCGTTGTAAATAACTCACACACACATCATTATGCTATAGAAGAAAGTCAAAGCCCATTTAATACTAGGCAACGATCATTCTACCTGTTTCCATCAAAAGTGAACTGTTTCACCATTGATTCCAACGTACCCGCCGTTAAACGTCTTCTGTGATATATATATCTGGTAAAAGGTGTGTTTACAATCTTGTTTGTCCTGTCAAAACATATCCTGTTCTTGTCGCTGACGGCACAATTCAGAAATGTTCCGACACAGTCTGATAAACAGAGACATGTGTTGAGATTAATAACTGAAAAGGCGGACAAGGGGTGGTAAAGGAAGTGTTCACCTGCCAACAACCCTAAATCAGTTTTTGTAGGGACGCATGTATTTATCTGACAATGGAATGCATCTCAAGAATAATTACTTAAAGTACTGCAAATGAATTTACTGTTTTTTGCAACTGGAAAAAAAAACAACAATAATTGAACTGTGTAGAAGTAGCGTGTCCTGCTCTCATCGTTCCTCCCACCCCACCCCCTGCATGTTTGTGTCAGAAATATTCTAATTGTTTCGTGTCTGCGCCAAGACTGCTGCAGGCTCGACTTGATGTGTTTGAAGCTTGGGTGTTTGAACTCGGCAAATACAAGTTCCGCCGGTCAAATGGCCGCACCTGTGCCCTGATGGAGGGGAAAGTTGGGCTTTAACGGAAAGGCGCCCGCTGCTTCACGATTGCAAGTACACATGCACACTGCAAGCACGACCACGAGCGTTCCTGGCTCGCTCGCGCTCTCTAAAGCACGTGCACATAGTTTTGCGCGCGTATGTCCTATAGTTTACAGTCCATAGACCTACAGGTCTAACACACAAACTACATTTATGCACGACAATATATACATACGTGAATGGATGCCCATACCCCTGCTGCACCTTTATACCTCCAACATACAAATTAGTGGTGTAGAACTATAGGGGGTAAGAGGTGGCAGCCGCCGCCTCAAAATAGATTCTGACGGAACAAGAATTACCTTGCTACCCATCCCACAGCCCAATACTTCTGATGTGATTCTTTACAAAGTATAAAAAATGTAGAGGAACCGAGAATGAGAAGAATGACAAATATTTATTTGCGAGAGTTACAAAATAAGCAAAATTTATGCTTTTTTATATCTCGCCCTTGATACAAAGAAAGGGTAAAGAAACACTTGACTACAAAACAAAGGCATTAATCAAAGAAGACATTATGCTTTTTTGGCAAACCTTGAATTTGATTAATATGATTATAAATGTATCTTATTTTGAATATTACATAACTTCTTGCGATTGCGATAACCGTGTGAATCAGTCTTCGATGAAGTTTGTTTCTCAAGTGTTGCTTTGTCGCATAACACCGAAAGCAGCATATGTTGTGACACTACCGCCGTGTACCCCGCGTGTGTGTGTGTGCACTCACGCACTTCCTCCTCCTCTTCTTTTCTAGCATGCGAGTGCGAACCTCTTTCACTGTCACCATGGAGTTTGCCCTTCAAAAGCCAAGCATCTTCCTACGCCACTGCAACCCACAGTTACGACAAATGCACGTGACATAGACTTGCTCTATGTTCCCACCTTATTCCAACACCTTCCACACACACGTCGCCGCTACTACCACAGCCGTTCATTTACTAATATAAAGTCTGCAGCCTTTCTAACCTTTCTCCTTCTAACAGCTTTTAATGACAGTTGCACCAATAAAACAAACAAAAAAACATGTTCGCTGCCATGTATAGAAATGTCAAACGGCGTCTCAAAATACCCCTTTGATGGACGCTGATGGAAAACAGCAAAACAGACATTTGCAGAAGTGTTACTTGTGACATTTAGCCTCTCCTGTATCACCTCCAGGAACACACACGTCTGTAACGGCCTTTTCTGTGTCATGATGACACTGAACTAAAGGCCTCACTCAGCTTCTTCAAAGTTCGTACAACTCCACTACCTTCAAAGGCGCCCTCCACATATTTCTGGATGTAAGGGCAAGGTGTTATGCACGGACCTTCATTAAATGAAGGTCCGTGGTGTTATGTGAAGAGATGAAGGGGAATGTGGTGAAAGTTGAAGGTAGGTGTGTCTGCTCCAATCAAGAGTGAATATGGTTGAACAAGTGCGTAAAATTATTAGTGATCATAAAACTCTCTTCATCCAAAGATGCTGCATAAGGATTTACATCTTGAAACATGAATAACTGATCATATGTGAAACTAAGTGTGCATAATCATCTACACATCTAACATGCATACAAACTATTTATTCTTGCAAAAAATTGAAAAAAAAATTGAAGTTAGCTATGCAATAAGCAGCATTTTTTTAATGATAAAAGAATTCACTTGACCTCTACGATAAAGCAGACCTTTGGGAAATCTTATACATAATGCAACATCCAGCCTTTGAGTTTAAAGTGTTTGATTTGTAGACTCCCTTGTTGAATTTTACCCAAGAAGCCATGGTTGACACAACACTCACGTTCGACACTCACTGTATGCAAGCAGAGAAGGTCACTGGAAAAGAAGGCTTGCGGCACTCTTATGTCAATAAGAACTGCGGCCAGACAGACAAACAGATGATGCCGACAGTCTGTCTCTAGCAGACTTTTGTATTTTAAATACTGCTAAAGCCTTGCTGGGACATGTGGTACTTCATTGATAGGATAAAAAATCTTAGTATACCCTCCATTAACCAGAACTCAAGCTGTTGGCTCTCTGAAGAAAACTGGCTACAAAAAAAATTGAAGAAATAATATATTAAATAAAAATTGAAATAAAATCAATTTCTACCAGAAATATGTTCAAACTTGATGATCCAGATCTGATGCCTTCCCAGTAAACTCTCTTCCCCTTTTCTAATAGTTCTAAGTGTATGTATCTTTCTCCTATGTTACTTGGGATTTAAAACAATTGTAGTAGTAAAGTTTATTCAGGTGAAAAGTTTATTGATTGCCATTTAACTAAAATTTCTGATTTCATTCACAAAACTGTTTTATAATAAAACTGTATAATATATATATAAAGTTTGTCTTTATTTGCTTTTAATAACTGTATTTTAATATTAACATAAAATCAATAGAGTTTACAACATGGTATAGTATTACTAAAATGTAGTTTAATAGCATATATCTTACATAACCTACTACTGTTGTTTTTTTATATAAAGTCATACTACAAACCTTCAAAAATCAAAACAATGTAAGTGGTACAAAAAGTCACTAAAGGACACTGGGAAAAAAGTTGTCTTCATTCATTATTTAAGCAAGAATTTAATAACACAAAGTACCCATACAATTTAACAGCTACTACTTCAAATGGACCTTTACTGATTTCAGTAAAAAGTAGCAAAAGTTTATGTGAAATGATGTGACCCACAATGCCTTTCATCAACAAATTAATTCCCTGATAACCAGCAGGGATTCCTTTTATAATCTCATGAACTTCAGGTTTAAAACTAACAGTTTGCACGTTATATTGCTCATTATACAAAAAAAAATAAACATTTCAACTAAGTTCCATTCCCTTAAAAACCAACTGGAATGGTTTGCATATTTTGCAAATATCAGTAGATATAGGTGATATAAACCAAACCTGTAAATTTCAGCCTCCAAAATTGATCCGTTAATTATCTGCTAATAAAGTATGTGATTCTTACCTGAGATCAACAAGCTCCACTAACAGTACTTTATCATATTGGTATGGCATTCACAACAATGCCAGCCATCAACACCAATCAAAGTGACAGTTCGCATTATTCGGACATTGAAAGTCTGCATTTCTCAAGCCAAAGTAGCAGTTTTTCAGAACCACAAGAAATGCAGACTGTCAGCATCCAAATAATCTGAACTGTCGCTCATTCTCTCTCTCTGATCGGTGTTGACTGCAGGCAATGTTGTGAATGATGTACCAACATGACGTAGTACATTGTCCATAACAGAAAAGATGCTGCTTCACTGATGCTATTACACATGCCACATATGAATGTAGGCAGACATCTCTCCCTCAAATAGGTGCACAACACATTTGAAGACTTACCTATCTTCTTATTCTGTCCATGTTTACTACTTGTTTTAAGCGGGAGCATACTTCTTTAAAAGCATGATTATATGCTACGTAAATCACATATTATTATTAAATGCTCAAACACCACAAATAATTACACAGAAATAAAAGATGTTTCCCTTCCCCACAAAATAAAGGATGCATACACAAAAAGATGCAAAGTAGTGACTTTAATAGTCTTTATAACATAAAAAAAGAACTTGTTCTTGGAATGTTTCAAGAGGAGAGTACTCAGAAATATCTAAGCAAGCGTTTTAAATGGATAATCTTAGCACTTTCACATTCATATCTTAATCTGATTCCAGGATTTAACAAACCAACAAGATATAGCAGAAGTTTGTTATAATCATGCTGTCTAGTTCCATTTATTCTTAGGACACGGGTACAGAGGGCTGTCAGCTCTAAATACCTTAGCACAATCAGGAATGGAAGAAACTCTTTAAGACTTTCCATAAGCATACAAACCACATGTACGAAAAAGCCAAGCAGAGACTGTACCTTTTGAGGAAACTCCATTTTCAATGTCAGCTCTGGAGTGCAGGTTTCTAGGTAAAAGTATTTTTACTTTTAACATCGCTACCTAGTATGGCCACCTCTTCATCAAATGCAAGGCAGGTCAGAGTCATTAATCAGAGTCATTAACCAGGTAGACAGATTAACTGGCATAAAACAACTACCCCCTCTCTAACTTGTATCTCCATATTACCCCTCTCCAACTTGTATCTCTATATTTGTTAGAAAGATATAGCAACTCACAATACTGCAGACAACACAAACCCTCTCCAACCAAGCCTTCAGCAACTACTTTCTGGCTGGCGATACAAAGTGCCACTTGCACACAGAAATAAATACCAGAGGCTCTTCAGACCAGCAGCATCACCACCCTCCATAAGAAACACAAGCACTTCTACGATTATATATATTCTGTATACTATTACATTGTAATCTTAGCATTATTATTTTTGTGTGGTCGGGGGATGTGCCCGTGTGTGACATGTCGTCTTGGTTTGTGTTCTTGTGCTAGCAAAAGAAAAATTTCTGTTCTGGACTTGTGCCTTACACAAACAATATACTTTTCAATCTGCTTTAAATACCGCGTTTGACGATCATTATGCACATTCATAATCTAGACATTGGAGTAACAGCATGACAATCAGCAGACTTACCAACTAATTCTTTTATAATCAGTAGCCAAGGAAGATGATAATGAAGACACTGACAGAATATAGTTCTACGCAACGACGCTTGAAAGTAAGCAGTGGTAAGGATCTCATTATCTGTCTGTCGTCTGCAACCACTAGAGTGAACGTCAAACTCAAAAGTACGATCACACGTACTTCTAACTAGTTAACGAACATTTTTAGCAGTAAAGTCATCTGAAATTCATTGTCAGTAACTTGAATGAATTTTAACCTTAATTTTAAAAGCTATATCCTTACCTGAAAACATTGAATCCTTTTGCGGTGTTAGAACTGACAGTGTGAGTTAGGTTAGTTACGCGCACCTGCGTCCAAGCGTAAGCTTCGGTTCTTGAATATATACATGGCGAGGAATTAGCTTTCTCTTATCAAAAAGGCCATCGCTAAAATTACATTTAAGTACCTTTCACAGTACCTTTACTCATTTTATAAAAAACTTATCGTAGACAAAATAATTTAATATTTATATGAGAAACAAAATACATTTCTTTTGCTTGTAAACTTCATTTTGTTAAAAAACAAAAATTATATCCAATCCACTTTTATTTCTTTATTTTTATTTTTTTTAAAAAAGATCAATATTTTGAAGGGGAAAAAAGACTAAATTCAGAACTAAATAAGAATATTACAGTATTTATGTAAGCATTCTTATTTGTAAAACAGAATTAGATAGCAGTAGTTAATAACAATTTCTCCGGAGTTATTCTGAAAAAGCGATTACTTCCTCTCCACCACTAGAAGCATGATCGCCGGTATACACTGATTGGTTGATTGGTCAATAGTCTGTTTTGCTGGACGCACTTTTAAAGTACATAACATGCCTGTTCACAAAGGTGGGTTAATTTTTTTATGAAAGTTTCTCAAACAGAAAATAATTTTATTGCCCCAACCATCCTTTAAAGCTTTGTAGCTTATATATCGATTGCAAACACATACTGACATAGTGCCTAACACAAGCATTAAGCCATTATATGTCGAAGCTGTGTACTTCATTATTTAAAATATAAACCTAGGAATTTTAAAGTCTAATCGTATATCAAAATGTTAAGTAAATTTAAAGATTCGTTCTTGGAGTCCATTGTTGGTGAGTTTTAGCTAATATTACGTGTCGTGCTAGAATCGTAGACATGCAAGGGAGAGAAGCCAGGGTAGATAACCGCATCGCTGATGTTGGTAAGAGAACAGCAACAGAACTAGAGCTTTTTGGAGAAGCTAGCATGCAAGATCCACCAAATGTTTTTCGAACATTGTATCTTGTTACATTCTTTATTTACTTGACCTACGAAGTGGCGTCAATTTGATTTATATAAGCACACTTTCTTTTCAATGGGAAAAAAACTCAACCTATCTGTGCGCTCTGTGTCTTCTTAAGGCCAAATCTTAGTTCAGAAGGTAAAAGTTGGCACTCAGTATAAAATAGGTGGGATTTTTTTCACATGATTTATGTGCAGTGATTTCAAAACTTTTTTTTTTGAACAGTTAATGTTAAGTGGGGAAAAGAAAAGCTGTCTGATGTGGAGCTAAACACAGATGAGCCCCCTCTTGTCTTCAAGGCACAGCTGTTTGCTCTCTGTGGTGTACAGCCGGAGCGACAGAAGCTTATGTTTAAGGGCTCTGTCATCAAGGTAGTGTAATTTACATAATTTGCATTATGAGTGTTGGTTTTTTGTTTCAGCATAGTTTTGTAATGCCTGTGATTCTCACTCTGGTTCTTTCCCCCAGAAAAACAGTGCTCACTTACATTTATATGGGACCCATCAAAAGAGCAGCAATATAAAGACAGAGTAAACTAAGAAGAAAGTCAGAGAATCTTAGAAGAAGCTTATGAATGCATACAGACATCCCCAGACGCAGCTACTCAACACTTCACTGACTTCCTACTAACTTCGGCACAGTGCATGAAAAAGAGGGTGTACACAGGCAGACCGGCACAAAGATCAGGTGCCAAGTGGTTTGACAAAGAATGCAGTAGAAAGAAACAAAGTACAAGGAAATTACTCCGCAATTATACTCGAACACAAACAATGGCGGGTAAAGAAGCCTACAGTCAAGCTGGGTATGTTGTTCTGTCCCACTACATCAGAGAGGACAGAGAACCTGTGCAAACATGGATATATGTGAGAAACAGATTACTGTTACTGATAAACCTGCTGCTGTATACCTTCATGCTTGATAAACGTAAACATTTTTTTTTCAGGATGATGATTGGGGCATGATCAAGGTGAAAGACGTGAGTTGCTTTATTTTTAAATCAGTCTCACAGCTGGATCATGACAATGCTGAGTTGACTAGTTGACTGTCACTTATTTAATTAATTATGTCACTGTTGCCATTTTCTCCTTGATAATGGTGAAATTTGCATTAAGTAGACTGATATATTATTATAGTGTAAACAGAATCACAAAATAGATAAAAACAACTTTTACTCATTCAAGACGTTTTCTTGAAAGTGGCTGGAGATATGATGCCATGAAAAATTATGTACCTTGAATAATATCTCCATAAAATTTTTATTTATTTTTTACAATATCTCATCTTGATGATCTCTAGGCTAACTGGTTAAAGGCTTGGAACAGGAATCTTATTTTTCAGGGAAGATAAAGGTGTGGGAGATAAGGGTGAGAGGTCACTTTTCACATGATGTGCTCTAGATCTAGTACCATGATACAGCCCTAGTTGCAGGCACGGCATTAAACACAAACAGCTCTAGATCTAGTAAGCCGCTTACCATTCACTGTTGGTACCACCTATAGACTAGGATTCTATATTTTTAAATATTAGTACCTTATATTGTCATATGCAATCAGAAATGCATTCTTTCATCTGTATGATTTTTGTTTTCTAATGCAGGGTGTGATGTTGCTGCTGATGGGAACAGCTGATGCTCTCCCATCAGCACCCCAAGATCGTCCAATGTTCATGGAAGACATGAGTGAGCAACAGCTGGCTTCTGCAGTGAGTAAAAGTTTTATTTACCCTTATTCAGTATTGTATGCATTACTATTTTACTACCCTAAATAGATTACATTTTCATTATTCTGAATGAAACCTTTCTCATAGAATCTCACTGTGTGTCTCATTTTTTTCTCCTGTACACTGCAGTGAAATGAGCAAAGAGAAATTTTAATCCCTTTGAAAGCTGAAGATGTCTTGATTTCCTAGAGAGTTAAGCTTTCTGGTATGAATGGATTTCAAAAGAGAATGAATGGTATGTTGAGAATGTAATCTATTTCATAAATCTTAAGCACAGCTGTTGGTGTCGTTTGCATTATGATGGGTTTTGGAGATGAAATACTTAGTGTCTATGTGCTGACCTTTCAAGGCCTGCCTGCCACATCAGGTGAGGCCTGGCCATTGGTGGCAACTGCACTAATGCCTCAGTTTTTCTTTTTAGTAGCTTTAGTCCAAAGAAGTTTGACCTTTGAGTATTTTTTTTCATTTTTCATGTCAAGCATGAGATCAAAAGATTTGTCTGTTGAACTTAAGGTTATTGTTGCATTTGTAATGTCATTTTAGCTTGACATGCCTGCTGGCCTGACCAATCTTGGCAATACCTGCTATATGAATGCAACAGTCCAATGCTTGCGTGCCGTTCCTGAGCTGAGAGAAGCATTGAAAAAGTAAGACATTGCCTTCATTCATTTCGCAGATAAAACTTGGTAAAGGTGAAGATGTCTATTAGAGTAATAAGTGAGACAGATTGATGTTGAACAGGCCCTGAAATCTCTTCAATTAATGTGGGACAAGTTTTCTTAACATACAGAATGCAGTTCGTGTAGGATGAATAAAATTTAACAATAGGCCACTTGGTACTATCATATTAAGTGCCTAAGAAGCATAAACACTAACGTGATTTTATTTGTCACAGATACTCAGGAGGATTTACTGTTGGTGGTACCATTGCTCCTGCAGATTCCATCACAGCTGGTACTGGACATGTCTTTTCCTTGCTTGTGCAATCTTTTTCTGTTCTTTTAAAATACTTATGCTGAGTTAATGCAGGCTTAGTACCCTTACAATTTAATTACACTTCAAAGAAACATTATGCTGTTACTCAGGCATGACTTATTTTTGCAAATTTATAGGTTTTTTTTTTAACATAAAATGCTAGAAAATAAAAACAGAACAAACATAAAAAACAAAATCAAACCATCTTCCAAAAAAAAAAAAAACCGAAAAAAGAAAACATATGAAGCTAATTTTTCTGTAGAGTATTAGTGTTGTATTTAGAGTTTGATAACTTACCATAAAATAATATACCAGTGTTAAATAACAATAGTGTACTGCTTTTTATAGTGACTATTCAGTGTAAAAAGGCCTGGTCATAACTTGTTTAAATAGTTCTCTGCCTTGATGTACACAGCTTTACGAGACTTGTACACAGCCATGAACGATACTTCTGCTGCCATCCCTCCCATAATATTCCTTCAAGTCCTTCACATGGCCTTTCCCCGTTTTGCTGAGAAAGGAGAGGGTGGCGGATATGTGCAGCAGGTATGGTTGAGAAAAATAGCATTTATGATGTAAATCGTTGCCAGCAAAAAGATAACATGCATTTATTCATGTTGGGTGGTAGAATGCACTCTTGTTTGCTTAGTCTTACTCTATTATACAATTTCTTTAAAGTAGAGATGTTAAACCTTTCAACCAGTACAAGGTGGCAGCACATCTATTCCAAAACTTCTGAAGCTGTTAAAGTCAGGAGAGCATCAAATGTGATTGAATTAAAATGCGAGCCAGCAAGCTCCCATTGCTTTGCATTTCCCTAATGGTTTCTGCAATTTCTTGATTGTTAATCCTGTTATCTGTTTACTGAACCCAGGATGCCAACGAGTGCTGGGTGGAAATTGTGCGTAGCCTGCAGCAAAAGCTGACAGCGGTAGGTGCAGGCACTGAGGAAGTACAGGTACATGCTTGCTAAGTTATCTTTCTCACACTCATGCCTTAGGTTTCGTGCTACATTTGTGTTGAAATATTCAGAGATAATATTTGTATGTGTGTGTAGCTTTACCTGTCAGTTTATCATACACTTGTTTGATTTTTCTGATTTATATGAAGTCCAAGAGAATATCATAAGACAAAAACATGCATACCTAAAAGGCTACACCTTATTTGTTTATTACAATACAAAGCTATTTCGATTTGTGTTTATTGTCCATTTATTTGTATCTTTGTGGGTGGGTGGGGGAAGGAATTGGAGGGGAAAAGATCTAGCTGTTAGTGTTGCATTAATATGGTAGCACTGAAATAGGTCTCGGAAGTGTTGCACTTCTTGCAGAAAGTAAATAGTTTTTAAGTAAAATGTTTACTGTGGATGAGCGTGTTCTGATGTATGTCATGATGTGTGAATGCAGGTGAGCATATTCTGATAGGTTTATGATGTGGTTGATGTATACATACATCTACATTTTGTTTTTGCCATACAGTAACTTTTCTTGCAGTTTGAAGTTTCATAACTTCTTTTTTTGAAACACACATTACAGGGTTCTACAACGTCAAGTTTCATAGACCAGTACTTTGGGGGAGAATTTGAATCCGAGTATCCTTACCGAGAACAGCATGTACTATAATCACGAGTCTGTAATCTTGTGGAAGCAGCTTGGCCTGCGTCAGGATGCAGACTAAAATTCTAATCATAGCTATTCACAATATTAGCTATAGCATCATCTCACTATAGCTTCTATAACACACTAACCTTATGTGCTGGACATTGGAAGCATCTTTTATGTAGAACTATATTTATTGTGTCCAGTTGTTTGTTAAAGATGCTGACAACTGCTTGATGATTTTCAAGTACTGAAACTGTTTCCAAAGGTGTGTCCAAAGAGATGGTCATAGAGTGGTGTTTGTTTTCCTTCTTCTTCTTCTTGTCGTTGATGATAATTGGGGTTGAATACCTATAGCATATCAATCATTTGTAGAAGTGGAGCTCGAGCAACAAAACCACGCATTTTTCAGATATTTAACCATTGTCTGGAAGCATTAAGAGCTAGTGGTTTTTGTCAAGTCTTCAGTCCATGTGTACAAGTTAATGAAATCAGTTTTGGGGGGAAGAGGTTGATATTGCGAGGCCTCTCAGGGTCTTTGTGAGTAGACAGCATGATGCTAGTGCTGGAATGTGATGTGGGTGGGGTTTTTGTGAGCATTGGCTTCCACATTGCCTTCCATAAAATCGTGCACAGACAAGATCCTGCGTACCTGTAGATGGATATACATGCATTTATAGCCACATGCAGAAAAACATGTAATATCTATGTGAAGTCCATGCTTTGATGTACAATATGTTTGCAAGAATATTGAGACATGCATGCAAAACCTCATGTTGTATTTGTGGACTTTTCCTCAGTACAAAATGTTTGACAAATGGGAAAATTTGAATACCTTATCAGAATAATGCCCACAACAGTTTTATTTCTTGTACTGCTCATCTTTACCTGTATGCAGTGCTTGTCATCAGTGTTCTTACTGCAATCCACTTTTAGCACAGCTATTAACAGTATAAGAGCATTAAACCATTTGTTTTCATGATATTTTGTTGTGCACCCCCATTCAGGTAGCAGTGGGTTGTGAGCTTTGATAATTTTGCCTTGATAGGCAAGCAGATACACTGCTGAGAAGCCTCTTTTATCCAATTACCTTTTTCGCTACTGGCCTTGACAGCCATCAGAATGAAGTGCACAGAAGCTCCAGAAGAAGAAGCAACCAAGTCCAGGGAAAAATTTCTTCAGCTCAGCTGCTTTATTGATCAAGGTTAGGTTGCTATTTGATACAGACATAATAGGGAGGAGTTATGTATGTATGCGGGCATGTGCTGGACTGCTTTGTACATGTCAGTGATGCAATGACATCAAGTCATTTCAGAGTAAATAGGGATAAGAATACTTGTGTAGCATGGAATCCTGCATGTCAATGATGCAAGTTACATAATTTCATTTCATATAGGGATAAGAATACATGTGTAGAATGGAATCCCAGCACCAGCCTGGGCTGCCTGTGTTTTACATTACCAGGTGAAGCGTAAGCAACATAGACAAGATCATATGATATTATATGATGATTGCTACCCATAAGTGTGTTGAAACAATGGAAGGTTATTAAATGTTGCACTATTTACATCTTTTTTTAAAATTCAAGTTATAATGTTTTCAGTGCTAATGGCTATTTTGTTTCAGATGTAAAGTACATGCATACAGGATTAAAAAATGTAAGTCAGCATTTGATTTTATTTCAGATATTACATCAGTATGTCACTTAATGGTTATCTGTTGCTGTTGATTCAATAATTTGGATTAAAGGAAAGGATTTGGGGCTAGTTTCTGAAGCTAGTTTTTCCAGATTTGTTATGATCTACCTGCTTTTATGAATTCTTATGCATATTTGCATGTGACATTTGGCAGAGGTTGGAAGAATCTATCACAAAAAACTCACCGACACTTGGACGAGATGCTGTGTACTCAAAATCTGTGAGTGTTTTGTACAGTCATGATACTGGCACTAAAAGAAATGGTTACTTATGTTCTTAGAAAAAAGTTTTATTGATACTTTTACCTGGTTCTCAGCAAATGTGCCAATATTTTTCCGTTATTTGGACATAAGCGCAACATAAGTTTATGCTCATGTGCGTGTATGCATGCACAAATGCATGCAGATGTGCACGCTTGAATATAAATAGTCAGAACAGACACTTCTTATCATTTCTTTCACTTATTTGAGCTAATCATCAATATATATATATGAAGTATTGTGGACGTTGTCATTCCTGTGTAGAGGGGGAATATCAGCGCATTTTTTTTTTTTTTTTTTTGGTATGATTAGAGCTGTTGCTAATGAGAATCTGCAGCAGAGAATGTGATGTGTGCAATTAAACACTTGTAGCAATGGTTATAGTAATTGTAATTTTTACATTTGTGTATGTTATGTTTATCTCAGCAAAGATTATTTTCACATATGCCTCATTTATTCTTTTGTTTGAGGAAAGAGATAGGGTTTGTTCTCTATTGTTTATATAAAATATGCATATTAAGGCACATTATTATTTGCTGCCCTTTGGTGATGTCTCTTTTTTCATTTATCTCAGAGCAAACTCCGGCGAATACCAGGCTACCTCACGATTCAGTTCGTTCGTTTTTGCTACAAGGAAGCTAAAGCAGTAAATGCAAAACTTCTCAGGGTGAGTTTATGCTAAATGCAGCTGGTCAGGGAATATTTATACTTTTCCCTTCGTCCCTTTTCCTGCAAGGCTCAGACCTTTGTGACCAAGAGGTCCCTACAAATTTCAGAATGCAGTCTGAAAGTGAGGAGTGTTTTTATGTGGTTGATATCTGTATTAAAGAAAGAAGGTGGAATATGTGCACTGTTACTCATTATTCTCATAATGTATGATGCAGGATGTGAAGTTTCCCATGGCCCTGGATGTGTTTGACTTGTGTTCACCTGAGCTGCAACAGAAATTGATTCCCATGCGTGATCGCTTTAAGGAGGAAGATGACAAGCGAATAGAAGAGGCACAAGTAGGTTGTCTTTTTCTTTTAAACATTTCCTGTTTATTTGCTAACATTTCGTGTCACATTGTATTTCTGTTGTTGTTTACAGAGTAATGGCATTGTTCTGTGTGTTTGGGATGCAGGCAGGCAAGACAGACAAGCAGGATATAAAAAAGCAGCTTAAAGCACTGCCGTATTATTTTCCAGATGGTAAGTATTGGTCTTGATTATCTTTTCTGTTTGTTATACTTGTAAAACACAGATAACTGTCTTGATTTCTTTTCTCTTTGGTAACTGGTACTGATAAAACATTTTTGCTTGAGTGATGCATTGTTTGATGGTTAAAGTTTTTTCACTATGCTTGCACATGTAACTTACACAGCTATTTCTTACAGTATGAAAAATCTGTACATTAACATAACATAGATTTAATTCTGCAGACATACCAAATGCATTTATGTAGAATTTGTGGCATTTTATACGACAGGGCTTCTGTCCGGCAAAAAGAGATCATGCAATAATTTCTTAGTGAGACACATTCTGTTCAGAATAAAGAAGTTACATACTTCTTTGATATATAGGTAACAATGCTTTGCATTTCTGCTGTAATGTGAAATTGTTGATATTTTTGCTTGCATATTTGTTTGCATGTATGTACATGCACACAGAAACACCTGTGCAATTTTAGTATTCATGAGCATTTTAAGTGCAAGTACCATCACTATCCTGTATCAGATCCAGGCTCCAACAACAGTGGTTTCTATGAACTCTCAGCTGTGTTGACACACAAGGGTCGCTCAAGTTCCAGTGGTCACTATGTAGCCTGGGTTCGCAAGAAGGGAGGTAAGCATGTTAGCAGGACCCTTTGGCAATCTACCTTTGAAGGCTAGACTTTTTTCCATACAACAGGAAAGAGCAGTTCTTAATTCTGGGGAGAAAGGCATATCTTCATTGCAAGTGATTGACATATTTCTGGGATTAAACTAGGTCATAGTGCTACACAAAGACCTTTAAAAATGTAAATATATATACATTGAGGTGTTATGAATTATTAAGTTTTGAGCAAAGGCTTTAGTTCTGTTTTCCCTGATTTATTTCTTATTATGTGGATGACATCTGGGCCGCTGCAGAAACATACTTACATGAGTAACTTGGGCTGTCTACTTGATGTCAAAGCCAGGCAAGAGAACTAGTGAAAATCTTTACTAGAGGAGTCCACTGTGTCTTGTTAATGAGTTGCTTTTCTCTGTATAGAAGCTCTACAAGACAGGTTAAGTGCTATGCATCTTCTTTGTTAGATAACTGGCTGATGTTTGATGATGACAAGGTGATGCCAGTCAGTGGTGAAGACGTCTTGAAGTTGTCTGGTGGAGGTGAGTTTCTTGCACTGTTCTCTGGAAATAAAATTAGGCAAAGTAATATGCCTAAAAAATGATAAACAACAGCAATGATAGTCGCAGCCTTAAAAGTACATTACATTTTATGTGACTGTTTTTGCAGCTTTGAGTCATTATTACAGGTCTGTATTACACATATTTGCAGGTGACTGGCATGTAGCATATGTGCTTCTCTATGCACCAAGAGTTCTTGAGGTCGATCCAGAAAGTTAGGGACAAGCCCGGAGTCAGCTCCTAAACTTCTTGCAGAAGCTAAGCTGTGGTGGGGAAGATCTACACTGGTTATTTGTCTGCATTGATGCATTATTACTGTCCTGTATATCGGCTATGCTGTTATAAAGGTCTGCTGCCATAATTTTGAGAAAATACCCTCCTGGCAAGTTTGAATTTGTTTTTATGTTCAGGAGGGCAAGGGGATGTGTGAATTTCATGCAGTTAGCACTGTTGGTCCCCTAGCCTGCTTTTATTTGAACATGTTATAGACCTTATCTATTACAAGCTCACGGAATATCACAAGTCACAGTCAAGACATTATGCCATGGCAGCCTTGGCATTGATCAATTATATTGGCTGCTTTTTCCATCATGGAATTGGTCTCCGAGGAAGGAGTAAATATTTGTGAGTCAGAGCTTTGGACTGGGTGTCAAGCGGGAACCTTTGAATTTGCTTGACTTCCACTTCCTAGCTATTCAGGCTACCAGTCAAAAGCTACTGCCCCAAATCATGTGAAGAGGTTGAATAATTTTTGACAGTCTGTGCTCCTTAGCACATGTGCAGGCCATTTATGACATACTGCAGTATGATTTGATTCATAAAGCAGACCAGACACGGCTTTACTGCTCAAGTCTTGTGTAGACTGCAACGCCAGCTGCACTGCATTTACTTAAAACATGGGTTTTAAAAAAATCATTCTTTAATCTTAAATCCTATTCCACCTCACATTCTTTTTTTTAAAACTCTGGGCCTTGTGTGAAGATATAGTTGACATACAGCAACCTTTGGTCTTATCAAATCACAGTTATGCATTTTATCGCAAGATACCATGTTTGATACAAAAATGTTTAATCTGAATATTAAAACCAACTTTAAAAATATTTTAGTTCAAATACATTCAGAAGATTATGCTTTAAATTTTGGATATTCTGGGAGATGTGGAGAGTGGAGAAATCAATATATAATTTAAAAGAAATCATGTTGTCATGGGTCACCAGAATTCCAGTTTGCACATGAATTGATCAGAGCCTACAGGTTCTAGTGTCTAGTTCAGTTCAGCATGTACCTAAAAACAATCTTTGCTGAGAGATGCCTTTTCGAAAGATCTCCATAATATTAAATACTTTTTTATTACCCTAGTCTTGTGCTGACAAAATGGTTCCAGTGGAAAAATATCTCTTTGGCATCCTGAGTGTCCAGCCACTATACAGAAAGTTAGTAATGCATTAAGCATTTCAAATTGTCTTATCTCTTGTAGCACTTTTGCAGCTTTTCATACAAAACTAGAATTAGTTGTGATCAACATCATAAATTTGTAACAGTTTTTGCAATCATTACAAGTGTGCATTTTCTACTCCTTCCACCCTCTCTTTCTCCATCCCAACAGCAGTTGAATCACCTAGTCTACCTGCACAAAGTCCAGTCAGATTTGTTTTTTTCTTTGATTTTATATAAGGCAGGGCATTGGGGGGGGTTTGGGGCTACAGCCAATTTCATGTGTACATGACACCACGTTTTAATGACTGAGCAATGCAAATGTTTGCTTGCAGCTAATTGCTGAAATTAAAAGATTTTGATAGTTACTTGGGTGTTATGTCTGCTGTTTTTATGCCAACAGCTTTATCAATCTGCCTTTTTTATGCAAACAGTTTTATTAATCTGAGGTATTTGCAGCAGGGTATTGCAGTCTTAAATTGAAACACAGGAAAACATGTTTTCTCTTTTTTTTAATATGTTGCTGTAGGATGAAAAAAAGGCTTACATCAAAGTACTTCTAATGCATGTACAAACAGGTGGTGCAGTGTCTGTAGTAGCCAGTGTGCATCTTGTCTTTTTTTTTTAAAGAAGGGGGTGGAGGGGATTTAAAAAAAAAAAGTGAAGTAGCATATAAATATACCATGTCAAAAATGATTGGACACAGCATGTAAATATCAAAAAAAAAAAGAAGAAGTAACTTTCATGTCTATTCAAAAATTAAAAAATACAGAGATATGAAAACCCAGGCACAAAAGAGCTAGTAGATTCTCAATGTCTTTCCAATCATTTAATATCTTCAAAAACCATTTGTCAACACCATGGTGTGATCTGATTATACAGCGGTTTCCTTCCCATCAGCAGTGGCTCGGAGGGACTTGAGCAAAGGGTCATCTGCTGGCCACCGCTCCTTCCTGCATTCAGCAACTGTAGCTTCTTTTATCTTGGCACACATGCACACCTCTGGTCGTGGCTGAGGCTGAGGCTGAAGCAGTGGTGGAGAGGCCATCAGTCTTTTTTGAGCCAACTTAAATTTCTTGGCCCGGCATTCAGCAGTGTGAAGGACATGGCGAATTAAGTAATAGCCAAGTCCAGAGCCTAGCACAATTGAGACCATGATCCAGGCATTAAAAGTCATGGCCATCACCATGAGAATGTAGCCTGCCAAGGCTTGCACCATGTACAAGAGACTTCTTATGACTTGCTGCCATCGAGACTTTTTAGGAGTCCTGTAAAATAAAAAATATAGTATTTCAAGGATTGAGCATGGCATAAGTTTGAATGTGCTTTTTTTGTTTGTTTTTAGCCGGGGGGGGGGGTAAATTTTTCAACTATCCCTATGATTCTTTCCCCCATTATTCCATGAAATATAACAAAAATTAGTGCTTTTGACTGCAGAAGGTTCTGAAATAGCACGCTGTGTTGAGGTTTGCATTGATATGCAGCTGCAGAACAAAAACAATTCAAAATCACTTTTCAGAATTGTGACAGGCTACAAATCTAGCTTCTGTTTTTTTAGGGTACTATAAAGATCTAAAGATATCTGGAGTTTTTCTTCAGAAGAAAACAGAAATAATACAAACAACTTATTTTTAGTATGGCTTACAATTTTCGCTCACAAGTATGTGTGTGTGTGCACGCGTACACATACACAGAACTTCTGTGGAAGAACACAAAATTTGATCTTCATATAAGGAAAAATCAAATAGTGTGCACATATAAACAATGTAACATGAATTTTCCTCAGTACCTTTTTAGCTGCTTCATGCAGATATAACATTTCAAAGCTTCCAACAGCACAGCCAGAGCCAGGCTAAAAATAGCAGCCAGAATTAGTCCTGAAAAAAATTAAAGACTTTGAGTAAACAATCACTACTAGAATAGAGAAGTTAGAATAATAGCTAAGTACAGGCAAATTAACAATCACTGTGAGAAATGAGTAGAGCAGTCGGACTTGATGACAAAAGCTTTAGTCTTGGGTTTCATCAACTTCGCCTGAAACCACTCGGATAACCTACGGGTCCCAAGCCCGGATGAAGGAGGAGGGTTGGGCGTGGGTCTAGTAACTCCGCCCTGTAAAAAAATAAAATGCTACAGAAACCGCAAACACTTGGGTTTCATCAAGTCAGCAGCTGGCTATTTCTTCATCACTCTTAGATGAAGGTCAGCTGCAAGATAATACCTGGGCATTCTTCCACTTTCCTGAGGGTCTACATCTTTATTTGCCCAAGAGCCTAAGCTACAGTAACCAGCAGCTATATCTCTATCATGTTACAAACGCGAACTAGGTAAGTTGCTTTTACTAGTGAAGCTGGTATCTGGCTGATGATCTCACCATTTTGTGTCGCAATTGTCCAGCCACTCCACAAAATGTTGGCGTTTGTTGCGATCGAGAAAAACATCTGCAATATGAAAAAATAAACTAGGCGTACATCGCTGGACGAGGGAAGAAGGTATTTTAGTTTAAGAGGCGGGTACAATAAACGAATGGATGCAATACAGTATAAAGCTGGGTTAAAACTACAATTGTTAAAACTGCAAGGATACTGAAGCTTACAGTAGGTTACAGACTGCAGTCAGTATCTTATTTTTTTACTTTCCTTTGATATACGTGTGCATTCACTGAACGTGCGCGCGATGCCAAGCAATTATGTGTTTTAGAAAAGCTGTGTGGTGAGGACGTGTCGTTAATTAACTGCCTTTATGGACCTAGTGTAAAGGGATATTTTTTATTGATAGCATATCGAGTCACCTTCCAGAAACATGGTCGTTTTCATTCCGCAGTTCAAGAAATGTCTGTGGACACCCTATAAGAGACCTCTGGTACCTTCACCGATCATGGTCGATAGAGTGCGTGATGGTAAATGGTCGGACTCATTCCGCAATAACATTTATGTGTCTTTCATCTAAATAATGCTGAAATCGGATTTCCACATTTACTTATAGATCATGCATTTTCCCACCGGCAACGTAAATGTTCTTTACACGTTCTTCAAATTTTGAGATGGAAGAAATCGAACATTGCATCAATCGATTTGTTACTATCAAAGAGTTACAGTCAAGATAATGTAGACATTATGCTGGTTATGTTAAAATTATAACGATCATATATAAAAGATCGCAGCAAATATTTCCAGTTTAGATCTGTTTAATTTATCAAATCTTAATATTGGATATGGATAATAAAAGGTACAATTTAAATGCCTTACTCGGATGACACATGCGACACCATTTTTAAGGTGCTTGAACAATTGAGTTTCAGTGACGATCACCCTGAACAGCAGGGCGTGAATATGGGCTGCTTTTGATGAACTGGATGATGATTTGTTGTTGTTGATGTTTCATCGGTTAAAACATAGTCTTGCAAATAAAGCTCATGGCATCACGTGCCATTCGAGTGGCGCATTTGTTCTGCATTTGCTGAACACAATTCACGTTTTGTAGAATTGTACATATTATATCAATACTAAATTACATTAAATTAAATTCTACATTAAATGTAGAATAGCAAGCATATAGCAGCATCGAAGAAAGAAGTGTTTGGTCATGATTTTCGCTTTATGGGCAGTGACTGATGATTAGCAAAGAACGATAGACGTGCAACAGAGAAAATAAAACGAGACTCACGGGATGACCATGGTCCTCGCTGGCGCTCGTCTGGCCACATTTACCGAGGTGAACATCAGCATTGCTGTCTTGCTGGTTCATTGTAGCTGCTGGCAAAATTCTCGCAACACTTTTCCTAAAAGCCTACTGACCAGGTCTCATTTCAGAATACCAAGAAAACGGCTAACCACAATTTCCTTAAGATTCTTTCAACGAAAACAGAGCTACCAAAAGAATGTAATCACCCAAAAAATAGAGACATTTGCGAACTGCATTGATCGACATCCACAAAGCTGAAGTGAACCCTGGATTTTCAGTTACTTATTCTTCTTCGCATGGACTAAGAATTAGCAGCTGCTATCTTTCCCCCCAAAGCCAGAAATTTCGGGTCAGTTCTCTCAGGAACAGTCTGTTGTGAGTGCATTGCTGTAGAAAGGCTGGAGTTATAGCAATCACGTGAGTCGAGTGTCTGGTTCCCTCTGAAAGCTAGCCCCGAGAATCTCAACGGACAGTAATCTTTTTATCTAAATTGGAAGGCTATCAAGTGTCAGGCCGACCTTGCTAATAAGTTGATAATATCATAGGTTTGTCTGAAGAAACATTGAGTGTATCTGGGTGCGCATGAGCTTGTATGTCCATGATACAATATAGAAGATTGAAAGAAACAAAAAGTGTTGTTCATCAAAGTCACTCTTTACATTCTTCTCTCACGTGTAAGTGTATATATATCTGTCCGCATGTGCAAACACAAGACACATACACCCACTTGTCACTGCTTGCATTCAAAAATGCACAAAGTAAAGGAACCATTTTAACCTCCACATTTATTTCCCACTACACACAAATATAAAAAAGCAGCTGACTGCTTCCAAACAAGGAAGAATAAATGTTAACATTAAATATTAAAAACATTATCAAAATAATGTTTATCTAATAATTATTAATTTTTTAAATACTGGTCTTCTCCATCACCTACTGCTAGAGGCTTGTTGAAACAACACAGATCTAAGGCTCATGGCAAAACCATTTTTTAAATATTGCAACATAAAGCACAACAAATAACAGAACAAAAATCTGAAATTACCTCTGCAATCAACTTGTCCAAGATCTTTTTTAAGTGTATAGCTGTATTGATGAAAGGAAACGAGTATCCTGCAAAATGTCCTAACCTATTCAAACTATTTATAATTTATTATTATTAAGATCCACGACCCAACATAAAGGAACAAGCAATGCATATATGTAATGTGGATTTTTAAGATTCACACTGACTGTAAAAGAGAAAAAGAAATGTTGAACAAGGACTGCTTTTCCCACCTCCAAAACTTTTCCCTATCCCTCCACTTTGCATTCTGTCCTTGTACCTTCTCAACTGTTGAAATATATATGAACAAATGCCATATAAACAGCACTTTTTTTGACATCCATCAAGTGTGCCTGAGGTTTACACCTCACTAAAATTAAAAAGCCAAGTCAATATTTTACAAAAAATAAACTGGCCTTTATATTGTTATCAACAGTTTTGTATGTTACCACAAGTATGCATAATGCCATAAATAGTGTAATACCCAATGACAATAATGTTCAACAACAATGTTGCATGCATCTTCAACAGTGATGACACAGGGTTGCAAAGCTTTATGGTTAAAACGATGAGCAATAAAATTTTTAGTACACCTTTCTAAAACAGTTTCCATAAACAGATCCTTTTGACAACACACTTCAAACAACTGTGCTATAGACTAAACAAAGTCAAATTTAAATAAATACATTATAGATGCTCTTAAACATCATTTTCAGGACTTAAGGTGATATTGTCAAAAAGCAATACAAGATTAAAACTGTTTAACTTTCAAGGAGGAGAATACTAATTATCAATGCACTCTTTAATTCATTTTAAACTGTTTTGATCATCTACCTGTGGTTACTCTGATCTATCTGGGCATCAAGATAAATGATTTTGGTGCTTATGGCTTTGAGAACGTATTAATCGCTGTGTAAATCTTATCTGTCATGTATTTGCCAAGTTATCATCATGGCTCATTCAATGGTGAGAAGGAAAAAAGAAAACCCAAAGCAAGGAGTGTACCCTTTGGGCTGGTCATGGTATTTAAATTGGTGTAACACCAAAATTCATCACAGATATGCAAAAATACATAAGATATAATGTGTGATGTTGACTTTCACTGAAATATGAAATCTCTATCAGATCTTTTAAAAATCGCCAAAATCTGTTCACTAGTCATGCTTTCCACACACAAAAAAATCTATGCGTGCATGTGTGTGAGAGAAAGGGGGGGGGGAGAAAATGGGTTTGAGAATGTGTTGTATCGATGCCAGCTGGTCAGTATAATCAAATGTTACTAATCTTTGACAAATTAAAAGAAAAGTATTTTGCTCCAACATCACTGTTTTCCAATATTTACATGTTTGATGAAACCATGCAGGGTAAGTCAGTAATTGAAGGGATGACAAGTAGCAATGAGAAAGCCATTAAGTTTTGTTGTGCCCTGTGATGTTTTATTGCCACTTTATAGCATACTGTTTCAGTTTCAGTACCAACTAGTAGCAGAGACAAGAACTGGAGATTTCAAGAACAAAGCATAATTCTGAAATATAATACAACTCATAAACCATGACCAGATGGAATAATATTGTCCAATATTGATCTTATGAGAGCATGTGCTTTATCAACATTTTTTCCCATGGTGTACATATGGATACAAAAGATACATATGAGATAGATAACTATTCTCAAAAAGAAAACAAAAGATACATATGAGATAGATAACTATTCTCAAAAAGAAAAAAAGCATAAGTACCCATCACAAATAGCAAGTTCCTCAAAATGGCAATAGTTTGTGAACAAGCTATCCATAAAGCAGTTCTCAATGTGCATGACCAAAAGTAAGATGATGATGGAAACACTGACAATGATAATGATGCTGGCAGTGGTGAAATCTTTTAATATCATTGAAACTCCAATATTATACTTCGAGCATTCCTTGATTTCAACCTGATTGCTACAATAAATAAAAATGTATGAATATACAATCTAAACAGCAGTAATATCCAATATAATAACCAAACCTAAAAAAATCAATAATCTATATAAATATAACACTCAACAAATAAAACAACGGTCCCACAGCTGTCAGGCAGTGAGCTGTGAGTGGTTCATCAGTTAGAATATTGCATGCAGAAGGAAGGAGTTCCAACATCTTCTGCCATCTTTTACATTTCCAGATTAATCAGGTATCCGGTATTGCTGGATGGGCAGGACTGTATTTTTTAGTAAAAAGCCTAAAGCGGCCTTGTACCAACAATCTTCCATTGTGAAGTTGCATGCACTAATAATCAAAGCCTCCATGGCCAATGATCTAACCATTAAAAGATAGATAGGGGTTATAAAAAACTGTATTAAAAAAAATCATTTCAAGCTATATAATAACATAGCCATTGAGTTTCCCATGTTGCCCAAGAACAATAACTTACCCTTGTTTTATAACTATGGTCCCAGGAAAACAGGCTGGTGATTCCAGCAATCAGAGTTTCTTTCCAGGACAGTGAAACTTTAATAATCAAAACAAATTTTTAAGACAAAAAAAATACAAAGCACAAAGCCCTTATATCTCTTTAGCTTGAGTTTTAAAACTCATGGACTGTGGTTAGAGCCTACCTTGTATGATAAAATAGACATATTTTTTATGATAAGAGTTTGTCAGTGGGTCAGATTCTGTATTTTTAGTTACAGAAATATGCATGAATTTCACTTCCTGTACATGTGAAAAACTGTCATCTTAGAAATTGTACATCTTAAAATGATTGTTCTGGCGGTAATGAAAGAGTCGGTAGTAGTTCATTATTTGGATTACACTTGGATTACAAAGTAAAATAAAAGACCTTTTACAAAGTAGTGGATTGATGAGAACCAAATGTCAAATGAATTTTTAAAAGTAGTTCGTAAGAATTACTGAGAAGGATTTTTATTGTGAAGCAAAAGCAATGTTTGATTTAAATATATAAGCATAAATTATATTAACATTAGCAGCAAAATAAGAGTGTCTGGTGCATTAAAACAAATAAGTGAATAAGGAATTGTCAATGTATTGAATCAGATGAAGGAATTACACCACAGCATGAAAATGTGACCAAAAAAAAAAAAAGGAGAGAGAAATACAAAGCAAAGACAAAAGATTTTTTAAAAAAGCTACGTGAAATTAAAAGCTAACCAAATGTTAACTTTGACTGAAGGTTTGTCTCATATTCATGAGCTTCTTCATATGATAAGCTACCAGGAATGCATAAACCTGGATCCTAAATGAGGTGTAAATATAGGTATTTCCTCATAGAAGTTCTACACTCTCCTATCAGCGATCTCCATCATATGACTAAAGATGCTAAAGCTATTCTAAGAAAACTCAAATATATTGCACCTTTTCCAAGCACTAAATTTTGTCAGTCAATACAATACCCTATAAAAATTGAAAACTTGTGGTTGGAACTAAAATATTGTTTTCAGCTTAGCTTTATATCTATTACAAACAAAAGTTATTTTAAGTTAAACTAAAAGGAGACTATAAATTCCAGGTATGCTAAATGATTAGAAATAGACATGTTATAATTGAATGACAGATGTAAATATCAGTAATCCTGACTATAGCTATTTTACAATATCATAAAATACCTGGCTCCAAAAAAAAGAGGTTGGCACTATTATAGTGAAACAAATTCATGATGGAAAAGTGTTGCCTTGTCTTCAGTTCTCTTAAAAATAAGTGTATGTCTGTCTGTGTGTGTGCACGCACATTATCTCATTCACATTCTAGTAATAAGAGTCTCGTTGCACTGGCATGCAATGGACCCATCTCCTGCTGCGCCACCACCATCTGCTTTGCTCAAGGGCTGCAATTCTTGCCCCTTGCCTTGAAAGCCACAGTCAAGAGTGTCCACCAGACCACACTTATTTTTGGGTACAACCAGCAGAGCTGGACGAATCAAGTCCTCCTCTAGCCAGCCAAAGAAGAAGTAGCCCAAGCCAAGACCCACCACACCTCCCACCAGAAGCCACACATTGTACGTCATGACTGCCAGCATTAAAACATAACCACCAATGAACTGCACCAGGTACAGCAATGTTTGAATCAGGTGAGCGGTGTTCAGGAAGTAGCGCCTAGAACAGTAGCAAAAATAGCCAAATTACCTCTTGAACAATCAATGATGTGTAAAGAATGCTGAATGCTCACATATTAGAATATTACCAGCCACCCATAGATACCAGCTTAATGTCAGCATCATCTCAGCAACAGATCCAATAGGCTTTTCAAAGTAGCAGTTCAGTTGATCACAAATGAGTAACTGAGACCATGTTTAAGCCAATTGGAACACATAAATATCAGTTAGCATTATATTTGACTTTTCTATGTAGATAAAACATTTCAGAAGCACTTCAAAATACCATAAAACATCTTAGACACAATAAAAATAGCATAACTAGATCTCATGTTCATTACTACCAACCATTTGTCTGCAACTTGGGCTTCTAAATGACTAAACCTTGTGGCAACTTCTTTATAAGTACAGATATCCAACTCAGATGTCTATTAACCAGGGAGTGCTGTAAATGTTTTAATAAGCCATCATCCTCATGCTGCTGCTCATAAAATGCAACTTAAGCTGATTTAACTCAATGGACATGAGCTCTCTACTGCATAATTTTAACTCCTATTGCTTTAATCTGGAGTGACCGAAAAAAAGGCATGATGACTATTATTCAAGATCTTTGGCTTGTGTGTTAACATTTTAGCACATCAGATGGCTCTTTCTGATGATTACATTTTTCTGATAAATTCAACTGGTATTTCTTTAAAGAAATCTGAGCTATCTGTATGACACCATCCTGAAATTTGTCACTTACTGAAATGTTTCCGGAACAATCTATCAAAAATATTTATAAATATTAAACGAAAAAAAACTTTTGCTATGTGCACAAGAAACACTATTGATGTAAATTTGTTCCTTTATCTGTACAGGTCTTAACAAGTTTTTAAAGATGCTTCTTGCCAATAAAGTGAGATGCACTGTAGAAAGGAAATATGTCTTTACTTTTAACCTTCTCTTCCACTTCAGCCTACCTCTGAACATGAATTAATTGTTCTAAGAAAACAATTTTTGAGTTGAAACACCTACAAAGAAGAGATGCTAAAACTGATTTAAAATACAAGCTAAATATGCTAACCATAAATAGACCATACTTAATTGCTCATTTAAAAAAAGGTAATGTTCACCAACCTACAATTTACGTTAGGACATTTGCGCCCAAGCCGATGTCGAAGACACTTCAAACCCTGGTAAGCTATTCCCAAGACAACCAGAGCAAGGGCAGATAAAAAAGCCTCTGCAAAGATAAATCCAATCATTATGTTACCTTGGCAACTAAAAATCAAGTCATACTACAAGTAGCCATGGTAACTTGAAAAGTATTTAAGAACTTAAAAGATGATCCTAGATGATATATAAAGAGTCCATGTCTCGAATTCTAACCCACCTGGTTCCATTTTCTACAGACTCTGAGTCTTTGAAAAAGCAGCACAAACATGGATGTGAAAAGATTTGTCATGGTTTTTAAGGGTTAACTCTATAGCAGGGTTTAAACTACCTGGTTAAAAAAAAGCCAGACATTAAATAATAGCTACTATCTGTCTCTCACAATGCCTTTAAATGAATACATTAGAATATAAATACAGTAACATGATATGCAATAAATAAGTTGGATTCCACTGAGGAGAAGACAAAAATAACATAGAGACAATGCAAACTGCAATGAGTTTTTATAAACACTAACAAGAAAGAAAATTTAATTTACCTTTCTTTGAGTGAAGAACCCATGACTCAAATAAGATAGCATCACCATACTGAATGTGAAAGGATGTCTAGAAAACAATGAAAAGTTTCTGTTATGCCACCATCCAAACTTAAAGACCAACCTGAAGGTTTGCTGGTTTTTTTTTTAGATATCAGTAGATATAGGCGATATAAAAACCAACCTGTAAATTTCAGCCTCCAAAGCCCATCTGTTCATTAATTATCTGCTATATTCACACCTACAATTAACAAGCGCTGATAACAGTTGTTATGTTGATACACCATTCACAACATTGCCTGCAGTCAACACCAATCAGAGAGAGAGAGAACGAGTGACACTTTGGATTATTTGGACGCTCATGGTTCTGAAAAACTGCTACTTTAGCAGACTTTCAACGTCTGAATAGTGTCGCTCTGATTGGTGTTGACGGCTGGCAATGCTGTGAATGGTGTACCAACGTGATGTAGTACACTGTTAGCGGAGCTCATTGATTGCAGGCACGAATCGTGTACTTTGCTAGTGGATAATTAATGGATGGATTTTGGAAGCTGAAATTTACAGGTTAGGTTTATATCGCCTTATCTCTCCTACTGATATCTTCAAAAAATGCAAACCATTCAGGTTAGCCATTAATGTAGATTTTCTTGGCTAAGCTGATCGACATGCTTGCACAGAAAGATAAGTCACTTTTTAACAAATCCAAAAATTAATTTAACGATGAATGTACGTTTTCTTTTCTTACAAAGAGTAAATGAGTTAACATTTATCACAAGATAAAATGCATTTCTCAAAATGACTAATGATTTTTTCATGTGTGTGCAAAACCTCTGAGCCAAAAAAGAAAACAAACTTTCCATGAAAAATCCGCTGGCAGATTATATGGGGAATTTGTACAAAGACTTTGTGGTAGTGGTTTGCTATTTATAGTTATTCCTAATTATCTGGCACACGTATAACAAGGATTTATGTGTTGTAAGGTGGGTCTCCATGGGGAGAGTTTATCTTTGAGCTTTTTGTTTTTCCTGTTACCTCTGGAAAAAATTGTAATGGTCATCAAATGAATGCATAGATAGGTATATGCAAATGGACAGGCACACAAGTTAATGTTTTTGACAAACATTTTTACATGTACAAACATGCCCATGGTGCATGTATAAAGTTGAAAAGTTATGAAAAATGTGAATGTATGCAAAGAAGGTAAGGTTGAGAGAAAAAATGCAAATGACACCACGCTGGTGTGATTACCTTGTGTGGCATGATGTGACTGAGATGAAGACAAGAAATGATAACTTCACACCAAGCACCTTGCCCTTTAAATTTCTTTTCACTTGTTGCTACACCTGGCATAAAAAAGCACATCTAAATGCTACATTACTTGAATGATGTCTTAAACATTCAAATCCTACAATTACTGAAATAAACATAATGTAATGCTAGTCTACATGTGTAGTCCACTTCATTATATAGAAAAGAGTGTAGTCATATGTTCAAGCATCATGTCTTTTCATAAGCACTTTAACAAAAACTTAATTTTTTTTAGTACAAGACTTTACACAGCTCTGTTTGTATATGCTTGAGTCACTGGTAAAGAAACTAATATGTTCAAGAAATCCCAATTTTGCAAGAAATGATTGGGTGGGAAATCAATGTAGGAGGCTGGTATTTGCAGAGATCAATAATAGGACAACATACAAAAAATCTTCTTTAAATCTTAAAACAACATTGTATCAACATAAACTAGCTTACAACTGTCGTACAACTTTTAAAGGCATTTATACCGTTATCTGAAAGTTTATTATTAGCACACTGACCGCCATGGCAATCCGAGTCTTCCTTTGACACTTATACCTTTCATGGCGTTTCGTGAAGTCATTTAAGTCACCGTCCTAGTTAACGAACTCCAAAAACCAAACACTTTGTGCCCCTTCTCGCCATCTCACAAATGAGGATGTTTAATTTGAGCCGATCTGAGCACTGAACCATTAAGTAATAATGTAACCAGTTTTCAAAGTTTTCACAGAAACTGATATGCAATGTATTGTTAACGCAGACTTTTAAAAATGTGCTAATGCGGTAGTGGGACAAAAATAAGTTGATCATGTTAGGTTTTTTTTCTTCGCCTAACATTTCAACAAGGTTACGTTACGTTTAATGATTTGTATGATTTACTGATTAGTATATATCCGTCTCGATCTGTAAAATTCATCAAAATACTATATTTTTCAAGGAAAGGGAAATTTGGATCGACCATCTAGGAAACGAGTGACCCAACAAAACTGACTAGGACAGGACATGAACTGACAGTCATGTGTCAGACTTCAGGGATGACCAATATGTCACTTTAAAGAAGCAAGTGTCGTAACTGACAATTAAGCCTGTGTCAGCGAATGTTGGCGCCCTTTGATTTTATTATTACTGTCTTCACAAAATTTCACGTTGTCGCTTAAGTGTGACTGTAAAAATCGTTGTAGGGAAGAGACTTACCTTTGTAGCATCTCGCCACTGTCAGCGTCGTTAGGAGTGGCTTATGTACAAGCGGAGCCCATAGACGTGTTGCGTCAACGTCAGGGGAGACTACTGAATCCGTCAGACCAGGCTAGAGTTATCTCTAAGCCCCGGTGGTGGAAAGATGCTTGTCGAAGGTGGTAATAAGAGAGTGTTGATCTGAGCCCAGTTAAGTACTACAGTATACGGGCATTCCCCAGTCCCAGTTCTTTAAGACATCTCTCACGAGTCACCTTGCGTGATCTCCCATTTGTACACTCGTCATTTGAATTTGTTAATGCAAGACTTTCGTTGCCAAAGAAGTTCATCTTATATAGACCACCACCCAGCACCATAAACAAATTGACTGACAACATGTTTCTGTCAGAACTTCATGATCTGTTTGATCGCTGCAACACGCTCAGTGTCGTACCTGTAATCGTAGGTGAATTTAATGTCTTTTTGATGTATACAAAAAGGATTACGGACCAGCTGCTTTGATATCTTCCAGCTCACCCAGTCACCGAGCCCACTCACGTAAAAAATCTTATGTTCGATTGGGTGGTGCACAGACCTATTGATCATGTCATACGTATGGTTACTGTCTCAAATGTGCTGTCTTCAGATCATTATTGTTTGCGGTTGGATCTGTCAGCCACTGGCGCAGCACTGACACCAGTGTTGCGCACTCTGCGCCGTCTTCGTGACATGGACACGTCTATGTTTCGTGATGACTTGGAAACGGAACTGGCCATCTGCCTCTCAACCTCTGCTTACAGGCTTACTGCTGTTCTCCGCTCCATACTGGAAGCCCATGTTCCTTCTGTGTGTACCCAAGTTCATCACGCGCCATGGTACCCCAGCATTCGCGTTGAGCTGCGGAGAGCTAAGGCGAAGCGTCGACGAGCTGAGAGGTTGTGGTGTAGTAGGTCTGGGTTGACTGTCCATAAACAGATGCTAATAAAGGCTGCCAAGCCTGAAGTCATCCACCTTGTTTATTTGGCCAAAACTGAAATTCCTCCGTGCTCACATTAGCACTTGTTTGTCGAGTAGGAGCCTATATTTAGGACATGCAACCACCTATTGGACCTCACGATCAGGCCGCAAACTGTCTGCGGTCATTGCACCTGCTTTACTGCCTGAGGACTTCAGCCAGTTTTTTTTTCCCACAAAATGTTTTACAACCAGGCTAAACTTGATCAACTGCTTGTGCACACTTCAGCTCTTGCTAACCACGTCGACGATCTGGCAATGCCAAAGTGCTCCTTTGGTTCCTTTCAGCCGATCTCGGAAAGTGAGCTTAGGACCATCTTACTTCAGTCAAAACTCACAACTTGACTACTGGACCCAATTCCCACCCCATTACTGGTAAACTGTCTCGACATCCTACTCCCTGCTCTCACAGAAATAATAAATGATAACTTGTCCTCTGGCATCTTCCCCACTACATTCCAAACAGCCTATAAGTGAAACTGCTGTTAAAAAACCTTACCCTTGACATCAACGTGCTAAACAGTTACCGCCCAGTCTCAAACTTGCCATTTCTTTCCCAAATCCTTGAGAATGTAGTTCTCAAACAACTTCTGTCCTATCTTAACTCTGAAAATTTGATTTCTCCATCACAGTCTGCTTATCGCCCTTTTTCACAGCACTGAGACCATCCTGATGAAGATGACAAACGACATTGTTCGCTCTGGATATAGGTGACATCTCATTTCTTTCCATGTTAGACCTGTCTGATGCTGTTGATATTATAGAGTATAGACCAAACTAATCACATTCATAGACTCAGTACTCTCTATGGCATCTCGACAGGCCTCCCCCTTCACTTGTTTCACTCATATTTCTCAGGCAGGATTCAGTTATAGTGGATGCTGTGTGTCTCCACCAGTCTTTATTTGGCGTCCCCGAAGGTTCTGTACTTGGTTCTATCCTCTTGATCGTCAGAGGATACTGCATTTTAAATGCATTGACTTTCATTCTCCCATCCATGCTTCTATCCTTTGTCCCGTAAGTCCACGGGGGCTGCAGTCTCGCGTGGTCACCGGTCACTTCGGCCCACAAACACAATCGACCCAGCCATATCGACCTCGAACCAAGAGTCACATCAAACTCGGCCAAGACCGAATTGAACAACTCGCATGTTTCTTTTGACAATATTTGATGTGAATAGCTACTAATGTCATCAACGATCAAATCTTAGGAAGTCTTAGTTCGACGACTTTCGGCGTTAGTTGTTTTTTTTTTCTCTTATTCCTAATCACCCCATTGGAGCATAGGGCCGCAAGTCGTTAGTTTTACATAGGTCGATTTGGTCTTGGCGAGGGTCGATATAGTTTTGTGGTCTCTCTTGTTTGAAGAGCAGACCAGGCAGTGGTCTCTAAGCGGATAGGACTAACAGAGGTGCATGGTGCTATTCGCTTCTCCACATGGGCTGAGTTCTTTAGGGCGATCTTCTTGATGCGGCTATCGACACTGCAAGGACCCCGGTCCTCAGGCGAAAGATCGACGTAGCAACTGCTGTGTCTTTCATTTTGGTGCAAAACTGGATCTTCATTTGTGATTATAACAATGAGATATAATCTTGTTGAGACTCAGAAAACGAAAAACCACTTATTCAGTCACATTATGAACAGCGCTCTCTCTCTCACACACACTCACACACACTGATTAAAGAGCGCACAGCAAACGATCGATTTGGAAATGAAGACATGTTGGGATGTTACGGTAATAATTGCCTTGTGGAAATACAAAACCCTTCCCCTACTCCAAATACAAACCTTGACAGACGACACAGGACAAAAGACAGGCTGAAGGAAGACAATTGTAGGAAGGAAACATTTCATGGTTGCACTCCATTAATGGCAAAAAGCTCTGTAAGCAGACTCCAACCTCACTCAATGTAGACGTCATCAGAGACATCCCTGGCGCTTTCTTCGGTGCTACCTTAGAAACAATAGGTCACGACGACGTACAACGATGACGTTATAGGCGGTAGACGCGCACCTGTTGGCGTGCCATCGGTCGAGCCAACCCCCCATCCCACACACACACACCTTTCAGGCAAAAAAAAAAAAATTGAGTTGGACTGGTTTTCCCACACAGACTGCAAAGCCCTAACGACGCTATCAGCATTGTTGTGTGGTCAAGGCCAGCTCCCTGTGGTCGTCAAGGGAGCGAAAGGAACTCACGCTGACTTCAGTTTGAGAAAGGCAACAAAACCGCAGTACGACTCGACCAAAGCGACTCGACTGTTGTTATCACTGACAAGAGGTGATTCGATGGTCACCGCTCCATTGGACCAAGTTGATTGGTCCACTCACTATAGTCGATTTGACCACGACCCTGAGTCGATTCGATCACATCCCTGAGTCAATTCAATCACAGAGTACAGACGTTATTATTCAATGTAATGACGCATTCATTCCTCTTTGTGTGTAAAGACTATGTTGTAAACACAACACGATATTTTTTCTAGATAAATTATTCTCGAGATAATAGGTCAGCCACTATTGTTATCACAGGAAAAATAGACACTGAAGTAATGTGGTGCATGGATATATACCTGTGTCTGTTCTTCCTCTAATCTGTATTCTCCACATCCTGATCCTCCCCTAATGCAAACTCGTCTTTCGATGGAAGCACATTCTCAACAGCAACTTGGTCTGTGTGTCCTCTCTCCTAGGGTGTTGCGTGAACCCGACTTATAAGTCTTAAGGAGAAAATATTTTATCACTGATGATGTTGTCGGTAGATTCGTGTAGTAACTTTAAGTGCTACAAGCAAATCTCTCACAGATTAGACTATAGAGACAACGCGTCTGCAGCCTGGAGAGGGCTTGAGTCATTAAAAGCCATTGTGTACAAATTTTAGAGGGACAGAGAAAAGTCAAAGCGAGAACACCGGCGATGAAACCGCCGGAATGGCGCCTGGCGCTAGAGGACAGGTGTGAACGTTAGCTGGAAGCCCCACCACCTTCAGGCACAGAGAAAGAGAGAGGGATAAAGCCAAGACGTTTGGAGTATAACGCAAATGGCTGATAAACATTTGATCCAAATACGTGCAGTCATATTTTATAAGAACCACCTAGAGAAATAATAATAATAGCACTTTAGACAGCTGACAGCTAGATTAGTGCTTAGCGCCGTACTATGGCTCATGGACTTAAGCCTCTTAATTGCTGTACAGTGCGAAAGTTCCTGGCACTTTGCTGATGAAATACTGAAAGTTAAGATTAAGGAAGCAGACATTTAGCATAACATCACCGCAACCAAGAACTAGCACTTAGACGCCAAAATTCTCGACGTGACCCACGCGAGACTTGGCGAGGAAGTGTCACAAACCGCTGAAGGACAAGCGAGGCGATACCAGGGTGCATGTGCGAGAGGGGTGGGGAGTAGAGAGGGGAAGAAGGAAGAGTTGTCAGTACTCGCTAGTCTTCTCTAACGAGCCCTTTCACATCTGAAGGGAGCAGCGACCCTTCTCCCACACCTCCCCTCTCCCTATACTTGCCCCTCCCATCCTCCGCTCCCTCAGACCCCCCACCCCATTTTACACACACAGTACGAAATTCCTTTAATTTATTTTTTCTTTCCCTCTCAAAATAAACATCTGGCAGTCCATTGGTCGTTGCTGAGGGTGAACCTAACCACTACCCTTTTTTTTACCCCACCCGCCAAAAACTCAAGCAAAATGAACAAACTCAACAATTACATATTCTAAACATTAAATTAAAGATTAAAATTTTTTATTCTTTGCTTCTTGCTATGGGGAGAAATCTCATTTGGGTCTGTCCATTCCACTACCCCTTGCGCCACAGACAACTGCCTCGTTCGCCTCATGGTAGAACGACCCCATATCTTCTTGCAAAAAGATGTTTGTAATTTTGTACTTCTTTCAAACAAATGTATCACAAGGAAACTAATTACAAGGAATAAAACTATTTTTTTACGTGAATCGTGAATTTGCGCGTAATTGTTTTCAAAGATTTCATTCGAGACAATAATTTCTTCCTGACACTTATACCGTTCATGGCACCTTTCTTAACACATTCCCTCTAAGCACACAGAAAAAGCAAAGAAAGAGGAACAATTAAAATACGCGGAAAAGGTGAGAGAAACAAACGAAAAAAAAAAAAAAAAAAAAAAAGGCGAGAAACGAAGAGTTTCCATCTTTGATGACATCAGCTGTCTTTATCGCAGTATTTCAAAAGGAGATATAGATGAAGACAGGAGTTCTCATCGCTAATGGCACGATCTGTCTTTATAGCCGTAGTTCACTATAGTCCGAGAAGCAATGATCGACTAATTGCTCATTGTGTATCTTTCCTGGTAAAGGCCCCATCAGTGACATCTAAGTGACACCTGTGGCTGAACTAGATCATCGTGATATCATCTCAGCAGGGACATTGTCTTGTCTGTGGCTTCAGGTGTTCATTCGCAGTGTAGTGTAAAAAGGCCGACAGTCGTGTAGTCTCCGCTCAAGTTTATAGAGATATAGCGTGCTGTATGTATATTTTGGCGGTGATCTTGAAGGGCAAGGGTTGCCATCTGACGATCACATCATACTTTGTCACCGCAGGTTGGCCGATGGTACTCTGAAGATCATCTTTATCCCTTCTCATCCTTCCCTTTTCCATCTCATCCGCTCAATGATAAGGTGCTGGATAACCTGCATAAGATTTTTGAAAAAAAAAAAAAAAGTAGAACGAGTTCAGCACTACACTGAAACTAAGTGAACACCCCCTATCTCCTGCCCTCCTTCATTTCCGAGACATAAGGTTTCAAACGGCGGAGACAGGCATCACAAGCCCGTGGATATAATTATCTGAGCAGTCATATACGGCAAGCTATTTACCGTGTTTTGTACAGTCATTTGTCGTTTCCCTCTCGTAGGTCTTTATGATGGCATGGTAATAAAAACCTTTACCACCACTACTGACCTCGATTTCTCATGAAACCGCTGTTTCACGCCTGGTACATTTCTAAAGGTAAAGGTCTTAAAAATAATTTTAAAAAACCAACTCTGTTTGGGGTCATTGGAGAGTGAGGTATTAGAGATACTTTTCTCGGGACCAGCTTCCAGGTTTTTAGTGCCTCTCGTTGCTTTATTTCCCCAACCATCTAGGAGCTAGGTACCCATTCCCGACATCTTGGTCCACTGGGGCAAACACGCTAATTAGCGTAAAGATCATCTATGACTGGCTACCACGTGGGTATCGAACCTGCTAACCTCCGGGTTTGGATGTTCTAACCACTCGGCTATCCACTTTTCAATTCTTAATAAAAGAACAGCCTCAATTAACTAGGTAGCAGCACTTTAAGAAGGCACTGATGATGTAATGTTTCTTTTTCAATTAAAAAAAACAACCTGAGTAGACCCGAGAACGGCGGAGAAAGAGAGAGGGAGCACTTCTTCAAGTCACAGTGGCCATCTCTGACCACACAGCTGACACATTATTGACTCTGCATGAGTTTTCCCCAATGTCTGCCTTTCTTTCTTTTCTCTTCATCTCCACTTTCTTTTTATGACAAAGCTCAGACTACAAAACGTTTGGTACATATGCACTCGCTGTCCACTTGATCGGCAGACGTAGGTTTTTTTTTTATTGCATGTAACAAAAGGCCATTGTTAGAGGATTTGAGAAATGGAGGAAATCGATGAGGGCAGACAATCCTAGCGCGTGAGCTTAAGTGCAGGTGAGTTCAGATGCAGAGATGGCTGGCCAGGATAAGCAGCATATGGTAGACTGCCCGTTAAACTCTCTCTCTTTCTGCGTGCACGAGATCATCGATCTCCTAGTTTAACTAACACCGGAAGTGGGATACAAATGAGATGAGTTGAGCTCATTGCGAGCTTCGCGAGTGTGAACGCTGTAACAGTTATTAAACCAGTCAGCTATATACAGTGATCCCTATCGCCGGGGTTACTCTTTTTCTCTCTCTTTTTATTTCAATTTAATATTCTTTTAATTTGCTTGAATTAACTTTTGTTATGTTTTAAAATTTGAAGGCAAAAATAATCAAAATTATAAATACTTTAAGTTTATAAATACCGATATACCGCAGTACTCCGCAATACAGAGTTAGGTGAGGTAAAGGTCATCCCCTAACCTTTTCAGGTCGCTGCTGCTGCTGCGGCTGAGAGCACGGCAGTGTCCTCGCGACTAGCTACCCCTCGACAACCAGTGGTGGACAGTCTCAGAATTGCCTTGGCACTCTACTGCCACTGCTGGCGGAGATCCATGGGTCGCACACCGTTGCCGCAGGCAAAGGAACAAGGGCGACGATGAGGACGATCTCAGGCGACAGTGGTCTGGCATCTGCTCCAGACGACCAAGACCCCAGTGACACCCAGGCACAGTATTGCTACCCCGGCGGTGTTCCCAGGAAGCAGGTGGCAGAGTTGCTGTTGCCGGTTCGTCGGTGTATCCCCTTCTCATTGTCTGCGAGAACGGAGACCCCTTCCTCACTCTTCACGGTCCCAGACTGCAAGTGCCAACAAGTAGAGCTATGCGTTCACGTAGAACAGGCCTCCCTCAGACTTGCTGGCTAACAGATAGGACGATGCTCAGAGACGTTAGTCCCTGCTGAATGTATTGGGAAAAGGCCTCGACTACAACTCTGTCCTAGCCTATATACTATCAGATCACGTGACCCCTTTCAACTACATCTAACTTGCCCTGAAGCTACATGTATCGACCTTTGACAAAAGTGACCACATCCCCTTGCGCTATACTCGACCCCTATATCTATCGTTCATCTTTCCCACGGTCGGCCACATCAACCTCTAGCTCCCTCATTCAGCTACATTGTACTGTGCCCAGTCGGTGGGAACGAGAACAAACTCGATCTGTTGTCCGGGGCTATACCACTGAAGCGATGATTGTGGCGCCCCTTACGTAATCGGCCGCGATTACCAGGCTCAGTTAATGCAGGAGGAGATAAACATTCTTACCCCTTTTGTCCAACTCACAGTCGGGTATCGCCCCAGGGCGACCGCTGCCCTCACCAGAGTTTTATCACCGGCTTCGGCCTTGAACCAGGCTGGTTCATGACACACCCCTTGCTGGTCAAATAAAAATTGTCAGCCAAGATATATACCCCGTTTCCAGCTTCTGACCAACGCACAATATCAGTGTTCTTATAATTATTCTCTTTAATCCTCATCACAGGCAACAGAACTTCCCTCGAATCATAGAAGTCTTCAGGAATTCCCATTGATTTTAGTTTTTTTCTGCGGCTCACAGTTTAAGTTTTTTAAAGTCTATATTTAGTAGAGCCTTTTGTTTTCGAGTCCAGGTTGTACTAGTTTAGTATGATTATGAGTTATAACGACTCAGTACAAATCTTTCACGCACTGAGCAAGCTTGGCAACGTTCATTTTCATTTCCTAGACATAAGAGTTCTTTAACGCCGAACAAACTTCTTGTAGCTGCAACTGTTTGAGATCGCTGACAAATATCTTCCTGCTAGGTCCAGCGTAGGATTTGTACTCGCGGTTATTCAGTGCAGTGCTCTCCGACTGAGGTCCCCGAGGCTTAAGTTGTCAGGCAGAACAGCAGAAAGTTCCTCTATGTACACCACTTGTGTTAGCAAGTGACCTCAATGCTTAGCAACTTGTAAGAGTTATCACCAGGAGACCATCGCTGCACTCCCTTGGCAGCTGAATCAAGTAGTTTATCCACCAACTAATATCCTAAGTCCATGGTTTATCTACATCGAACATTTGAGTCTAAATCGTGAACATGTAACACTCAGCTAATGCAATTTATTCAAAGAACACATTTAATGAAACACGTTTTGTTTTGTTGCTCTTGCTTAAACAATAACACTTTTTTTTCACATTATTAGTATTCATTTTATTTTGACCGATCATGCTTCATTTTTTGTGATTTGTGATCATTGACATGTGGATTTCACAACAGATTATTTGACTGATTGGATTCATGTATCTCTCCCCCAACCCGCCCCTCTCAAATCTTTGGGTAACATTTTTCGATACAGAATTAATTACATCACAGTCAATTTTGTTAATACTTTCCACTGCAGTTCATAAGCAATTGGACATTTAAAAATGTGTTGCAGTTAAGGATTTAGTTTTCAAGAACATATCCGGTCAGCAATGGTCTTTCACCAAGATGACAACTGGCTTTCACATAATTTCATATTGATTTTTTGCTTACTCTTTGTAAGCCTTTACATTTTAACGTTTGTGAATTTCATTTCTAAGCTATATTACATTTTTTTTAACTAGAGCAAACAATGTTTTAAATTCTTGAGTATTGTGCCGTTGTTTGCTGTTAAATGTCAAAGCAATAGAGGGCGATAGGCGAGTCTCTTCCGCCAGTTACTGGCAGGATTGAAGCTCATTTTTTTCTTAGTGTTTATGTTTATACTTAAATTATAATGTTTAAAAAATTCCACCATTTTGCTTCAGTTTCCTGGCTGTTTTGTTCTTGTCCTCCCTTATGTGGGTTATCAAGGAAGCTCATGTCCAATAAGTCTAGAATGACAGATGTCTGCACATAAAGAGCGGAAATCTCATAAAGCAGTATAGCAGTTTTTAAAAAGCCATTACAATATGTCCAGTCTGCTACAGAAAAGAACTCAAAAAACAAGTCTTTAGCGAGGGGATTTTATAGGAAATTAAATACACAGTATTGTTGTTTTATTTAAATTATATCAGAATTATTATGAATACATGAAACTATAGATGCTTTTGAATTAGATTTAAAGCATATTCTGAGATGGATAGAACTGTATGCCAGATCATTATCTGATACTTTGAGTCTGTGCTCTCAATCATACATACAGATGTACACTTACTGACAATTTGATTATCATCAGAAAATATCCAGTTGTCCAATAATAATCTTCTAAATTGGAAGCAGGTTATTTATAAAACAGATATACAAGAAAGCAGAAATCTTTTTTAACGTCGTGATGAAGCACAATAAATAACTAGCCATATGCTGGGATTCAGAAGCCAGCTGCTTGGGATCATAAATACACACAAGATAATGGGTGCTAGATTTGTAAGCATCTTTAAAAAAAACAACTGAGTCAATATGTTGTACACCATTAAGGATTTGCATTTGTTTAAGCACCTGTAGAATTCAATCTGTTGAGAAATGTCTAAAAATACAATTACGTAAAAAAAATGAATGGCTTTCTTTTATTATATTGTATTAAATTACGAATGCTTTTAATTGGCAATATAAAGTCACCAACGCAGAAGTAGTAAAATACCTGTCATGCCACAAAGCCACACGAATAATGCATTCGATTGTGTTAATCCATTAACGTGGACCACAGTTTTTTTTTTTCATATGTGCTTACATTATATACCTGGTTATCTCGATACTTGACGATACCTATCTTCCAACTACTACGTATTATTTTAAGAGTCGCGCACCCAAGGTTAACAATATTTAATTGTTTGTACTTTCTGCCTTTATGCTTTCTGTGTGCGCGCAAAAATGTCGGACAGGCCTCGACAGATTGGTGCTGTGCCCAGACGAGATCGCGTGCCTCCTTTCTTGCAAACCTCTATGCACGTTGCTCGGTGACCGAATCGCATTTCCAGCTTTCTTCAAGCGTAACGCTCCATATGCTTAGCCGGATATTAATTTTTTATGAAACAGAAGAAATCAAACAAAATCATCTAATTTAAACGTTAAATTTGCATGGTGCACGAATATTATTCTCTGATCATTTGCTGCATATCAATGTACTTCGAGAGTTGTCAAGCACGCTGCCTAGAAAATCGAGGTCGCCATCTTGAACTTATCGAGCACGAGCTGACGTCGTTACTCACTTCCTTACATGTCAACGCGCATTCCGCTCAAAAAGTAGTACCAAAATAAAATAAAAGTTTCTTTAAATAAGCAATAAAATCAACAACAAAATAAACAGTGTTTAATTTTTAGACGTTTTAAAAGGTTGCACAAACCAGAAAGGCTTAAAAGTATGCAATATTTTAAACATAAGACCTCAAAAACGTCCCGGATGGGAGCGTATGTAGATAGCTTGTGCTGACGCGAAGAGTCTGGCAACTGTTGCCCTAGGAATAAACGCCATAGCCACGGTAGCTGTGACGACTGTTACCCACCAACAAATCTAAGGTGATATTTCTGTATCTTCTGACTACCTGTCCATGTTGTTTACGTAACAAGTTTTCTTTTGCAGTCAATGGTATATTTTTAAAAGATGAAAAAGAAAACATTCTACTTATTTGATCGTTTTTATTATCGTGCATGTTGATGGTCGTTGTGTAAAAATGGCGAATGAGTGGAAAGCGTTGATGTTGAATACTGTGCATATGAAAAAGGCGGCATTTTCAAACTTGAACGGTTGTACATTTGTTGAATGACACTTTGTAAAGGGCATAATTCCATTTTGTGGAACTCAGAATAACTTTAAATTCATCGTACTTTTTGATCACGAAATTACTTGAAGTGGGTCATGTGATGGCGGCGTGCTGGGATACAAGGGCAGGTGGAAACACGCGTTTCTGGACTGCCACTATGGCCACATTCAAGTTGCTTAGTAACATTGAAGCGCGGGTTCCCCTTCAGAGGGGGACAAAGATAAGACTAACCCAAATAAATGTTGATAGCATACAAGCAATCCTTCACTCTTTTATTTCGTTTAAATAAAGTTGTGCGTTTATTTGTTGTATTTACGCTACATAAAATGTACGTTTAAGTATGTGTCAATTGTAACAGAGACTGTTGAAGCTCATAAAGCTCATGTTAATTTTTACACAGCAATAGTTAGCAGATTTTATGTGGTACATTTTATTTAAAATGTTAAACACGCAACATTTATATCTGAATTTGTTAAATTAAGATTTTGTTCCACAATTGGAAACACAATTTTAAAACATTGTATATTTGGTATTTGGCAGCATGACTAGGACTGTGTACAGAAATTCCTCACCTGTTGTGGTGGTTATGTTTCAGAGACCCCCCATCAATAGGTAAAAATCCATGAAGTAGCAGCATTATATTTATTTCATTATTTATATGTATTTTAAGGTTTAAAAACCCAACCCCCACTCCTATAAACCTTTCTCAATCTCTTATGAGCACTTTATATGCTCTTAAATACTTCTTATATAAATACCTTTATACTGCATAATCCCACAATATAACATAATTTCTGCAATATAGAATTAGATATATTTATAAAAAACAACATGCAATACAGTGTAGCCACAATTAGTAATAAATAAAGTAATCAGTAAAGTGAGGGATTATCGTAATACAGGCAGTCCTTGACTTACGACATTGTTCTGTTCCTACGTCGCGTCGTAAGCCGATTTTCATTGTAAGTTGGAACATACGTACATACTGTATGTAAATAACATACTGTAAGCACTTATCCTATTCTAACACAGTAATTATTAAAAAACATATAAAATACATTAATTTTTCACCGCGCACAGCAAGCACGAAGTTCGCATTATGAAGTTTACGACCAAAACCAATTAAGTCGAAACAAGGCTCTATACAGTAAATAGGAGATGTGTCGTAACCACGAAACATCGTAACTCGAGGCTGACCTAACCCGAGGACCGCCTGTATAATAATTTTGTATAAAGTTTGTCGTAACTAGCTCTTGCCTTGCCATAATTTGTTTGTATAAATATTTTGTTTAGTGTTTATAACTTTAAGTGCGGTTTGCTTCTAAGCCAGAACATTGAGATTTGGCATCTGCATTTCAGGAAAGCCATCATTTAGTTAAGATATTTTGTTTGTTTGTTTTTTCTTTTTTTTTTAAAATTTGCTGATTTTTTTTCAGTTAATTTTAAGTCATATTTAAGACCAGACTGACAGATACTGAGAAGGTTGGTGAGGTGGGAAAGAAAAGAATTAATAACCGCATTGAGTAAATAAAGAATTTCACTTTGAATGATGTTTAATTGTGTAATAGAACCTGATGGCCAGAGATTTTTTTCTAGATATCTATATGACTGTTTGATAGTTATATCACCTTTGTAAAAACTTTAAAAGGAGTGTTCCCATCTCCCCCAAGCGTTTTTCTCTTTAAAGAAATAACTGTAACTGTCACTTTTCTCTGTTTGCATAACTGTTGTTCTTGTTTATTTGAATTTATCATTGAAGGGATTTGGTAGGATTCAAAGAAAGAAATATAAATCTGTCTCCTATAATATCTTTTTCCGTAGAAGATTTCAGCAGTATTTCAACAAATCATAAAACACAAGTCTTCATATGCAGGAAGCCCTGATTGGATTATCGTCACAAAAGCTTGTGCTAATTCGGATGCAGGGCCTCCTGATAGCTGGGTATCGTGCAATACATTGCTTCAATGGTGGGGGGTGGGGCCTCTGCATCTGAATTATCACTCATTATCATGACGATAGTCTGCCTCGGGCATTCTGCATGTAAGGCCTGAATAAAACAATATGGAAGCAAATGGAGGATAATGAAAAATTGAATGTCTTAAAAATAATATATGGTGGAATTGCGCTTTTTCTCCTCTGATGGCTTTTAGCTGTATGATCCATTTTTGATTATAACAGTGGTGTGGATAGGGACATTTATAGTTTTAATTAACATTTACATTTTTTTGAATGAATTGAGCATGCTGGGAGCAACTGCTGGGTACTTATCTTTTATCTTCCCATATGGCATTCCTTAGACCCGCGGTTCTCAAACGCTGTTATATGTACCCCTAGGTATTATGCAGGGGTACGTAGTGACATAAATAAGCACACACCATTATGAAAATAATTTTATGTGTAAACTTATGCGCAAGAGGTACCCCTGGATATTCTTTCAACCTTTGGGAGTACAGTTGCGAAAAAGGTTGCAAATCTCAGCCTTAGACAACATGTTTGCACGTTATGTTACATGCACCCATGTGCGCATGCTGAGTGCCTGTGGATGTTCTTTCACCCTTTGGGAGTACAGTTGCAAAAAAAAATTGCAAATCTCAGCCTTAGACAACATGTTTGCACGTTATGTTACATGCACCCATGTGCGCGCACGTGTCATTTTTTGTAAAGCGCCATGAGTTTGTCTATAGAGCTGGGATATGGCACTAAGTTAACGTTATTATTTTTAAATTCTATATCACACCATAATTGGGTGCATGTTTGTTCAAAATAAATTTATTTTAGCAGATTTACAGAAATAGCTGAATTTTGTCTTAGAGGAGCTTCTAAAAGTAGAGAGATATCTAAATAAACAAGCCGACCATTGTATGGTTATTTTTGGGGTGGTTTAGTTTTATTTAGGGAACCGTTTAAACCCTAGAAATGTGATGTAGTCACCGAGAGTTCAGGTTGAATTCTTTCTGGTAGAGATAATCCAGCAGGCATTTTGTGTATAACCTTTCTGTATTGGTTCAGCCCACAACGAGAAGGTAATTTGTATTAAAATAGTTGAAATCCAAATGTACCAGCATCATGGTTATGAAATCTGTAACAGCATTAACCATCATGACTGTATTTTAGCACATATAACAGAATTTTTTTTACATGCTTTTGCCTCTTGTTAAGCGAGATTAGTTGTGCAATACGGGCAGTATTATTAGTGTATATATATTACTGCCATAGCCTGATTCAAGTTTTTAACTTTCTATTTTTCCTTTTTTTTTTCAAGGCAACATCCGATGGCAACCCAAACTTATGTAACAGATCTTCAGGCAATGAATCCAAATGCTGTACAGGTGAGTAGATGATTTTCCACTATATTCAGGTATCTTCAAGACTTAAAGAGGGAAAGAGTAATAAAGACAGTTTTGCTAGAAGGTAGAACCAAAAAGATCAATATACATGGTAGAAGACAAACAGCATCAGGTGTGTTATGAGGCTGCTTTTATTTGACTTGTTTTAACTCCCAGAGTTGAAAATAATGATAAAACTGGGCTCATTGGCATATAGAGCAACTGCAACAGGTGAGCATGTCTTCACTCACACTGATTGCACTTTCAGATTCCATACATAACCTAGGTGTGTATTTAGATTCCAACGAAATCCTGCCATCATCTTCCAAAAACAAACTAATAAAGCAAGCAAATATAGATGTATTTGAAGATAGTTAACATGCAAATGAAAAGTGCTGAGCATAACACGAGGGATGAGAGGGGTAGAATCTTGTGTAACACAGATGATGACCTTTCCTTGCCAGGCTTTTGGATTAGATCTTACTGCTGATGGGGTAAGTGTTCATGTTGGTTTGGTGTGGCTTTATTTACCAGCTCATATTTGACAACATTTTTCCTGCTTTATTCGTTGATTCTTTATTAGAATTTTTGTTCTCATTCTAAAAAACCCAATTATTTTGCATTTCTTAAATAGAATTAATGTCCCTTAAGGAGATGTTTGATGCTGATTTTAAAAGTTCTTGTAAAAAAGAGCAACACTAACCTAGGATCAGGTGCACTGTAACCTTTGGAATGCTTATATACTTTATACAGAATTGTTTTGAACAGAAACATGTTTTATTAATTTTTTGTTAGTTCTCTGTCTTGTATACAGATGCCGACAACACTGAACAAAACAAAAGCATTTCCAATATCAAAACAAGATATAACTGTGGTTCATACTAAAAGTTTTCTTTGGATGTGTTAGTAAATTACAACAGTCAGTCTTCCAATTTTCTAAGATTTTACAGGCATGGTGGACCATTTGCACCATTCAGATTTAATGGCTTAGGGACCTCTTTAAATTTTAGTATCTATTAGCTGTTAAGCTCCTTTATAACCCAGGAAATAATGTAATATATAGCTTTGATAACAACTTTTAATTTATATATTGAAAGATAGGAATAGTGTACACCTTACATTAAATTTTGGATCTCGTGTCCATATTTGCAGATATTAAATGTTTCATAACATTGGGTAATTTAGATAGTAAGAGGGCATAAAGAAGAGGATGTAAGAGTTATTAAAGGTTTCACTTTGTATGATGTTGAAACCAGTATTTATAAAAATTGTATTAGCTATAGGTCAAACTCATGTTTTCATAGTTCAACAAAACTAATAAACCATTCTTATTATTATTTTTGTAGAACTTAGTAAGTTGGACATCAGATGTCATGTAGGTCATGCCATTCTAAGCCCAATTTCATGAAATTAAAGAAAAAAATGCAGAAACATGTCGCTGTGTGGGTTTTGATGATAAGTGAGCAGAAATCTCTTGACTTTTATGTTGAGCTCAAGCGAGTGCACATTTTGTGGACACAGTATCATATGTAATGTTCTAGCACTTTTGCAGTGAAGCTTGCTACAGCATTTTGATGCTTCATTTGTCTTACCATTGTATATGGTCACTGGATTTGCTTTTTGTTTACTAGCATTGCCATCAAAGATTATTGGTCAATTAGTGATTGATTCATATTGAAAAGTAATGTTTTATAATTAAAATGTCAGAGAACCTAGAAATTAATAACATAATACCAACAAAACTAGGAGTCTGACAGGTACGTTTTTTTTTTTTAACCTGAAAAAAATAAGAAATGCTAGAGGTCATCATGCTACGGCAGATATTTAACGATCAACATTAGTTTGAAGTTGGATATGCTTGATACAGCTCTGCTTACGGGTTAGACATACCTATATTTAGTTATCATGATAATAAATATAAAGAACCAGGTTTCACATGACATTCCGGCGCATTGAGCGTTTCTCAAGGATTCGGATTTTGCGCGTTATAAGACTCCTTCATTCATTCATTCTGGAAACCAGATTTGATTTGATATGGTGTATTTCAGTTTAATCAGAACATGCTGCTTGTGTTGATTTTTGTTGATCTATGTTAATTGTTAAAGATTATGTTCACAGATCTTGTTATTCACAGCACAACTGCATTGCAATCTTTGTAGATTGAAATGATTTTTTTGTGTGGAAAAAGTACAATGTAATGTTAATGCATACTTGTGAGATGAATTGAAGGCATGCAATGGAGATATGATGAGCAAGTTTTTCTTTTGTAAGTTATAAACAGTTAAAAATGGTGAATTTTTATTCAAGATTAGCCAGGTCAAACCAAATTATTTGTGTACATGAAAATGTATGTAACAGTTAAATAAATGGCATCTAGACACTGACAACAGGGCAGTTGGATGACAGACTTTCATATTTTAATGGTTTTGAAAAGTTTTTGTATAACTTTAAAATTATGTACACTTTCTGTAGATTGGAGGGGAGAGAGAAAGTACTTAGCTTAAAAAACAAATACAGGTGAACCAATAAGTTTTCATGCTTGCCTTTTTAGCAGCACCATGGGAATCTGAGAATCACCGGTAACACCTTTTTGCCCATTGCAGAATGGCTCTGTGGTGAAAACTACCACCAACCAAGGTACAGTAGGTAGCGCCCAAAAGATTGGCCAGACAACAACCATCATTCAGCCAGCTCAGGCCCACACTGGACAGCAGTTTATTGTGGCCTGTAAGTATATCTGTCGGTGGCTTGAAAGGAGTCCTAATTGAAATATGTCATAACTAGCATCTCCCATGCCATCGTTCGTTATGTGCCTTTTTTTCACTTTCTTTCATCTCATAACCCACTTTTACTATTGCTAAATTATTGTGAATAGGACATAAAAAAACCCCACTTAAAATAGATCAGTTTGTGTGTAAATTTAGGTTGCTCATTTATTTTATGATAAAGAATCATGCGTATTAACATTTTTCTGCTAGTGTTTAAATGAAAGCAGATTAATTCAATCCTGACACGTTTGATGACCAGCAGATTCAATTTAAATTTAGGTAATAAATTCATTAATGTAGACGTTTAGAGGCTGTCTTATAATGTAAGAACAGGGATTTTCACAAAAACATGAAAGATATATTTAAAAGTTGATAACAGCCTACTTGGTGCTTGTGCTGACTTACACATTGCCATCTGTGCAGCATCAACAGTGGAGCAGCTGGAGACTGGGGCAGGAGACACTATCACTCTTCAGGCAGGAGGTCAGACCGTCTACCCTGTTCAGTACGTAGAGAGCAATGATGCCGCTATCTACGCCAATGGGCAAATGTACGCCACGTGAGATCCGACAAATTTAGATGTGCCTGTGTTCCTGTTCTTTCTCACTTTGCCTGCATGCAGTTGTTATGCTGATGGCATTCTCAGCCCCCTTCTTTTCGTGTGTGCAGAACTTACACATTGTGTTTTATTGTTGATTTGGGTTGCGTCTGCATTGCTTGGAAGTTGCTCTTTGCTTTCATGTTCCATTTGCGTCACAAAGACAAAATATTAAGTTCGCTGGTGTTTTGCTGGTATCTGGAGAGGGGAAACGGAACAATAAAAGATTGATTCCTTCCCAAAGTCCACTGCACATTTGTGGTCCTATGACAGTGCTTGGGTTAGGCATATATTGTCTTAATGCACTGGTTCAGCTAGATATTTTAGCATCTGTAGGGATCATTGTGTGATAAAAGCTTTTGTAGTGCAGGCCAGGATGGCACACTAACACTTGCACTAACACTTTCTTCAAGACAAAATTGAGCAGTGTTTGGAAGTGGTTTGTCTCAAATAGAGGATTCATAATTCTTTTTTAAACTTCAGAAATGTCAGTAATTTTTATTGATTTCTTTAAAAAAATACTTTTGAAAATGTCGTCTTGCTCATGTTATTTTGCGATATCATCTTTATTTTTATATTTATTGGGTGAGTGGCAGTAGGCTGTTTTTCATGCAGTAAGAATACTTGGTGTGTATTAGTAGGCAGTAGATGTGGATAATGTATGATATATCCACAGTCCCATGTACATGCACACATAAAGGTGTTAAGCAGATGATGTGAAAATAATTTTCTTTTTCCACATTTGCTTCTGGTTTTGCATCAGCTGATGGCTTGTATTTCCTGACTAGCCAAATAAAATCTGCATGTGTGTGCAACAACTATAATTTTTTTTGTGCTCAGATAATTTAATTCATTTAAGATTAATGGTACATTTTTTTATGTACTGGTTTAGTATTTAGGATTTATTTATGGATACAAATTTGAGCCTTAATTTAGTAATATAACATTAATATAACATTATTATGACTAGATTGCAAAAATACTGCTGTTGTTGCTTTGAGTTGTTTTTTTCAACATAACCTATGTTTAAAAAATGTTTGGTCATAATCGAGGACACCGCAGCTCACAATTAAAGTTAAGAAGATAGGTTGCTCTAAATATGTCTTTAAACTTTCCTTATCTGATGAGCAGACAAAACTGTGGTTTTTATTGGCATCAACATCTTTTCGTTATATACTGCATCAGTCTCAATAGGTTTCCATGGCTGGTGATTGTTTTGTTTGAAAAAGGACTGGACCTCATCTTTTAAGTTGTCTGTAGTGTTCTTATCCCAGACTTTTCTTGCCAGGGTTCTACTTCTTTAAAGAATTCTTTGTAAACCTACAATCATTTACATTACATTTCATTTTGCCTGTCTTGTGTTTTGCACTTGTCTGCACCATTTTCAGTCATGTATGGAAAGAGAAATTGTACAGTTTTGTTTTTGAAAGTAGAATTTATCAGAAAAATGATAAGGATTTAGTTAAGCTTACTAATTGCTCTTGGTAGGCAGAACTGCTAGGTCTTGAAAGTAGTTTTAGTTCTTTGTTAAAAAATTACAAGGGTTATTCTTAATTGTCAAAATCTTGCACAAATTTTGCAGTACAAAGGATTTAGGTGAGGTTTTAGCAGTTGTAGAATTTACACTCTTCAAAGCACAACAGATTAAAAAAACTGAATTATGCCATCATTTTCATGATTGAACAACTTTTTTTTCTTCTCTTTTTTCAGCTTTGACTCGGATTTGGTTTTTGCATTGCACATATTTTTTTGTAAAAGGAAAAAAAACCCCGAATCTCCAAGTTCATGTTTGTGCATTGTAACAGTTTTTGTTCCTGAGTTCTTGACATCATTTCCATTGCTTTATTTTTATTTCTATGTTGTCATTTACTTAACACTTATCATGTACAGTGGTTGTTGTCCCATATTAGTGGTTCTGCAATGTATAAATGTATTATTACATTGGTAGTTTGTCCCAGGTTAGAGGCTAAACTGACAAGAGGGGCAATTGTATCTTGCAGGCAGAACTACCAGGAGTATGGGCAGAGCACAATGTACACTCCTGTGTCTGGAACGTATTACCAGACTGCAGGTGGCACTCAAGTAAGCTGCCTTTGGTTTGAGAAGTTTTGAGAAGTTTAATTTCTAGGGTGCTGAGAAAACAAAAGACTTACTGGGCTAATGCCAAAATGTCAAACGTCTAAAGTCTAAAGAAGTCCCATTGTGTTGGCAAATACACTGGCAATGTGTCATCAAACACATTTAGATTTAGCATGTTGACCAAAGTTCCAGTGTCCTGAACATTTGTCCCAAGACCATTGGTTTCTTGTGACCATCACATGCAGCTTTACCCAAATTGGTAAAGTGTTCAGCGCTGTTTGCCAGTTAAGAAGATCCTTTAGGAAGAATGTAAGCTCCTCACATTTAATACAGACTTGCAAAACTGATTGCAATTGGTTAGATTTGGAGAAGTGACCCATCCTGGTTAAGCTAATTTTTTAATGTTTAGTTTTCTTTGGTGTCAAAAACTTGTCACAGATCCTGAATGTTTGTGTAGGTCACAACAGGCTTGGTCCCAGTGGGAAGTTCAGTGCAGACAATTCAAGGGCAGCTCATTCAGCAGCCTGGGGGAGGCACCTACTTGATACAAGGGGGTACAATGGATGGTGAGGGGACACCACTGACACATACAACACGTGCCTCCCCGGCCACAGTAAGAGAGGTTTATCAGCATTTTCAAAACTCTGAATGTTTTCAGTTTTGTGGTATTTCTGTAGAGTGCTTTGTATTTGTGACTTATTTGCAAAAATGTAGCAGTTTGTCATCTTTTACCTGTCGTCTTAAAACTACAAAGAAAAAGTCCAAATTTAAGGAGAGTGCTAGGAAAGATGAAGGGGAAATGCTTACTTGTGATTGTAAACAAACTCTAGATATCTGTGGGATAGATGCATATATTTTTTCAACAGTATTTTATTCAAAATAAAATTTCTGTTGAAAATAGATGTCCATATTGAGCCAATGCTTTACATGGGCATTGTGTATGCGGGGAAAATTTTTTAATGTTTTTTTAGCATTTGCCACATGCTTAAGATGCGACTATTTTTTTCCTACTCATTTTTGCCATGCATGTGTATACCATCTTTTAATTTTTATTTTTTATGGTGTGTAATAAAAATACAGTACTTGGGGTAGCTTATCACTGAAGCTGCTACAGCATAGTGGGTAAAACAGTTTTCATTGAAAGCATTGCAGATTTAACATTTTTTCCCAATTTTTTTTACCTTTATTTTGTTTGTTTGGTATTTATATTTTGGTTGGGCAGTTATTTTGGAAAGCTGCATATAATAGGGTTGTTATTTGGGTTAGGTTTTTTCATTTTGTTAATTTGATTATGCAGACAAAAAGCTTGGTTGAGTCCATTACACTGTATCCAACAGATCCATGGCAGAAATGAGTGGAAACAGTATAGTTTCACCTGTCCCAGCTGTGATTTGTTTGGATAGCATCAGAAGAATAATTAGTCTGTACCATGTATATTTAGGGTTAGGGTTAGATTTTACTACTTGGAACATTGGAATGTTTATTTTGCCATTGTCAGTCATGTGTGTCTCAATTTTTCAAAAGATGTCTCAATTTTTCAAAAGATGCATTATTTGACATGAATGGAGTTGAAGTAATGTACACATTGTATTTGCAGCACTGTAAAAAGTGAAAAATTCAAGGAAACTAATTGTAAACTTTACAACGTTTAACATCATGTCATTGAATTTGACAGTATACAAAGATTGATCTATTATTGATCTATTTAGTCTTGATTTTTCCCATCATTTAGTTTTGAAATAAGGAAATCTCAGTTATGCTTCCTTAGTAACTTACTCTCTTCCATAAGAGAGATTGGTTAAGTAGGGAGTGTTGTGGGCTATCTCTGCAGGTTCAGTGGTTGCTTGACAACTATGAGACAGCTGAAGGTGTCAGCTTGCCCCGCAGCACGCTCTACTTTCATTACCTGCGTCACTGTCAGGAGCAAAACCTTGATCCCATGAACCCAGCCTCCTTTGGCAAACTCATCCGCTCAGTGTTTCTGGGACTTCGCACTCGGCGTCTTGGAACCAGGTACGTTATTCCCATCCAGTTTCGACACCAGCTCTGGAGTTTAAAAAGTTCCTGTCTGAGAGGGTGATGAAGGGAATGAAAATGTTGGCTTATTATGAGTACTTCATAATCTTCTCCACCATTTCCCAGTTATTTTATTTATGTGATGATGAAAGGTCAATAACTAATGGCAGTGTAAAAAGTAATTGGCTTTTATACATGGTCAGTAAAAACAATAATTTTAAACTTTGTGGTGTTTAAGCAAAAAATCCTCACATTATGATGAGGGGGTGTATATAGGGATATGATTACTCCCAACTTCTCTCTCTCTCATGCACGCGCATACACCGAGAATTGAGCATGTTCAAACATGTTGATATGCACACACACTTTAACAACACAGCAGTTGTGCATTGTTTCAAGAAACCAGATCATGGTCTGAAATGCAGCTTAAAGCTGGTTACAATGTGGGCTTTATGTGTACAAGTTAGTGTGTGACCCATTGAAATGCAGAACACTGAATGTGTGTGCATATGAATTGTGTTTGGTGCATGCAGCAAGCTTGTTAGACACCAGCCAATACCTATGTGTGTGCACAGCTGGTTGTTGTTGGGTTTGTTGTGTGGCATGGCATGCTTAATTTCACTTATCAGTCAATCTGTCATTTTTTTTCACAGTGTTGTGGAATTCATGCTCTAAACAAGTTTTTAACCTGGAGGATTGTTTGGGTTATAATTTTATGTAAAACTGTTTAACCCTAAGTATTGCTGGGGTTTTGAGTTTTATGTAAAAACATTTAGCACCAAGCATCGCTTAGAGTATCATGGTTTTTACCCTAAATGTAATGTTCAGCACAAGTACCACTTGAGGCTAACTACATAAAACTCTTAGCGCATGTAATACTTGGGGTTAACTCATTAATATATTTTTGATTTTCAGAGTTCTTTGGACAGTGTTATGGAGGGTAGATATCTAAAAGATTAGCAAGGAACCAGTTGTCAAGCATTTTTACATTGACCACAACAAGTTGGTTTTTTGTTGTTGCAGAGGAAATTCTAAGTACCACTATTATGGAATTCGCATCAAAGCCAACTCTCCTCTGAACCAGTTCACAGATGACCAGACAATGGCCATGCGACAACAGCCTATGTATGCCACAAAAAAGTGAATATCATTTCGTTGTGTATTGAATGACAGCATATTGTCATCTCAAAACTGTTTTCCTTTCCAGCATAAGCAACCAGAAAATGAACGAAAATTATGTTAGGAAACTTGCAGCCATTTTTATTTGAAATATTTTCTGCTATACTCAAAAGAGCACATTTAGTTTTGGGAATAAAAGAAGTTTTTAAAAAAGATTTTTAAATTTTGAGTCGCAAATAAGAAACTTTTTCGTTATGGTAATTTATAACTTCATGTCTGTCCAAGGAAAGGAATCATGAACTGAAGATTGTTAACCATTATATACCTTTAAGATTAAATTTTAAGGGTAAATATTCAACGAGTTACTTGAATCTATCCTTATTCTTTCATAATTTACGCATGTTTCTGTCCATTGGGGAAAACATTATTCACTGTTTATCTTTAAGTATGCTGTAAAGTAGGATTCTTTATATTTAAAAAAGTTGTTTAAACAGTTTTAATTTGGCAGTAATCTCATGCAGAAAATATGTATAGTAATTTATTTTGAAAGCAGATGTGTTTTTCACAGAAGAAAGAAGTATTTATCTTCATTTATAAAGATAACATAATTTATAGTGTGTATGTGTAGATGGAATAACAACAACAATAACAACAGACTTTATTAATCCCAACGGGCAATTTAAACATGGGAGCTGTGCCCTGCGTCCAAAGTATATGTATATGGAAAAAGACAAAAAAAAAATAAAAACACACACACACACGCACACCTACCCATGGAATTGTTGGGTATGTAAGTATTTACAAATATAGGGTATCGTGAGACCTTGAAATATAACGGATGTGATGTATAAAAGCCAACTTCAACCAAATACATAGACACAGTAGAGTGATGTCCCTTCATTTAACTACCGTACTAGTGTCAGCTCTTCGGCACAATTTGTCTTTGTTGTTTATCTGCGTCAGATTTTGTGTACCAATGCTCAGTGACTCTGTGATATCATTATCTATCTTTCTGGATTGGTTGCTGTGTCTTCGTGACTTCTATCATTTATCTGGAGCATTTTATTTCAACTTTTTCTGCTTGAGTCAAAATATTTTTCCCATAACATGCAGGGAAGATAGTAGGGCTTTAAGTAACATATCTTTCTCTTACGGTTTAATATCAGAAAATACTTTGTGACATTTGCAAGCATGGAACAAAATGGGTTTATTACAAAGCACTTTTAGATTGTTATTTCTGCAGTTTTTCCATGGAAAAGAACGCATTAAAGTTTTCATGTCTGCAGACCAGCAAGCAGCAAGACAGATATGGGGGAGGCAGAAGGAGGCCAGGGAGGGGCTACAGGTCCCACATCTGAGGCTTCACAGGTACACCAGCAGCACCAACAGTTTTTGGGAGATACTTCAATGGCACTACCCTCATTTGGCTCCATCGACATCAGTGCAACCCCACTGCCTGAAGGAATAACAGTCAATGACCTGCGGATATTTGAAAAGTTATACAAAGAGCATGCTGAGGTAATGATTATAGTTGACAACTTTGAATCATAAGACTGTAATATACCATGCATAAAGTTTCAAATATACCTTTCCCCCATTATTTTGTACAGTAACTGACATTAGTGTCAAGCATGCAGAAAAATGAAGAGACATCTGTGTGCACTTTATGTTACAGGCAGTTGTAGATGTTGTGGTCAATCTCCAGTTCAGTCTTATAGAATCGCTGTGGCAGGCATTTTGGCGTAACAACCCACCCGAGCAGCGCAGGTGAGAACATGTACTACTACAGCGATGATTTTGTCAGCTCTTATAGTTAAAAAAAAAAAAGGGACAATAAAATAATGGGATTTCCACCACGTAGGTAACTTTGTTGGAAGAGCACCCTTAATTTTTGCTGCATACTCTTTGCTTTTTAAGATTAAATAAACATTTAAAAACTTTCTGATATAAATACTTTGGGAAGTTTTGCTGCTGTATCAGATTCATTTTTTAGTGACTTTCAGATAAAACCATTTCTAATTTGTAACCTCCCCTACCGTTGTTTTTTTTTTTTTGGGTGTTGTGAAGTGATTTGGGCAGTTTATAACACTAAACCTATGTCACTGGTCCTTTAAAATGCTTACAAAATAGTTGAAAGCTGTTTCCCATGTTGCATTTTAAGTTGATATTGAGTGTGTATGCATATGCATGTGTGCATATCTGAGGGAGGAAAAGGTAATGAGAGCCAGGAGATTGTGGAACAGAAGAGTATGCCAGGTCATTTTAATGTTCTTTAATTAGTCTGATAGATGACTGATGAGTCTCTCTCTTGCATGTCACACCTGGTATGGTGTAGTTCTTTGCTTTACAGTGATTACGACTTTGAGAAGCGACTGCCCAAAGAAAAGCTTTTTGTGTTGTGTCGCTATGAACCAGTGCAGAAATATGTGCGGCGAGCTGACTATGCTTTTTACCAGGCTTTGGTGGAAGTTCTCATTCCTGATGTTCTGAGACCCATACCCAGTGAGTTTATCCATCATCATCATCAGTCATGTTGTACCTGGTTTGAGCTAGAAACTACTGACAATACACAACACCTGTACACACTCATGTGCATGCACACATGCACACATATGCATACACCTGCAAAGGGGACAATTAAAATTTTTTTGAAAAGATGTGCATAACCATCTTTTCCAATTTTAAGGCTATGCAACCTATATTCATTAGTTATTTTTGGATAAGAAAAGTTATTATTTTAGTGCTATCCTTTGTTGCTTGCATGAAATTTAGAGACCGCTGTTTTTTTCTGTGGACAGGCTCACTGACTCAAGCTATTCGTAACTTTGCCAAGAGTTTAGAAGGCTGGCTGAAGGCAGCCATGCAGGGGGTACCCGAGGAAATGATCAGAACAAAGGTAGTGTCCCCTGCGAATTTCTCCTTCTGTCTTAGCTGATCACTTCTCTCTTCATATGCCTTTACCAAAAGCTTCCATGTATTTCGCACGCAGCTTATATTCACCTATAGCCATTGTGGTCTAAATCTCTGCATATTTAAAAAAATAAAATGATGTGACTTGTGATTATTTGAGGTGTAGAGAATACTTTTGGTGCTTGAACTAAGCTTTTAAGTTCCTTTTACAACTTCTCTTGACTTAAGCATCTTGATTAGCATATGACAGACACTTTGAGATATGAAGCTAGTTGTCATGTTTGTCTTTAAAATATAAGGTTGGAGCAGTGAGTGCTTTTGCTCAAACCTTGAGGAGGTACACATCACTGAACCACCTGGCACAGGCAGCACGGGCAGTTCTTCAAAACACTTCTCAGATCAACCAGATGCTGACAGACTTAAACAGAGTTGACTTTGCTAATGTGCAGGTAAGCAGGAACTAACGCACTGCTGTACCACTTACTGAGCCTGCAAAGCTCATGCAGTGACATTGACTTCCACCCGCTCTTCTCTTTTCTTTGTCCTTCTCTTTTACTGCAGGAATACCATGTTTGATGAGTTGATGGGTTTTGAAAATGGACATAAAATGGACATGCTCATTGCCCTGTACAGGAGCAGGCATCGTGGGTGTGTCAGTGTGAGGACGCTGTTGTCCAGCAGCTGGAGCAGGACTTCAAGAAGACATTAAAGCAGGGCAATTCTTTGGAGCAGTGGGCCATGTGGCTGGAGACAGTGGTCAATCAGGTGCTGAAGCCACATGAAGGTTCACCATATTTTCCCAAAGCTGCCAGGCAGTTTCTTCTCAAGTGGTCCTTCTACAGGTAAGAGTTTACTTTGTCCCTACCTACTTGTTTAACTCACTTCATATCTACACACCATCTTATCTGCTCCTCTTCTGATCCCCTTCCTTTGCATTCCTTAGACCAGACTTTAAACAGGTTTCTCTTTTGTCTCTGGTCCACTTACCTGTAATAAACTGCCGCTTTATATTTCCTACTCTCTTTTTTTTCAAAATGTTTCCGAAATCTTATTTTTTTTCCTGCCATAGAGTATGTGTATGTGTGTTTTAGTTATGCAAGTGCATGTGTGCGTGAGTTCTTTTATGTGTGTGCACCAGGAATTGCTGTAGCAAGAGTGGTCACTTTATAAATACCTTAATTATTATTTCATATTACACTGGGAAGTTGTGGGAGGAATTTTCTAAGATCCTGAACATTTATGGGATTGTGAGAGTGGGAGAGTCTGTGGCTGTATATGCGTTATTAACTAATGGTTGTGGCTTGATTCACCAACCAGAATTGCAGTGCTTGTGTTTCTGAAAAACTCAGTCTTGCTATATTAGCTTAATGCATATGAGAAAGCATGAATAACGTCCACAAACTATTAACAAATAGCTAGAGACAAAAATCTGAGTCACTATTCTTGCATCTCACTGTTGAGCATGTCCTCGGGTCATGTGCAGCTCAATGGTGATCCGTGACCTGACACTGCGCAGTGCTGCTAGCTTTGGATCTTTTCACCTGATCCGTCTTCTGTACGATGAGTTTATGTTCTACTTGGTGGAACATAAGGTAGCCAATGCCACGGGTGAGACACCTATTGCTGTGATGGGTGAAGTACGACAGGTTAGTGACTAGTTATTGGCTACAAACCTTTAAATTTGTACTTGATTGTAAGAGATCTACTTGCATATTAAGACAGTTTTAGACCATTCTTACACTGTCGTTTTGCAACTGCAAAAAATCCATCTCTTTTGATCATAGTTCTTTGGGATGCAGACATTGTAACTGTACAAACCTAAGAAAAGAGAGAAAGTGAAGTAAACTGGCAAAAATCAATTTAAAGCCCTGAGTTTTTTCAGGCTTGGATTTTTTTTTTTCTTATTTTGAAAGAAGTGCTTCTATTTCTCACCTCTCATATACTTTGGTCATATTTGTGTCTTGGCAGTTTATTGACCTCAGCAGTGCTGTGGCTCTCAGTACACTGGAGTCTGACAAACCACCGGTATCTTCAGCTCCAGCGCTGGCTCGTTCTGCAGAGTCAGCTATCGTATCACCTGCCACTGTCCCTACCACACTGATGCTTATCACCTCAAACACGGGCACAGCAGCAGCCAACATGGGTACAACAATCACTGTCCGCCCCACAGCCAATGGCATTGTGAACACTACGTCAGGAACTGCTGGCAGCAATACTGTAGTGGTATTGTCAGGAGCTTCTTCTGCAACTACTGCACCTTCCCACACCATTTCTACAGCTCAAGGCTCGATATCCACCGCCGTGACAGTGCGCACAGCCACTGCAGGAGGACAGCCTGGCAAGACCCTCATGCTAATGCCAATCACTGCCACCCCTGCAACAGTTTCTGTCAGCGACATGCCAGCTGCCAAGCGGATGAAACCAGAATAAATTTGTCCTCTCCCAAACAATCACCCCTCCCCCATGCACATACTTTAGACACTCAGGCAGTGCTTCATTCCTTGATTTTTACTTGACACAAGGATGTCCTGGCATCCATGCCAGAGGCATTGATGAGGCATCTGTTTGGCCTTAAACCTCATTTCTGAGAAATGTTTCTGCAGACCCTGCATCTTGTTCTCGCTCCCACTTCTTTATTGGTGTAATATTTTTCGAATTTATTCCTGTGATGTATTTGATACATTTGGATGACAGTCTTTGAGGGCAACATTTACCCATAAGATGACAGTGGGTAAATAAAAGCTTCCCCTCCCATCCCCAACACCAGTGACATCTTGTGCAAGAGACTTCTATTTAGGAGGAGTAGAAGATGCATGTCAGCATCACCTGTTGTCCAGACTGGAAATTCTGCTGGTGAATTCAGGAGAAAGGTTGATTTGTGAATAGTTTTGCTCCAAGAAGAGTCTGTAAGGTTTTAATTATGGACTTGCTTTTTATTGCCTTTGTTGGAAGACTTGAATATGTTGGATGGATAAGGATGTAAGCCACATGCACACTGCATAAGTGAGGAATTTTGCTGACAGTTGACCGGGTTCCCTTTCACTCTTCCCACTGAAGCATAATTTTGATATGGCAGATAATGGAAATGTTTATTTTGTGTGAGAAATGCTGCTGTTATTGCACCTCTGTCAGTCATAAATATTTTTTCTTTTAGAATATGAACTGCTGGTAAGTAGCCATTGTAGATAGACATAGCCCTGCTCCTGAAATATTTTTGAAAAAAAATAGTGCAGGTCAATGAGAGCAGAATCAAGGGTTGATGTGAGTTACAGAATTGTAGACAAGTAGATGGACAGCAGATAGTGCTCATCAGCTTTCCATATTTGTGCTGCTTTGGGATATTGTAGCACAGATTGGGCCAGAGTGTTTCATGATGCCACACTGTGGAAGGGTGGGAGTAGGGTAGGAGCAGTAGATGTAGAGATGCGGTAACAAGACTGGAAAAAATGGCAAAAATTACTGAAAAGGATGTAGTGTTCACAGTAGAGATGGAGCAGGTATTCCAGAAAGATCCTAGAAGAGTGATAATTTGGATTTTCCTCCAGGATGAGGACAGCAGTTTTGATAACAAAAGAAAAAAACCAACAAAAAATGAGAACTAGCTGGGTTACTGGTCAACTTTTTAAAACAAAAATCTTTTGGGACATTCTAGCCCCTTATGTTTCAACTTGCATGCAGTGCTGACGTTTTGTTGAGACATTGCTTTTGCATCATTAGATACACTTATAAGTAACAAAAATTATACTTCACAAGAATGAGAACTATATCACAATGATGGCTCGAATGACTTGTATTGACTGAAGGCAGCTAGCTAGGAAACGTGCCTGCCCTAAGTTGAACCATGTGAGAATGTGTCATAAGGAGCCACAGGTACCTAGCCTGTTTTGACAGACTTTTCTTCTTTGAATGCATGTGGTCTGTGTGTGTGTGGCAGCGGAACCATGTTTCTGTTCAACCTTGTCATTTTTGAGTTTTGATCTTTTCTAGAATGCAGCAGACTGAGAGATTTTGTTGCAGATTGTCAGAGAGGAGCGTATATCAAGGTGTGAACATTCGTTCAAGTGGCATTCTTCATTTATATTATTTATTTGTAACCTCTGTTAGGAATAAACTCCTGTTCTAGTCAAGTAATTTCTGTTTTTGAATCTGTGTACAAAGTAGGAGGTGCAGCCCAGACCTTCATAGCGCAGCTGCACAGGGCAACAGATCTTCTTCATTTTCTTGATTAACTGCTCAGCTCTTCAACACTATTAGTAAGGCAGATATGCCATGTACATATAGCAACATTTAATACCCACATGAAATGCATTCTTTCTATACCCTTATTCCCTGCACCAAAGAAAATGCAACTTGTTTGCTAGTATTGCATCAGCATTTGAAAATAAGAGTGTATATATATTTGTTTCAAAGAGTGCAAGGGATAAGCTCAGAACTAGCAGCAAGGAATATGTATGCATGTGAATAAGAATGTTGCAAAGAATGGTAATTCAGAACAGATGACACTGAAAAACAATAATTTTGTTTTATTCTGGCAGATGTAATATGTTAAAACACATTAGGCCATCTGCATGAATCTTGCTTTAAGGTGAATAACTGGTTTTGGATTATGTTTCTTTTTCTTCGTAATTTATAGATACAAGACGTTGATAGGGTCTCACCTTGATTCACTGAGCTTGCATGTGAAGCTTTAAAACAGATTACCTGAGCAGAAATTGGGGCTTCTTGCTGATGACACTGGGGGCAAAAAAGCAAAGCAGGAGGAAACAAGGTGCTACAACCCTAGCTTTGTATAACTAAACCGTCCTTTCACAAGTTGACAATTTTTGTGTTTGATAAAGTGATTCAGCTGAGAAAACAGTATAGTAGATTTGATTGATAAGATCAGTGCACATTTCTCTACTGGCAGGATGTCAGTTTTTCCCGTGTCATTTAACTGCATGGATTACCAGAAGTATTTCGTTCTGTTACGTTGTGATTTGTCTGGGAGTATGGATTTGTCTGCTTGGTCACGTATGTTTTTATTTTTTGGTCAGTTGAAATGTGTAAGGTTGGATCAACATGCCTATCGGTAAATGAATGTAGTGTTTCCTTTAGAAAGTGTGTCGGAGGTCTTCTCCAATATGCATTTGAACTTTCATCTAATTTTTGCTTGGTGTGATGAAATAAACTGTCTGAAGTCACTTATGCAGATTGAATTTACAATACTTTCTTGAACCTTTACAATGTGGCTATCATGGTCACTAAAAATTAGATAAAAGTGAACTCCTTGCCAGTTGCAGGTAGTAATTGTCTTGAAAATTTTTTATTATCAAAGCAGCTTCAGTAAACATTTTTTATCAACAAAGGCCAGAACCTGTCATGGTCACATATTTGAATTTTTGGATGAATGACACTGTAGTCCTCCCTCCTGAATTCTTTCGTCGATCACACTATAGTTTTTTCACAAGATTCAGCCTGTGACATTTTTAAGATGCATGAGAAATGCATGCAAAATATGATTCAGCATTTGTGTGTTTCATCGCTTATCTCAAGATGGACTATCCTGCTGCAATTTAAATCAGACAAAAGAGATTGGAGTGTTATTTTTCTAACAAATTCCTTTGTGTGTTGGGGTTCTTAAAACTGCTGTGAGATAGATGGTCTCAAGTGATAAAATTTCTCCATGTCTTATGCAAATGATCTGTATGTAGTACGACACAATGCATGGTTGCAGTTCTCCAGGTTTTACAGTCTACATTGAAGTGGCTTTAGTGATGAATACTTGGGCTGCACAAGCAGCTAAGCTATTTTCATCTGCACGTTATTGGTATTGTACAGAAAAAGTGATGCATATGTTGTTGATATATTGCCATTTTTAAAATTCATCGACATATGCCTTCATCACCACCATTCCATTTACCCTCCATTGCAGTCAGTAGGCTAGGATGGTCTCTAAACAACAGCATTTTTCCTTCTCAGTATTTCTAGATTAATTAAAAATGTATTAGCCAGGTCTAATGACTCATGTTTCATTAAAACTACATAAAATTTCTGTGTAAATCATGTGCACATACCTAGGCACATGCATTGTGGAACCAGAATTTTTACCCAGCATCCCTTCACCCACTCTTTGTAGACTTCATCAGAGGAAGTGTTGCAGGTTTATGGACGACAAAAAATTTGATTTGTTTAAAAGGGTACCATGTTCACAGTACAGTTCTTGCATATTTCTATATTGACTACTATTTCTTTAGGATATTGTTGCATAAAATTGTAGTGATTATTTTTGTAAATATCTGAGCGGAAATGAAAGTTATTATGCTTAAATTAAAATACATAAATGATGCATGCATGCCATTCTTTGTGTGTCTGCATGCATGTGGGTATGCGTACTGCATGAACATTAAGTACTTCAGAAGGGGTTAAGGAGTGCACACTGTACAGTTTTGATGCACCAGAAGATGACGGTTTACTCCTTAAGTCCACAGACTCTACTGCAGTCTGGTTAAAAACTCATACACTAGACATGTTAAAAGGGTAACTGCTCATGTTGTTTTGATGACTGAGAGCAGTAGCAAAAATTCTGCTATAACTTGTCAGGGGAAACAACTGGACAGGTGGCAGCTCTTGAGTCGTGAGCAGGTCCTGCATGGAATAATCAGTGTTCAACATCAGTGCAGTCAGATCCTCTTGTTGGGGGATACCACAAAGCTAGCAGTGTGGCTGAGGTTATATCTGAAGCCCGCTCCCCAAGAGTTGGGTGTGAAGAAAGACCCCCTTTGGCCACAGCTCTTAGTGCTTTGCCTCACAGGTAGGACACTGTTGCAGTCTGCCGTGAGTGGCTACACACACACACGTGGAGCCTGCAATGCATATCTTCTTGATCATAGGTTTGACATTTTTCCACAGATCCTTTTCGATCATTTCATTTGTAGAATATAGTAGTTGGTCACTGAGAACCACTGCTGAACAGATGTTTGTGGTATTTTTATTTTCACCCTAGAGACTAGCCTTTTTCCATCTCCAGGTTCACATCGACAATGACCTTATCATCCATGACACCCTAGCCCACGCTCCTTTTCGCAAGCTGAAATGATCCATGTATGGCTATATTTACAATCACATTCAGCAACTATAGGTATTCAAATTTAAAAAAATTTTGCTTTCTCTCTCTCTTCATAAACACATGTAAAAAAGGACACTTAGTTTCCATATTTTCTGCATTAAGTTTTTCAAAATGTCTTGCTGATCATCACTCCTTATAGTCAAGAAATAGACGCACTCGTTTTAAGCAGTCGGCACTCAGTTGTAAATCTCTGCAACAAAATAGACTGATTCACTGACAAATGGCAAGAACTCCTGTCAAGAGATCAACATGACAGGTAAAAGATGAACTGATGATCTAACTCTGAATCCTGTGAGAGCAAAAAAGATAAACAGTACTACCACCTACTCCAGTGAGGTCAATTTAAATCGCCGTGTACACATGATGCCAATTTCTTATTCACTAAAATATGATTCTTCAGAAACAATAATTCAGATAACAAAGGCTTGACAAAAAACAGAGTGAATTCTGAACACATCGTTGAAACTATATAGAATGCTAGTCACAGAAAAAAACATCCCTAGTTATTCAACTAGTTCCTCCTTAGGCATAGTATATCAGAACCAGTGCCATTATCTGAAAATATACAGCTTACCCTAAATGAGAGGAAAAGGTGTCAGTCAGGCGATAGATGGACGTCTTGAGAGTTTCTCTTAGCTGCTGGCTTAGCAATAGACGAGGAGCTACTGGAGTTTCGCGGCCATACCTTCTTAATGCTGGAGGCTGGAGCTTGAAATATTTCTCAACATTCTGGATTATAGAAGGGAAACACACAGTAAAACCAGAATTACCTTCCGTAATATTTTCTGTCATGAATCCATATGGCATGATCATGTAATAATTACATTATTATTACCTTAAGAGTTATGTCATAGTTTTAAGCTCCACTGCCTAGCTGAAAAGTAGTTACCGGGCATTCACCTTTGCAGACACTTTACTTTAAAGGTTAACATCTTACATCCTGACAAATCTCAAGCAATATAGCAGAGGTCTTGAACTTACATCATGAAGAGTAACAAGCGAGGTGATAATGGTGGGCAAGGACTGCTGCACAACACCATATTTGTCTTCCCTATATGATGCTGCTGCCAAATGAGACAGGGCTGTGACAAAAATGTAAGCGGCTTCAGATAGGCATTTCTACAAAACACCTTTCATCTCATGATATTGCTGTTTTGTAAATGTGATCTGTTTTAGAGCACCCAATGCTACACTCATCACTATAGGTCATAGATAAATATATCCACCATTGTTTTCACATCTGGATAAAATAGAATCAACCTAAACTTTACATACAACTCCACATAAAAAGAAAGAAGCAATGAAAAAAAAAAGAAGAAGAAGTAGAGATGTCTTTCTTAAAAATACTCATAAGAAAGGCTAGGTATGTATGCTAAAAAGTGTACATGGATTGGAAAAAGTCAATGAGCTTTTTGACCTCCATGTTGCCAAGAATTGCAATTTTTTTTATGACAGCACCTGGTTTAAAACATGTTAAATGCATTACCGAGTATTTTAAATTGTACCTTCTATGGCCCAGATTGGAATTTGACAGGTGGCAAAGAGTTGTCTGCTCTTGGCATCGGGCAGCTCCATGAGAAAATAACTCAAGACTGGCTTGGTCATAAGAATTGCACGCACCTGCAATGATATATGTACTACCTTAGCAATACCTATACTAGGATCCTACTCTTGCCTATAATAGAAAAGTCAGGACTATCAGTTAAGCCTGTGGCTGATACATCGTCTGTTTTTGCATTACTTTTATTGGTCAAGTCTAGGCCAAGACATGATCGTACTAGCAAGTCCTTAAAATTATGGTGTCATCTAGGTTTTAAAATGCGTTAACAGATGTATTAGATAAAATTTCTATGTGTTCATAAAGGTAAACCCAGAAAGGGGTTTCCCTGTTTGGAAAAACACATCAGTTGTGTTCTTTGTTCTAAAAATCCCATTAAACTTGAAGAATTTGTTAGTATCATCCTCATTAATCTTGTTAATTATCTTATATGTTTTGAGATCACTTCTGATATGCCTTGCCTTTAGAGAAGGTAACTGTTGAACAGCTAGTCTTTCTTGTACAACAAAATCCTGAAAACAATAATGTAGCTACCTCTGTCTGCACCCTTTCTATTGGTAGTCTTCTTAGGGCTGGTAACCATACAACCTCCCCACGTTCCAAGATATGCCAAACAAAAGTGAACTTCTCTAGCAGCTGGAAAACCCTATGTACTTAACCCACGAACCTGGTCTGGCTCATTCTAAAAACAAGACAGTGTAAGAGAAATAGTTTACTTCTGGTTTCTCTTCATAGACTAGTGGGTGCACTAGTTCTGATGATCTGCTAGAGTGGACAGAATTCTTATTAAAAAGTAAAATCATTAAAAAAAAAAAAAGGTATTCCGTACTTTTTTTTGGTCATCTGGGGAATGAAGGACTAGAGACCACAATGCGAGGGTGATGACATTTTTATTCTCCCTTGCTGGTTTACCTTCCCTAACCCACTGTGGAGTCAGGTACCTACTCCCGACACCATGAGAGTATTACACCACCTCTCCACCATTCGGTCATTTGCTTACTCTTCAATTTGTAAAGCATTTCTCAGAGGTTCTTGGGAAAGTCAACTGGATTCTATCCCTTTACCCTTCTGGCACTTACCCTTGACAGGAGTGAAGGTTTTTGTGATGAAGTCTTTAGGACATCTTTAAGCAGTTCATCGTCTGAAACTAACCATGAACGTGGTTATGAGCATTATGCTACTAAAAATCTCTTTCAAACCATTGCTAGATTTCATAAATATGACACTGACAAATAATACTTGAATATTTCAATTTACAAATAAAACAGGTAATTCTGCTGCTGCATGTGCAAACTGACATAGTAAAGAAGGCCAGTACCCTTCTTAGCTTTACGATTCTTATTTACATAACTGACCTTTTGTACTACCCCTATCATGAACAGATAATATACCACAATTAAGCTAGATCGTCTTAAGAAATCTATAAAATTTTGAAAAAAATGCCTTAATCACAATTCACAAAAAGACAGTCGACATCTGGAAAAAGTTTAAAATATCCTATTATACTACATCTTAGAGAAAATGAACAACTACAGGTGATGGCTGCAGCAAGTGTATGTCCCCAGGTAGGTTGCCAGGTTCATACCTGTGGTATGGAAAATCTTTTCTGGATGTTGCTGCAAGGGCACACTGGCAAGTTTTGCAGCATTAGCAATGTGGACCTTTGTCACCAGCATGTCCACTTGCTGCAGACAGGTGCTGGCAATAGCTCGCCAGGTGTACGGGTGACCCCCTGGTTGGCTTAGGCTGAAAACCTCCTGACGACGAGCCATGTTGGTGCTGGATAGGTGGGACAAGTCTAAGAAAGCCAGATGCTGCGGGAGGCAAAGACATTTATTCTAGACTGTTGAGCTTGAAGCACGTTGGCAGGTTACAGCTGTTATGTCTCAGCAACATTGGTAATATGTTATTTCACTGTAACACTGCTGACAGAGCTATCAGAATAGCAAAGACACAGTTAACACTGTAAAGATTATACAAAGAATTTAAGATAAATATGCTTAATTTAAAAAGTGTGTACTTTTTTTTTCCAAAACAACATACCTGGAGTAGGGCATCATTACAGATCAGAGCCTCATTCAGACAGTATTTAGAAGGGGAATTAAAACCAGGCAGTACTGGGAACTCAAGGCGCTGTTACACATAGGTTAAACAAGCAAAATTAAAAAAAAACAAAAAACAAACACCATTTTTCAAATAAAATGCACATGATCTCACAAAATGATGACAAAGTTGCTTCTCAAAAAATCATGAAAAAAAGTCAAAGACAGTTTATGATAATATGCCATATATCAACAAGAATGCAGATACAAGTTTTGTGGGTTGAAGAAACGTGATAGCCATTTTACAGCATTCCAGTAACTGAATGGTTGATTTATATTCATTAAAAAAAAATTGTCTTGCCCTCTGCAAGAATGTTAAGAGTCAACAGCAAATATATGCAGATGATTCAGCAACTACAATCACACCAGACTGTGATAAAGCTATAAAACTTAATTTTCACATACCTGATCACCTTCCATTCTACACCCACATACGACCTGCACTCACCTGTGTGTGATAGACGCAGTACAGAATGGTGGTCAATGTCCAACTATAACAGGTGAACAAGGAGCAGAGAAAAGTCTGCCACAAGACAGAGAAGTCCAGCAGGCCAGGAAGCGAATCTAGACGCTGGTTTGCAGGGCTGAAAAAGACCAATATGACTCTGTCCATATCTGACATGATTATGTGCTTCAGCCATTTCTTTAAATACACTTGGCATCAAACCACAAATGTTTACAAAAATGTGGATGGAGAAAACTAGGAAAAAAAGTAAGGACCTCTTGAAAGGAATAAATAATTGAACAGAACTGTTTATTGCCCCTTTAGAGGTAAAGGAATAAATAAGTATATAAATAAGCAAATAACTAGGGATTGACGATAACAGTGCACAAGTAATCTTGTCTTGTGAAATAAGATTTTAAAAAATACTTACACATCATCCACATTTAGAGCTTCCACTATCCACACTCTTATTCGTCCACCTTAAACCAGACCAGATAATTGGTGTCACAGAGATTAAACACACCAAGCCCTAGAAAATTATCTGATAATTTTTTTCCCCCACTTAAAAATGAATGGCATCATGAAAAACATGCATCTCCCTTCAATGATATATCCAATGTTTGATTCATCTATATTTCTTCTTCTAGAATCTGCTCTCAAGGAAGATGATGGTGCTGTAACCACCAAAATAGACAAGATCTGCTTATGAGGCCAGGTTTGAAGCAATTAAGATATGCCTTTTTTTTTTTTTAACACAATGTATCCACCAATACCAACAAATGTTACACGATACAAGTTGCTTCTCACAAAATCATATGTACTTGTACAAATACATGTGCACAAAGTTTTCAATTAAATGATGTGGGTGGTTGAGTTCTTACAAAATGATAAAAAATAAAAATTATTAAAAGTAAGAAACGAAGCTGGCAAATGTGTACGCATGCATGCAAACACACACTAAACCTGATCATGTTTTATTGAATAGTGATTCATCAACACTTACCGAAAAGAAAGTAAAATATGAAGAAACTTTTTACAGCTGTACAAGCCAACCAGATACATTTCCATGCGTGCTCGACCATTTCACTTCGCACACGGAAATATTTCTCTCTCTTAAAAAAAGAGGGAGAGAGATTCATCTTTGCATTAAAAAAAAAAAAATTAATGTCCGCCAACTGAGTATAATAATAATAAATGCAATATTTGTAAAGCACGTATTCACACTCCTAAGGAGCATGCTCTTAGCACCTTAGAACAAGAAATGGACAATATATGAGGGACAGGAAAAAAAAAAAAACAACAACAAAAAAACCATATGAACTATGAAATAAGCAACAGTACTAATGAAGAATAAAATAAAATACAGAAAATGCAAAGAGGAACCAAATAACAAGAACTGAGAGTATCATGGTATTGCAAAAGGAAGACAAGCAGGGAAGAGTGTAAAAAAGGACTAGCATTGTGGGAAAGGGTGCTAGGAGTCATGTTTCTGGAAGAGGTGCGTTTTCAGAGCACGCTTAAAGGAGTCAATAGTGGGTAGGTGGCCGATATGGAAAGGGAGAGAATTCCGTTGCTTCACTGCATAATATCTAAAAATCCTGTGGCGATGTTATTGTTCTGGTGACAGAAGAGTAAGGAGACGATCATCAGGTAAGGAGTACAGTTGTCTAGCTGGGACGTAAGGGTGTGTGTGTGTGTGTGTGTTGGTGTTTTATGCCGTGTCAGCAACTTAGGCTATATTACGGCAAGGCAGCCAGCCCTGTAAACAGATGCCACATGCAGAGAAAGAACAGTATGCCCGAGACGAGAAATGAGCTGGGACGTAAGGGAAGAAAAGTTCAGAAAAACAGTCACAGCAGGAACCAGCAAAGAAATTAAAACAGCACGGACAGTTTGTAATGGACGCGAGAATGGATGGGAAGTCAATGCAGAAAATGAAGAAGAGTGGCATGGTTCCATTTCTTAGCTCTGGGCACCAGAGTTCTGTACTTTCTGGAGTTTGTGAAGAAGGTATTTAGGGCAGCCAGCAAGCAAGGAGTTACAGTAATCAAGCCAGGATAGAATATGCACAGACAAGAGTGTTGTTAGCGTGTGTAGACAGAATGTGACAGATGGCACTGATTTTGAGTACCTCATAACAGGCAGACTGAACAGACAGCTGAATCTCGCTTAGCAAGAGTCATGTTTGCAGTGACAATGAATCCCAGATTCCTGACGGAGGACGCAAAGGTGATGCTGTTTTGCTCACCTTAATGTGATTTGGTGGACAAAAGAGTGAAGATGGATTTTTTTTCTCAAACATAGGAGGGCTTCTGTTTTATCATTGTTGAGTATAAGTTAGTTTGTTACCATCCAGTCCCTGACATCGCCAATACAGGCTTCTGTGGTGCTGGTAGCAAAGTGAGACTCAGCTGATGGAGTGGAGCAGTAAAGTTGCGTGTCATCAGCATATGATTAAAGAGAAACCTTGTGCACCTGGATGCAAGATGAAAGTGGCTTCATATACAGAATTGAACAGAACTGGGCCAAGTACCAAGCCTTGGGGGACACCACAAGACAGTGGAGCAGGGTGAGATGTTTGACCATCAACAAACACAGTCTGCGTCTTATCAGTGAGATAGGAGTTCAACCATCTAGTGAAGGTCCAGAAATCCTGTACAGGGTGTGCAGTCTATGAAGGAACAGAGAGTGGTCGATGGTGTCAAATGCAGCAGACAGATCCAGAAGAGTTACGGCAGAAACATCACGACTGTCAAGGCCAGATAATATGTCAATGGTCACTTTAATTAAAGTAGTTTTGGTACTGTGAAAAGGTCTATAAGCTGACTGAGCATGTGGGATAAGCTGGCGCTCTTGTAGGTAAGCCCAGAACTAAGTAAAAACTACTCTCTCTATGATCTCTGAGAAAAGTTGGAAACTGAGTAATAATAGTTCCCCCCTTGTTCAACACTTGAAGGAAAAAAAGCACTAGCATATTAATCCGATCATCTTCCCAAATGCTCACCTGCAGTATTGGAAAGGCCAGGTAATTCTGCTGCTGCATGTGAAAATTGATATAGTAAAGAAGGCCGGTAGCAGCACCTGACATCACAAGGAACAGGTGAGCCTCGTTCATCACCAGTGTCTCCCTGTCAGCAATCATTATAGAAACATCTGAAAATTTGCTGAAGAGGAATGAGATACAATAGTAAATAATAATCATTTAAGAAGATGCATAAAAATGTCAAGGCAAAAGGGTCCCACATCCCAGAGATCATAGTAAAAATGAATGGTTCATCACTTCAAGGACATGGCATATTGAAGGTGAAGCCCCACTCTCTTTCCATAGTCTTTACCTCCCCTGATAAGTCTGGTGCCTATTCTGGGTGGGCAGGGGAAATTTTCCAACCACATATCTGAGCAGACGTAAAGTCAGTGATCTTCTCATACAGTTGTACCCTAACCACCAGTCTTCCCAAGAAGCTGTGCAAAAGACTGCAAACAAATTGTATATTTCTGAGTCCTTGTAAAGACATTTGTAACACTTCAAAACTGTTACACAACTTCAAAACTGATTGAGAGTGGCATCCCTTTACCTAACAGGCTAGAGGGGGCCAGCTCTCCGCATTTTCGTTTTCTTCTTGGATTTGTTGTGCTTGTAGTACCTATTGTACCAATCTGCACTTTTTCCTAATGTCACAGGCATTATGTTTGACTGTTTACTTGCTTGTGGCTTACATTTATTTCTCTTCTAATATCCCCGTTAATTCTCTCTGGCTAACATCATCACAGTTTCTTCATTTTTACTAGACGTCCCTGCGATAGACTTTACATCATAGCCAAATAGATCATGAATTTCAACATTGTACCATAATTTCTTCTTTGTGATCACCTGGACACTCTGATCTATGTGTTTGATTTTTATCTATTCCGCTCCAGTCCAATGAATGTAGATCTGTTTCACTGACATCTTGATCTATGAATGTCATCCAGCAGAACGAACTGGTGTTTCAATTACCTTAACAAAACCACAGGAATTTTGTCTGTCTTGTATTTTTGTGTTTGTAATGCGTGAAAAGACTGGTTTTGGCTGAGATACTGCACTATAAAAGCTCACATCATTATTATTATTATTACACCTGACAAGCGATATAATTTTCAACAGGACAGAGCTCACAGCAACTCGCAGATCCATAAACTCATATCACAATTGTGTTCAATCTAAAAGACATGACACAAACCTGATGGTGATCGAGTCTCATAAATGTTCTATAATAAATTATTATTCTTAATTAAAAAAGAATAAAAACCTGATGGTGATCGAGTCTCATGGATCTGTCTATGGGATGATCATAATCAATTACTAATGACATGATTATTTTATTAATCCCACATAAGTACTTACTTTTCTGGGGTAACTTGCTGAATGGTGAGGCCATAGAAGCGTTGACCTATAAATAGTGTGCAACACCATGCCACACAAGCTCCACCCATGACACAGGCAAAGATGTGTGGCAAGCATGACCATCTGAAGAGGTACAAGTAATTCTGTAGGCGTGTCTCTGGCACCCTGGGAGTTACTGCAATGGTGGACAAAATCTTGTAATAAACTCATATCACAATTGTGTTCAATCTAAAAGACATGACACAAACCTGATGGTGATCGAGTCTCATAAATGTTCTATAATAAATTATTATTCTTAATTAAAAAAGTACCAATTATAAATCAATCATTTTGGTCAAACTTACCTCAATCACGCCCAGGGAAAAAAGTCTACAGAACATTAAGTACAATTTATGATGGGTACAATTTTACTTTAGAACAGCTTGAAACTTTTTACAATTCTGAAAAAGAGGCTAGAATTAGAATTATTCTTCATGATGATCTTTAACATCAGTATAAAAGAAATGTCACTATTCATAACTACTACAACTAATGTACTCTCTTCTCTCTCACCTGAGTATGAAACAGAATATGCCACTCCCAGCAAGACAGCTGTCAGCACCAAGTATACCAATGGGAAGAAAATCGATGCTAAATCTGTCACAAACCCTGTGACAGAGAAGACAGGCCAAGGCACAATGGGTTACAAATACATCATGCTGGAGTTTAACTTAAGTAAATTCATTTATCTTTTTAACTGAACCAGTTGACGATTAAGCTGGTCTGCCAGGACTGGTTGTCGGTGGTGGGGATGACACTGGATAGACACAGCAGCTGACAAAGTTCGCTACTTAGGCCTATCATTTCACCCTGATCATATCGTCCCACAGCCTGAGTCAAATTGCCCCAGCTAAGTCCATATGGCCGGTGACCGTCGAACCTACTGGTTCACAATTCAGTTTTTTCCTAGTTAACCCTAAAGGTTTTATAGTAAGACTCATAGCAAGAAAGAATTTATAAAATTGAGAAAAAGAGTTTTACCAGATATGCTTTGCCAAGGATGAAGTAAACTAAGATGGCATATGAACAGATACACTGTTGTTAGAGGCAGTAAGCACACGACACTCCAGAAAAGACTTCCAGCAGTTCGCCAGAAATGAATCTGCAGGGGAAAAGATCAAAATCGTATGAAAAAAAAGTCATTTTCTCGACGAGCTAAATGACAGAAACAACAAACATCTAAGACCCTCTTGATACAGTAACTATCCTGAGAACATTATAAAATTGTATCCACCTCTTTTCTATACCAGTAAACAACAGACTCCATCTCTGCGACCACAAACACAGTTCATCGAAAGCATTAGTTGTCCATCACTTCGAAGACAGCGCCATTCGGTCATACAAAATTAGAGATCGGAGTTTATGTTTAGCAAAAAAATGTTAAAAATGATATCTATCTATAATTATAGAATATTTAACAGTAATATATTTAAAATATTTAAAGAAGATCCAAACGAAAATTAAAAATTATCATTAAACAACGACACTAATATTCACACTTCCGGTATCGATAAGCAAGATGGCTGGTCATACAGCAGGCGAACCGCTGGAATGTTATAGTGTAAGTGGTTTTCTTGTCAGCATAGATATTAATCAATTTATATTGAATGCAAAGCACTCTTATGGAAAGTTTTGGTTTTAAAACTTTTGCCAACTAAGCTGCTTTGAATGATTAGCCATATAGAGTTTTAATGCGCTCTAAAGTTAATAGCTAACCATCGGGAAGAGACAAGTCCAAACCTCAAGGTCCACACCCTATAAGAATTAATCTGCAGTAGACCTGACCCCTCGATTTTAGGCCATTAGAAAAGCATTACAGTGTTGTAAATGCGCGATCTTAAAGCAGCAAATTTACCGAAATAACTGAATTGAACATTGTAATGCGAATATGGCAATGGTAAGCGTAATGTGGGCAACGTTGTCTTATTCTAATGTTTATAGACAGGATCAGACAGTAACTGCCTTTGAGTTTCATACTAGACTTTGATCTCTACTGTCAGGTCTTCAAATTTTCTTCTGGTCAGGTTTTCCTCCTTTGTTTTTTGCGATATTTGCTTTTTTGTTTTTGGTTAGGAGTGGGTAGGTAAGTGCATGCATGCTGATTACCTTTTAAACATATATTCATTCAGATGAGCTCATATGCTAAGGGTACCTTCGTCTCATACCAGAATAAAAAAGATTTGATTTGAAAAAAATTGGCTGTGCAGACTCAACATGGTGCTTTCAGATTCCCATAGTGCTAGAGAAAGAACCAGACATAGATATACAAGGTAATCCAGTATATGAACCAGATGGAAAACAGCGCTACAGGTGTGGTTTCCGCATTGGAGGAGGTATTGATCAAGACCCTTCCCAGAGCCCCCAGGGATATCCAGACAAGGTGCTCACTTTGTTGTTTTTATATGATCTGTTTTAGTATCATAATGAAATAGAATCATAGTAATTAAGTAAACCCATGTTAGTTGTTTGCTTTGTGTATACTTTGAGGAGTAAAAACAAAAATAGTGTTACCCTGTAATGATCACCGATGTCTAGGCATTTGTCACCGACTTGGTATAGTCTACAAATGTATAGGTTTTAAAGGTCGAATTTAAAGCTTATGGCAGGGAAGGACCAAGGCAGGGAGGTGAAGAGCACACATTGCTGGTAACCCTAGAATTCTTTCTTCATCAGTTACTTTTATCTAGCCTGATGAGTACCTTGACCTTCCTCGGTAAGGTCTAATCCATTCTTTCCCACCATACAAGGAAAATTCAGCTTTTAAGCCACATATATATAGATGGTCATTCATATGATAAAGAATTAACAGATTTCTTTGTATTAATGATTGTTTATAGTCAGTTAGGAATGCCCAGATGTCTGTGACTATTACACTCCTATCTCCCATTCTTTAGCAGTGACCTGTTTATTTTAGAATGGCATCTGCATGACCTGTATTTTCTCACAGGGCATCTGTGTGATGTCTTCTGTCACAGGCATCTGTGTGATGTCTTCTTTCACAGGGTATCTGCATGACCTGATTTCTTTGCAGGGTATCTATGTGACCTATATCATGAAGGGAGCCCAGCAGCAAGGTGTGGGCTTCAGCTCCATGACAAAATCTTACAGGTACATGAGGGCTGTGTGTGGGTAGTGTGTGTACTTGTACATGTGCATGTACCAATTGTCATAAACAGACCAGACACTGCTATGGTGCTAAAGGAGTAAACAAGAACTTGAATAATTGTCATCAATGACAGCAGCCAGCCTCCAATAAAATATTGATATGTTTGTATCTTTTAGCTGCTTTCTTGCTCTGGCCTTTTACAATTTTTGGTCTGTCAGTATTCTTTTTTTCTGCTGTTTTTTTTTTTTTCTTCCTCCCTTCCTCCGTGTGTGAATATGTTTGCATGTGTTTTCATGCACCCATGCTTGTGTGTATGAGAGAGTGAGTGATAGACAATTTTTGTGTCCGATTTTATAATAATACTTTTATTTCCAGCTGAATGGCAAGGATTTCACAGTTGTGACTCACAAGCAAGCAGTAGAGAATATCCGCAAGAAGCCAGTGTTAAAAATGCTAGTGTACCGCAAGGGAATGCCACAGCTGCAGAAGGGGCCTGGCCACCTACAGACACAGTTCCAGGCATATGCCCCACAGCACTACCAGCAGCCCCAGTATCAGCAGCAGTACTGATGGGTCATTAGCTGATCAATAGCAGGTAGAGGAATGTACTGCCACATGGGAATGCAATTCACTTAAATTGGCCATTGACTGTTGAGGATGAAAACTGCATAAGATTACAATCTGTCCTTTCGCCTAGGTCTTTAGTTGGTGTGATTTGAGTGAGGTTTCTGAAGCATTTTACCATCAGATTTCATGGAAAGGGAGTCATGAAAAGAAGACTCAAGTCTTATTACTGTTTACTTTAGGATAGTTATATAGGATTGCATATAAACATCTGTTAAGAGACCAGTATAGTAAGAATACAGTAGAAACTGATGCTGATTAAAAGTGGGGCCTGTACAGGGAAGTTTCTGCATTGAAGCAGTCTTACCTCGTATTTTTTGTACATCAGGCATCATAGGAGCTTAGGGTTTACTCCCAGAAACGATTCTGGACATTAACTTGCATAGATATATGTTGAGTGCATTTTTCAGCAGATGCTCACTTAGACACATAAATACAAATGAGAGAAAAATATGCTTGATGAAATAGAGGCAGTGTGATTTATCATTTCCTATAAGGGGCATTTCTTGCGTTTGGCTATTTTTGTGCTTTTTACCCCCTCAGAATTTAACTTCTTTTTTCTGTTTCATTTTTTCCTTCCTTTTAGTTTGTGAAGATGAAAATATGAGGAGAGGCCAAGTTAGCCATTCTGTTTTTTACTTGTTTCATTTTGCCCCTATTTTTTCACTTGGGATGACCTCATTTCTTAACCTACCGATAGTTCTTGCTTGGAGCATTCCACACACTTCTGCGTAAATTGATTTTATCTATGTAACGCAGTTTTTACATAAAATGTTACATACATTTGCTTCTATCTATCCACTTCACTTACACTATACATTAAAGACATTTTTAAACACCTTTGATCAAGTCATAAAATGTGGTAAAATGCAGACATTTATACTGCTGTAATCAACAGATTTGTTAAATGAAATTATCTGCTTTGCACACAGAATTTTTATAATATTTCGAATGCATATTTCTTTCAGAATTTTTGCATATAGTCAAATTTTCATAATCCAAATTTATGCGAAGGGAGAACTGTCTTACATTGACCTGTTGGCTGTTCAAAATTCTTTTGAGTTCGCTACTATCAGTATCAGGATACTGTGTAGCTGTACTGACAAAACTTCAGTTTGCACAGAATACAGACAAGCACACTGGCTCTTACAAACAAGACATCCAAGCTTTTCAAAACCCCTCTCCTGTGCATGTTTTTATGGTGTATTTTCATGGTTCTTGAGTACACAATTTCTCAAATTTGGTACCAGGGAAAAATTTTCCTCTGAATGTAGTTTGATGGAACTTTTATCATAGATGCCCTTGTAAAAGTGATAAAAAAAATGATGAGTAAAAGTTATTTACAATATCATCAAATTCTTTTAAAAAGTATTAGTCATTTAAGCTCTGTGTATGTAAACTGTAGCTATTACATAAAAAGAGAAAAATTGTGGTGAGAATTTAACATTGGTACCTAAGTCTTTCAGATATCATCTGTGTGTTTTTCAAATAGATATATTACTTGTAATGAACCCCATTGTAGACCTCTCCTTGTTCTGTACCACCCATCTTCAGCTTGGTGTCAGGACAAAGTATCTTAATCTTAGCAGTCATTTATTAGCCTACTACTGGTCTCACATTCCAGGCTTTTGCATCTTCACAGAGCAGTAGGTGTACGGATGGAAAAAAATCAAACTTTCCTCATCACCCTTTGTGAAGCAATGCTGCTTGATTTTCAGCGACTGGTGCTTTGACATAGGTACCAGTTCTGTCGGTCTTTCCTCGCCAAAAGTAACTACAAGCTTCAGTGTGTTATGTGCCTTTTATCATTCTGAAATGCTGAAGTGAGAGGTTTTGAGTGATTTTTTTTTTTTTTGGTGGGGGAACAGTTGGCAAATAGTATATTTACTAAAATAGTATTAATTCAGCTAATAATAAACATTGGTGTAGTTTGTTGTGGCACACTGACATATCTTGAGATAAAAAACCAGAATAGCTTAAACAGGTCTTTGTTTTGATGTGAAACAAAGCATCTTTTATGTTGTACTTTTATTAAAAAAGAGCTATTTAGGCAAAATTTAAAAGCTGCAAGAGTTTTAACTTGCTGGGTATAGTGACTGTCAATTCTTCTAACAATTCATGTTGACACTATGTGTTTGCCAATGTGAGCAATGGAGGTGCTCTTTGTGCATGGATGATGCGATTTTTTGTAAGTGCATCCTATTTTGTCAGTGCTTTTTCTTCTTCTAGTCAAGACCCCATAACCTGATGTAGGGCTATTTATTGAAATGCTTTTAGTTTGTTACAGGGTTTCGTTCTCTTCTTTGATTTTTTTAAAACTTAAGTAAGAGGGCTTCTTCTTTTGTCTTAACAAGTTAACTTTTTCTACCATTTGTTTTTAAATAAACACTCTCAATCCTCCTTTTCTGTGTACACAGACTTCCCGTAATACATGTCAAATTTAAGCAACAGGGTTTTCCCAAAAAATGTGATTTTCTTATTGGGAACATGGAAAATGTACAGTTTTTCTTTTGGTATTAATCTTTTGCAGATGGTGCTAGAATTTTAGGGAGAAACTGAAGACTCAAAAATTTGTATTTGTTACTTTATGATAATCAGAATCTCATTTAACATTGATGAAAAACAATTTTCACTTGTTTTATTTTTTATTTTCTTATTGTAGTTTTCTACAATGAATATTTTCATGTTTTCTTCAGTTTTTCCCCTGTAATTAGGATAAGTGATCTTACCAGAATTTACTTGCCCATTTACTTTATTAAAAACAATTTGCCTTTTTTTTTTTTTTTGGTTAAGAGTACATACTGGTTGTCTAGTTGTCTTTCGTTTTCTGCAAAGATGATTAGGTTATGGTTGTGATGTGCTGAAATTGCAGAAAGTTCCCAGGAGGTGACTTGTCAAAAACTCTTTACTGTTCACTTGAGTATGTAAAATTGAAAACCATTGCAAATGAACAAGAAATTGTGAAGCACAACCTATTTTGTGCTCACGTGATTGTGAAAAGTTAAATAGTATCATGTGCTGTTAGTCAAAAGTTTTAAACAAGCTGATTCTAAAAAGAATTTCTTAGCTGGTTAGCCAGCAGGGTTGACCCTTGGTGAAATATTGTGACATTTTTTTGTTTTTTGTAAAGAGTATGATAGGTGATTAAATATTTTTCTGTCAGGTAGTGAGTGAAATGACTTGACAAGTTTTGTGACCTGTAACTGGTCTGGTGTGTTGGCAGTTATTCTGAGCCCATGTTCCATGTGATTGTCTTTTGATTCACATCTTTGTCTCCACCCCCTCCATTGGTCAGTTGCATGTTTTAGAGATCATGGAGCATACCATTGCAGAAACACTTTTAACGAAAATGCTTCACGGGCAAAAGGACCTCATTTTTTTGTGAAAGTCAGCTTAGGCCTACATTCCTTCTGATCATCTTCATTTTTCAAAGTCCTAATTGATTTTTTTCTTTGTAATGATGTTTCAGTGTATGTCGCATATGACTGGTGTTTATGCTTGTTTTTCAACCTGTCACAATGAGTAGCAGATTTATTACTGTATATATCTCTATGTATTATATATACACTTTTTTCCCTAGCATTCCTTGCAAGAACAACAAAAGGAAGAGAATGATAGCAATGGGAGATAACTGATGTTTAGAATTTAGGCTTTCAGTCAAATGAGGATATAGCATAAATATTTTTGCAACTCTAAGGCAACGTTCTTTAGATAATTTTCCCCAGGTAAGAAAGCCATTTTGTTAAAAAAAAAATACACTTACAGATATGTGGATGTAGGCAAGAAGGCTATCAGAAGGGCTTTAAATTCATAATCGAAGACATTTTCACACCTTTAAATTTAAACAAGGAGGCTGGTGTTTTGTACATGTTTTGCTATAATAAAGCCTTTGCAGCATGCATCTTTTGTAGTCATGTGAAAATGCTTTGATTTCTGCACATCATACGTTTTTTACTTTTTTATTACTTTTTTTACGTCAGTAATATATTTTTGCATCTCATGTATTTTATTGACACTCAGTCTACCACTATAAAAGATCATCTTATTTTTAACTTTTCCTCAGAATTGTTAAAAGCAACATTGCTTCACAGGTTGCATCCAGTTTCTTTAACAACTTCATTTCAAGAGAGCCATATCTTTGAGTAATTATTGGTAGGACACTTGAAGGACTTACTGCTGTTGACAATAAAGGGCAGAATCTGACTTCTGCAGACCTAATCCATTTTCTGGCTAGCTATGTGCAGGATCAGATATTGTATGATTTAGAGACTGAAAGCTTGGACTTTTTCTTCTTGCCTATGTTAGATTTAATTATTTGTTGATTTATTCAATAACTTTAAGGTTACTTTGTTGCATTCTTGTTTATTCATTTGTTTATTTATTCATTCTTAACTGTGAAACATAGTACAGTATTCTTGTTCATGAAAAATACTTAATGCATAATTAGGTTAAAGGAGTGTTCTGTGAGTTCAGTGCTGCTTGGTACCTTTGCTAAATTTCAACGTCACATAATTATTTATGAGTGTTTAAACAAAGTCATTTTAACAGTTCATTTCACAAGGTCATTTTAACATTGTATATTGTGTATCCATCTAGCCTTTGTAACAGCAAACTGTCGGAGACATTAGAAACACTTTTGGATGAAACACTCATTGACCTTGATTTTCTGCTCTGGAATGATCTCTTTACATGAGCCACATTGAGCACTCTTTGATGAAAAATTTGTTATCAGTTTTCTGGTCTTTTATTTCTAGAACTTTCTTTTGTTAGACATTACTACTTTTGGGGAATACCAGTTGCACACTTTAGGCTTGAGCTTCTGTCATGGATTTTTATAGCGACTTTCATGAAGAATGTCCTGTTCAGTAGAGGTTTCAAAAATAGTTATTTGAATCCTCTACTTTTCCTGATTAATGTATTTCCGTTTGATGCTAGATTAAGAGCAAGGAGAAGATGCTGTCAATGTATATAGTTAAGTAATATTTACATGCAGACCAGAACAGCTCATGGTTATGTACTGTTTACTATCAACTGTCATGGCCATCGTATATTTTTGACACAGTGACTATTTTGAATGTGCAGGCACAAATTGTGTAATTTTTTTGTGTGCTTAATTTCGTTGTATTTTTTTTTCATAGATGATCCATACCGATGGTTTTGTAATTTGAGGTGAGCTGTATGAACAACAACAACAAAAATATATAAACTGGTTTACACAACATCAGGGAAAGTTTTTTTTTTTTTTTTTTTAAGGCTGGGTTTTAGTGCGGTATTGAGTGAACAACGAGCAAAGATCTTTCAAAACTAGCCACAGGAGTGAGAGGTATTTGAAAATCTAGTTTCTGCCTTCAGGTGTCTCAGCGTATTTTGAAAGGAAAGGAGGTCTGGTTTTACTTCTGGTTACTGTCAAAATCAGGCTGTGGATATACCAGAGCTAATACTTTTCCATGTTCAAAAGAGTGCTGGCTGTGATGACTTGTATATGTGGCCAGCCTACTTTGTGCTGGTAGGGTTGTGTGACAGTTCACAACTACTTTGTACATATCTGTACATTGCGGACTGTTTGGTGTTTTACCTCCTTTTGTTTTGATTAGTTTTCATTTTTTTCTTATTCTCATTTCAGCATAATCTATGTGCATAGTCTCTCAGTGACTGATCAATGTCATTTTGCTCTGATGCAGGTCCTGCTTCACCTGCTGCTGACATCGTGCCATTCTTGTTTATTCCCCAAACCTTCTCCCTCTGCTGTGTTCTACCTTTCTTCTAATTGTAAACCTTTTCTCAGCAAGCTCCTCCTTGTCCTTTTTTTAGAATTTCTTTCCACAGCATTTTAGGTTATGGACTTTTGAGAAAGGCTTGAGTAAACTGGTAGTGGAACTCATTTGACAAAACCCAATTGTTGTGAATGAACTGGTACAACATTTTCGCAAAGCGGCCAGTGGTTACAGTTAAATGGTTTCTTTAGTGAAGATCTGGATGGCATGGCAGTCTACAAATAACTGAGCTGTTATAACTTTCTCAGCTTGCCTGAATAATGGAGCCGTAATGCTTACCATGGCTCATTTCCTATGAAATTGTTATGACTTCATTTTTACAGGCCGTTCTGGGGATTCTTAATTTTGTCGTACCCTAGCTTAATAACTAGAGTTTTAGGAGACAAATCACTAAAGTTGACCTAATGTAGCTTAAGAAGAATCACTAACACTGATAGTAATATGGCTAGGAAGTACAGCAAACAATCTTCTTGCCATATATATAATGGAGACAGATCTTTTTTGAGGATAAAATTGTTGGCATTTCAAGAGGGGGATTTGCTGTATGCTTTCTTATTTGAATGTACATATATAGAATTATTTTTGGAGGTGCACATGATAATTATTTCAGTTTACTGATTCATACTTTCTAGGTTGATAAGAGTTGTTTTTCCTTTTCTTCAAGATGAGTGCCACTGAAGTATTTTCTTGTTTGATACTCTGCTAGTACCAAGCAGATTGGTTATGAGTGCCAAGAACTGAAAGATGTTAGGGTGTGTGCTGATCTATCACAGTGTCTTGAGGCATTTTCAGTGCAGACCTGGGTTGTATGGCCATTCAAATCTCTTTCCCCCCAAAACATAAAAGTGCATAAATTTCAGAGAGTGAGTGAACCATGTGTGTACTTTTATGCATGGAAAATGTATGTGTATGCAAACTCTGATGCACAAAACCTGTGAGTGGAGCAGAAAGGAAAAAGAAGATATTACAGAATGTTTTGCTAACTGCATAGCAGAATGTTAGCAAAATGTGCACTGAAGCACACAACATTATGGGAGAGTGCATTTTACAGTATTCTAAGCCCTTTTAAATGACAGGGGACCACTATATACCTAACAGAAGGACACCTTAGGGTGTACATAACTACACAGGCATGCTGCCCTTACTATGGCTTTGTGCTGCAAGAACAATGTGCTGTGTAGTGATGCCCAGTGTGTATGCACACTGCCAGGCTGGCTAGATTATTTGGTTTTGATGTTGAATGTTGTTTATGTATGATTGTTGTATTTTATTTGTTAATTCGTTGAATATATATTAGTTTTTTTAATAATCGTTTAAGCCAGTTCTTTTCTAATAGAGATTTTAAAAATTGTTAATTTCCTTGTGCGAGCGTAATTATATTTTTGGAGAAAAATAGATAAATTAGTTTTAAGGTACATGGATAAGTACATTAATATGCTTTGATGAGTAAAATGACTTTTTCTGACAAATTTATTATTGGATGTCAGTTTTGGGGCTTTTGCAGCATAATATGTACCAAGATGTAGATTCACAACTGCTTGTGCATATTCAAAGCTGATTCAATTTGAGCAGGTCATGTTGTCCTGACCATTGTATGCATTATGCATGCCATTAGCAGTGACCAGTTTGTGTTAAAGACTATATGACAAAGGTAACGAAATATAGTAGAGTTTATAGATCATCATGTAAGATTTTTGTAAGTTGTACAATGCACATGGCATATGTGCATAACCTCTGAAGTACAATTAATAACATGCTCATTGCTGCAGGATGTTTGTGTCCAAAGCATAGTATATCAGACTTGCTGGAGAGGTTCTGTGGTAAGGTATTCTCGATTGTAAAACAGCAAGTCACTGATTTGAGGCCTGCTTGGGCCTGCTGCCAGAAAACTATCCTGGTCCACCCAGCAGCTGTCTAGCAGAAATGGCACCTGCTTTATCACAGCTATAACTTCGATCGTGTTAAAAGCTGCTTACTGGCTAATTCTGAGGCTCAGGGTTAGCATTGAAACAGTGGCCTTAAAGCATATTGCTGGCAGGTAAACAGATGCTGCTGATTATTAGGCCTCCAGGCTTAAACTTTCTCGTAAATATGCTGTCCTTTGGAATTGGGTCATAATATCGACCATGCGTCCTAATTGTAGTGTCTTTTTATTGTAATTCATAAGAGTTGAAAATTGGTCATATGCTGGTGTCTGCAAGTAACAGACTAATTTCTAAAGTCCTGAACTGCCAGCAACAGCAGTATGTATGGAATGAAATTTTTTTAAAACAGAAAGATTGATTGTTCTGGTTCACTTGAGTGCATGCAGTTTGCGGGTTGGCATGGTAAAAGCATTCATATCATTAGACTTTTTTTTAAGCCAGCTTCATGTAGTTGCTATTGTCACTGTCTTCACTTTCTCGGAATTTATTACGTTTGTCAATAACCATGAATGTACATGTGTCTGGCAGTTTCCAGAGAATGTCAGCTTTCCAAAACCTTATCTCAGCTTAAATGACATTTTCTCAAGGCAGTTACAGAAACTGAGGATTCAAGGGTGAATTAGAAAGATGACTTCCCTGTTAGCTTTTTGTCAGCATTATTTTGTACAGAGCTGGAAATGGCTTGCCAATCTGAGACATTTGAATGACTGGGATTTGAGCTTGTTATGTATGCTGGTGTTGATCACCACATTATAGGTCTTTTCAAAAGACTAATTTTACTGTAAATTCCAGTTAATTTTTTGGGTGGCGCTTTTGATGACTTATTCAGAAAAATGTAGATTTTTTTCATTGGTAGGAGACTGGATGATCAGATACAGAGAAACATTTGACTGTTTGAGCACAGTGTCTTTCATTTGTGAAAAGTGTATTTTGTGAATATTGTTCTTTTGCGGTAGAAAGGCAGCAAGCAAATGAGAATGTGCAAATGAAAAAGACAGTTGTCACTCTAATATTCTAAAACTTTGCAATTCTCGCTTTACTAGTTCAAATCCTACAGCTCAGCTACAACATTCCTCTGAAATCCATCATCTCTCTGTGCAGTAGGCGTGTGTGCATGTGCAATCATTTACATTCACATAAACGGATATTTTGACTGACAGTACCATGTCCCAAAGTGCACCAAAGATGACAGTTTCCACAATGGCAAGATATTGCTTCATTCTGTCCTTTGTGGAACTAAAATGGTGCTATTCAATTGATTTAACCTTAGCATTGCAATTCCCCCCTCCCGCTGGAAAAAACATGCAAAACATGTTGCCACTAGATGGCAGCAGAATACTGCATTTAGAATGAAGTTACCCTGAGTAACACACATTTACTATTTTTTACACATAAGATTTTGAATCCAGATAATGCTTAATTCTAGTGCAGGCCTAGAGGAAGAGGCACAACACTGAAATACTCATCATGACTATTTGAAGATGTCTTTATTGATCAATGAAAGAAAATAAAAATAGGCCAGTAGAATAGGTCCTAATATGAGCTTATGATGAAAGAACTGGATGGTTTCAATACTACATGAGGGTGCAACCACCAACTCCTGTTGCTGTATGATGGGAATCAAATGACCAAGATGACACACAGGAAGATGGTAATCTAATGATCGAGATGACACACAGGAAGGCATGTATGCTATAAAAGTACAACCTGATAACATGAAAATAATCTTACACGAAAAATTACTGTTCTTTGGGGATACCAACAACACTTGTGAAATCCAGCTGATGATGATTAAAGTTCAAAAGCATTTATCCACTGAATATCACAGAATCATTATTGCTCTTATGTAACATTTTATATTCACAATCTTTTTTAAGCTACAGGCAAAAGTGGAAGTTGGTAACTTAAAAAAAGTCTTGCCTTCGTACCATGTGTTAACTTCAGGTCAGAGAAGAAATATACTGCAGACGGATCAGCTGTGGCAACAAATATCTGAATAAAAACGTTTTACTGGCAAATACAACAAAGTATAACAAACATGGAATGTCCTTGCAGAAGGCAATGGTTGTGAAGAGAGATTTATCAATGCATTATTTTGTAAGTAGCCTTTGTTAACATTCCTTGTTTCCATCACAGTTTGGGTAACATAAAAAATAAGAGAAAAAGGACGCGAACTTCAGGGTAGAAAATTCAAACTACAACTTGTCTGACAACTTGCTTGAATCTTTTTTGTCAGCTGAACAACTAAACTTGAATTGTCAGAGTTTTTACACAAAAAAATACAAATGAAGCAACTACACATTTTAAATGCTACATCTGACGTGTCCTTTACCAGTCTGAAATGACTTGGTTGCCTCCAGATGAAGTTTTCAAATGACAAAAATGATTTTGAAGACATATTTCACAATAATATGTACACCTCTCTCTCACCATCACAGTTTGATGCAAGACTATTTCTACATCACATGATAGTTGGACTTAATAGCTAAACTCTTTATCTGGCAAGGTATCTGACATCCCACCATGTAAAATAATACGTTTATGCAAATAATATTTCTGCTCATGCAAAGGGTGTCGCAACATAATAAATGTATATATTTACATATTAATTTTTTGTAAAGTGTAGCTGACAGAAACAATTTATTTTTATGAGGAAGGCAATTCTAATACAAAATTTGTGACCTGAGGGATGCTTTGACAATCCTACAAATTCTATTTAATGATACTACAACCACTAGTTCACTAATTTGCTAGAAACTTGAGACTCCATGACACTGGCTTTAGAGTAAGATTCCATAACTGCTACATGGACATGGTGGGGAATGAATTTGAAAAAAAGGCTAACAGATGTATTAAAGACCAAGTTTTTTGTCCTCTCTGTAAGTGCATCTAGCTGCTCTTTGCAGATCGGCCTCTGTCACTGTAAATGAGAACTTGAAACTCATGCTTCTGGAACACCGGGATTGAAATCAATGAACACAATGTGGGCACTCTAAAACACTGAGGGAATTGTGTGTATGCCCATTCATATGCTTTAGGGTTTTGAGTGGATCATCTTCATTTTGTTAAGATGGACCAGATAACTCCCATGCATGGGTGCACTACACTATTTTAAAACAATAGTAAAAGCATCAATTTAGATCCCTGCAAGTTATTTTGAAAAAAGTTTTAAGACATGTCTGAGTGGAACTTTCTGCAAATAAATCAACAAAAAAAAGGTATTTAACTATTTTATAGGCTTTTTGTGGTTGGGGAAAGGGAGCGCCCAGGTAATCTGAAGAAAGATAACACTTATTCTTTTGCAACTGTACAAATATTTTCTAAGCTCAACACATATGAGCTTCAATATGTGCACCATTTCAATTAATATGACAATGCATTCTCTAGATGGGACCTGCATGTATTTACACTATGATGTCGGAGGAATGGAGACTAAAGTGCACAGTTTATCCAAGTAAAGAATATTGCAAAGCAAATTATTAGTTATAAATATGCACAAAAAAATAAAGAGTAAAAGGAAGGTGACAGTATCATATGACAAGAGGCACCAGAAGCTGTTTAAGTATGACACTTGTTAATAAATGTTGATCAAAGAATCTTTGGTACTTGTAGGATTTTTTCTGCCTTTAATTTTTTGTACAGTCTGCCAAAATTTTCCTGTTACAACTTACAGTGAGTCAGATTGAAAACTCTTCTATAAGATGTATCATACTATATCTGATTAATTTTGATATCTTCATAAATTTATCGGAAACAAACTTCCAACATAATTAAAGTCCATTTACCTTCTTTTTGAAATTCCTAAAAACAAACACTACAAAATTATTTTTAAAGACCCATTAAAATAATAAAAATAAGTTACATTTGTATTTGGATTGATAAATAAACTGCTTAATCACTGGTTATTTTAAAAGTTACAATAATTTAAGTAGCATGATGCAGTTACAAAATAATTTGCAGAATGATAGGCAATGCACTGCTACACAACACAAGAAACTGGGCTGGCTGCAAGTATGTATTGCAGTCCTCAACCCCACCCATGTCAAGAGGCAGATATAACAGGTGGAGTGTTAAATACAATAGGAAATTGACCAATCATCTCTGATGCATACAACTCTAATAATAACCAATTCAATAGGGATCAATCAACTGTGTGCATGCAACTGTATAATGGTCTACAGCATTTACTTCAACTTAACAAAAATGTGCTCAGAATAACAACATGGCAACTATAAACAATCTATAAAAGTGCTAACACTGTAACAACATGAAAACCATAGTTTTGGAATGGGTTTGGAAATTTTATATGAATACACATATAGTTTGTAAACTCTAACAGCTAAATGGAGGGACATGAGGAATGAAAAAATAATAGAGAACTTGGCAGACCTGATTAATAGGTCTCCAAAACAACAAAAAATAATTAGGATTGAGGTTTGTACATTGTAGGTAAAGGAAACTCTCTTACACCATAACAGCTCCAACATTATCACAAAGATCTTGGCCTTCGACTGGTAACTTAGAAACAAAAATTACCAAAAATATAACCACTCTAGAATCTAGAATCATTCTAGAATTCCTGCAAGTTCATTTGGACGGGCAAGCAGCACAAGTCTGTAGACATGGCTAATTTGAAAGCAGCAGCTTGACACCACTTGTATATTTCTCAGGCACACTTATTAACATCTCAATATACTTCAAGGCATTGGATCCATGCGTCAGCAGATCCTAAATTTATGACAAAAAGCTGCAGGTCATGAAAGATGTAAACTTAAAAATCAATGTTTGCATCAATGTAACCTGCAAGTCAGTACCCTGTGACTGACAGTTTCTTTGTTGAATGAGTTATGTCAGCTAGACTGAAATTAGGAATTTAAGATGAAATGACCAGACAAATAATTATAAACTGCTTTCCTGGAATGCTGGAAAAATATGTTCAGTTGATTACAAAAGTGCATGATCAAATCTTGTTTTGCATTTTTTTTCTTTGTAAGTGTCCAAAATATTCTTCACATTTTCTCCTTAAAGAGATCAAGCACCAAAAACACCTGCACTGGCTCCCAGTTTGGAAAAACAAGTCAAAATTCTAGATCTGTTCCTCTAGAGACATAAACCAGGCATGCATGAAACACCAGTTCTACATGCTGCCATCATTCTTCACAAGATAAAACTCTCATCTCATCCTGAGAAAAGTGATGAAGGACAAATACTTCGCACAGCAAGTTGTAGGAAGAAGCAAGCTTAATTTCATGGCTTGTGAAAAGATGGCAGTTTTGGAACAATGACTTAAGTACATGGTGAGCAAGATCGTGCCTTTAAAAGGCAAACCAACTTGCATTAAATGCAGAATTTCACTGCATTTCAAAAATGACCTTTGAAGTTTTATGGTTGTGTCTGGCAACGTGTGGAAAACTATCACAACTCTTCAGGTGGACGGAGATTGCCAAAATGGACGGTGTGGCCACAAGAATGTGGTATAACCCTGACTACTTTTAAACTGGCAGAGATGGCAGGCAAATCTGATAAAATGAATGCTGATTAAGACATCATATAAATGAAAATACTTTTGGCTATTTCCAACAACATTAATTTCTAAAACATTGTCAAATACCTGAAAGCTTCTAAAATCACAATTCTTAACGGTTTAGAAACCCCCAAAAGTTCTTGTACAAATTTGATTTAGCATAAGGCAAGTATAAACAGCTGACAGTAACTTAAAACATAAGCTACACCCAGTAGAAAGACTTTGGTCTTTCTGGAATCACACAAATATTCTCCATTCCTTCCTCTCTCACACACATATTCTATCCCCACACACACCAAGAACATGAACATATACTGACAATGCTGAAATACTATAGAAAGACCCATGTCAACAACACTCCCCATGAAACAAACTTTCCCTGCTTTTAGCAGAATAACATGTCTGGCACCAGAATCTAGACAACCAAGGAAGCCAAAATAATGGGACATAGTTGTGACAGTCCCCACACTCTTGTCCTCCTCGACACATGAACCACTCACACACTCCTTTTCATGTACTCCTGTGCACACCAGCACATAAATGTCTGCATGTGGATGCATCACTCTTCTTTTGAACAATGAACATTCACATCAAAATTGTTCATCTGTGTAAAGAGATCACCACCTCTATGAAACATGATCCTCAAAGGACAGAAAAACAGTGATGCCTCTTAGTTTTTGCAGACTCCCTGATCTACAAGGGGAGCCACTTAATGTCGTCTTTTCACTTAGTGTATTTGGATCTAGTTCTCACGCACACTTCATGCCCAGGTAATGAGCCAATAACAAGAAGCACAGCCACCTGTCACATGCCTGCATGCTGAAAAGTCTCACTTAGTTCTAACATCTCCGATTTGTTTGAAAAAGAAACACCACTGTCAACATCAGTCCTTGAAGTAATTGTTAGGTCTCTTGAAGTCTGTGCTTCTAAAATCTTCCTCTTCTTCTTCTTCAAATCCAAAACAAAGGTTACACAGTCTCAAGTGGATCCATCTGCATACACTGCAGACAATCGACTGTTACAGCGGTTGACTGCAGTGAGCTGAAGATATTGCTGCACACTAGGCTCTGGGGGAACTTGTATAGATTCAACCGTAGGGACCATGTCTGAATCCATTCCTGTGAAGAGATATTAATCTTCTGGTAAGATTTGAATTAAGCAACTTGATTAGCAACTTAAAAGCTTGTTTAAGACATACATGCCTCCAGAAACTGCTCAGATACATGTGATGTACATGTGCAGATCCTGCTGACTTGGGAGGGATCATTAATAAAAGTGGAGGTTGATGCTACTTTTAAATTATGGCCTACCTGGATGTACACCCCTTAACCTTTTAATTAGCTGTGCAAAGAGATTTGAAAGGTGATATACAGCTCTGAAGTAGTCTTTATATGCGATCTTTTTCCAACTACACCCACTCCCACATCCACCAATAACTACCCACAAACAACCACTTCCCCCAACACACACACACCTGGTTGGGGAAATGATGTATGAACTCCATCTGGAGGGATGTTTAACAGTTGCTCATCAAAGTTCTGAGAGTACATCATCCGCTGAGCCTGCATGGCACCCATGCGACAGCTGTTGGTGCTAGTGTATGGACCAGCATTAGGCAGGTAAGTCTGTCTAGGCATGGACTGGGGATAACTAGCCATCATACCACCTGCAGGAAAGATAATGTTGTGTTTCTAGATGAGTTATCCTTAGCTGTCAAGAGATGATGCACTACAAAGCAGAATCAGTAAAAGTTGAGCATTAAAAGTACCAAGCTAAACATCTCAAATACTCCTAACACAAAAATACAAGCCATGAACTGTATGACGTATGACACAAATTTAACTGCATTTCAGGAAAATGAGTGAAAATAACCATCAAGTCCTTACCTTGAAGATGATGTCCATAATGATAGGTGTTCTGTCCATAAGCACCCTGCATACCTGGCATTCCAACCATATGAGAGCGTGTAGGTATAGGGGGCAGAGGTCGTGGGCTAAGCATGCTCTGCGAAGCTGGTGAGTAGCCTCCCATGCTGAATATAGATGGATGGAAGAAAAGAAAAAGAAAACAATATGGAGGAATATAACTGTAACATGGGCATATGGTGTTAAATGCCCTGCACATTAATTAACTCAGTTTTTGGTCTGGTAGTCTGCATTAAAAGATAAAATGGTAAAAATACAAAAATGTCTGGCCACATTAGGTATTGCTTTAGGTAAGAAATACTTTGTTCAGCCATTTTTTTTTCAACATGCTTAGTTTCATATCCATCCACAATGATTCTCAGAATCATCCCCAGCACATTCATAAACATATTACTAGACTGACCTTTCATTGCTTTCCTCCAAGATACCTAGTGTACTGGTGTTCATGGGCGAGCCCTGCATGCTTGCAGGAGACTGCTGAGTGTTCAATGAACCTCCACCACTGGCTGTGCCACAACGACTGGAATGTGTGCTTGAAAAATTTATACCTGCACATAGTAACAATATAGAAAAGTAGTAACAGGAAGGTAAAGCAACTTTAAGGCCTTAGGAGCAGTGAATGTGGTTCAGTGTGTCTAAAGCATAGTATGTGACTGGCACAGCTCAACTCTCTCCTTCTCTTTACTTTCCCTGATTGCAGGAATGGATAACAATTTTGTTTAACTTATTACAATTGCTGTAATATGCTATATGAATGTACATTTTGTTCATTTGGGGCACAAGAAGTGCAACTCTTTTGGACTAGCAGTCTAATTTATTATTATGAATTTATACTTAGTCTTTGGCAATGTTTTGTGTATCACATGCTCCCCTGTAAGATTTTGTGAAATCCAGATCATATTGAAATCTTTCAAATTTCACTTCCTTGCAATATTAACAAAATGCTTGCCTTGCTTATACTTTAAAATATAGCATTTGATTGACTTATCTAAGTGAAAGTGTCCTGGGTGAGAAAGAACATCCAAATTAAAGAACTAGCAATAAAGAGATGCATTGGGTGTAGCAAATGACAATTTATGTACCTAACATAATAATTCGTGTATCGACACTGTAGTCATGACTGAATCATGCATCTAACCATGTTAACTTAGAATAGGAAATTAAAAAAGAATGAAACAAAAAAATGTTTTGCCTTGCTGTGGGAGCTATATACCTGCTGCGAGTTTATCAGCAGATTGTGTTCAGCCCTCATCTGAGCTGATACCCAGCTGCTATCTAAATATCACTCTCTTACTTTCTGCATTTTGCATACCAGTGCAAATGTACCCATTTGTTTTAAAGTAATGGAGGGCCTGATGGTGTCTTGTTGACATATGATGCGAACTTCGCTAAGGTATTATGACAATCAAAAGCTGTTCAGTTGCCTCCTGCTTTGAGTACATTTCCTAGCGACCTTATCTCTATGCAAACATGCATTTTGCACAGGAAGTAAATTCGCAAATGCCTCAGTCTCATAGATGTGGAGTTATTTGCTTGTAGCTTTCACTGGCAACAGAGTTCATGGATTTAACACTTTATAAAGGTCTGGTTTTGTGATGTATTATGGAAAGTATGCTGAGATCACCCCTATTTGCTAAATAAGACCTGAGGGTGATGTGGAAAGGAAATTTGATAAAAGCCAAACCAACATACTAACCAAATCAGTAAGCCAAGTAAACAGCACAAGCGACAATTTATGCACTTGCATGCACACACACACATACACATCCTATTCTCTGTGCTGAACTATTTTGTGCTAAGCCTTGGAGTGGTGTTGAGTGGAACATGCTGTCCTGCTTATAGCACACTCACTGGGGTAAATGTCCGATGAAGTACCAGGTACAGAACTATGAGGAGAGCGGCCTAATCCACTGTCAGTATGATCCATAGGCGAACCTTCTGGACGCAGTTGGTGGATAGTCAGGCAATCATTCAAAATATCTCCACCCAGAGACAGTTCTCCATCTTTCTTCATCTAAAACAGAAAAGGAAAAAAAAATCTTATTGTGAAAAGATATGTTAGCTAAACATCCAATCATTTTCTTACCTATTTCCTCCATGATGTACACAAAAAAAAAAAAAAAAAAAGGAAAGTTCTGTTGAACTAGTTCTTTGTCAAACTTTCTCTTTAATTTTCATGTTAACAATCTGAAACTGACAATAATTGGATTTTCTTTTTCATGTCTTTATTTCACTTCACAGTTTTAAATACAAAAATGTATTTCTTCCTTTCAGTTCTATTTTAGTGATTTCTTGAAAGACTGAATTAAGCTACAGGATAACCAATGTGAAAAGATGAAGTCTGACTTCAGACCTTTCAAAAAAAAACAACCACCTAAAACCCCCCCAAAAAAACAAAACAAACAACAGCGATGAATTATTCTTTTAAAGGTTTGTGGTGTTAGTGGCAATCAGCAGCTTTGTAAAAATCCTCCAATTGTTTTTGGCATGGTATATTTATACAAGCACACTCTGGCAGTGGCAGATATGAAGGATATCAGTAAGCTCTCAACTTGCACAACAACATCTGGGCCTGTTAGCCGAAGCTGTTGACTGAATGCCCAGAGAAAAGAAACGGGTAGCGCGCAAGTATGACAAGTGACATAACTCACCAACTGCGGAACAAATGGCTGATAAGCGGGTAGTGTGCACAAAAGTGTACACTGGCTGACCTGAAAATCATTTCCCGCTTCCTACATCTGGCAGTGGCGTAGGAACCAGGGGGGCAGCGGGGGCAGCCGCCCCCCCAAGGAAAATACAGGGGGGGCAGGAATATCCTTTTGCCCCCCCAATATGAAGAAAGGTAGGGGAACGTAGAGAGGAGACGGTCATCACCGTCACAAAAGCGGGCCCTGAGGCAAGTGGAGGCTCTAACACCTCTGACGATCAGATCGGGGACAGTCCGTTGGTATTGTTTGCCATGCTAATTGCAGGCTGTGTTGAAGCCTCAGCGAAGAAAGCAGCCGGACAGTACATCGGTACATCGAGTGTGGTCTCCCTCCCCAGTGCGGCGCCTTTTCTTTGGCGGTTTTCGTTTGACCAACATAAAACATTCCCCACCCACTCGCTGTCACCCTAAAATTATCTGCTATCGCTTACAACCAAAGTGGCCGCACTGGCCATCGGGAACACAGAAAGCCAGTAACGAATTAGTTGCATACCAATACCGCAGTCTTGCCAGGAACCCTTACACTTTGTGAAAAGCTAGCGAAGCATGAGGACTTCCATCTTGCTAGACACCAACGGTTTAGTGTGAATTGACGGCTTTGACTTCACCTAAGTAAGGCAAAGACTCTGAGTCCCTATATTGGTAGTTTTCTTTAGAGACAGAGAGACTGGTATTATTGCTATCTACGACTCAGGGGGAAGTGCATAAGTAACATTTCTAAAACTACACAAGGGCACTCTTTTATCATCAACGACTGTGGCTGGTACTCAACATAAGTTATCTGTGTTATACTGTTTGGTTTGTATATATGTGTCCGTGTTTTGGTAGATGGCCATAGAACGTGTCGCATCGCTGGCTCAGCACCGTCGGGTAGCGGAGCGAGGAAGGGGACGGCCCTGCGGCCATTCCCACCCTAGTTTCGTCCCCTGGCCAGTTTATGGCCCTTAATTATAGGGTAGCCTTGCGTCCCTTCCTCTCTTGTCTCTTTGGTTCTCTTTGGGGTGGATGGGGCTATTTTCCCACGGTGTGCTGACACCGAGTTCAGGTATGGGGCTGTGCCTCTTTGTAACGTGTATTATCTCGCGGACGCTGGGCCCTGTGGGTAGGGAAAGAGCCTATAGAAGAGTTTTTGCGTGGTGGAGAGACCTGTGCCCGTCTCTGGGAATAGTCGGGGGTTTGCCACGTGCTGTGTGTACTGTCGCTGGAACTGGCGTGGTGTCTAGAAGAGGGTTCCAGCAACCAGCGTATTTTCCCCGCGTTTGTTGTGAGATAGAACAAAGCGTGTCACGAGCCGTTGGGTGAGTAGGCTTAATTAATCTTTACCTTTGTTTTACCACCCGATCGATGGCTACCCTGGCCAGTATGCAGAACGCAGTTTTTTCTGCCTTAAAACGAACAAAAACATACCTGAGAAGCTCCATGACACAAACGCGCTTGAATAACTGTCTCATTATGCATGTATTTAAAGAGAGGGTTGATCTGCAATGGAGTTCATTAATAGAAATCACCGAAGACGCAGTTTTTTGGGAACACTGACTTTGCCAACCTTGATTAATATGATTATAACGTTTATCACATTTCTTGTGAATGCGTTAGCCGGGGAGTCATTCTTTAATTTGTTTTTTCTTATTTAATGCTGCTTTGCCTTTTAACAATAAAGCAGCGTGTTGTGATGCTACCACTGTGTACGTGCGTGCGTGCAGTACCCCCCCCCCCATACTTTTTTACGTAATGTGCGAGCGCGAACGCCGTTCACTGTCAGCAGGGAGTTTGCCCCCCCAACGCCGAACATCTTCCTACGCCACTGTCTGGTGCTGTGTATCCGAAAAAACAGGAAAAAAAAACCAAGTCATGATTGTGCACATGCTTCGGTTTATTAAAACAAGTTTTGCCGCTGGAAACTTTCTTCCGGGTACATGTGAAGGAGATGGATTAAGACGCATGATGTCATCAAAAGAATAGGATTTCGGGGAAAACTTAGGCGCGCCGGCATTGATCGAGTCGTTGGAGCAAATCAATGTCAATGATTAAAGTTGGTTAACCGAAACATCGAACGTCTGCTTCGACTATAGTGGGGCTGTAGTGACATGACCTTATGACACTGATTGTTGTTATGGCGTCTTGGCTACGGCTGTTCTTTACTAGAGGTGCAGACAGACGAAAAGTTGTCACAGGAGTGTATTCATGGGTCAAAGTGTTGCAGCTTGATTTTGTAAGAGATCCTGGCACTCAACAAAGCTGCCGATAATGTGGAAAACTGCAATGTTCCCTGAAATAGGGAGTGAGTAGTCTTCAAACGCTCCGCCAATCTTCTTGTACGCATGCGCAGCTGATCTGTCTGTACAAAGCAGGCTTCGATGCTAAACGGGAAATAATGTTCACAGGTCGTCAAAGAGAAAGAGAAAGATGTGTAACAATCTCAAAGCCATACCCTTGCAAGACAGTTCAACAAGAGGCAGGGGTAAAGGAAAAGAGATCATTAGTGTTTTTTTGAAGACGTAAAAAAAGACGGACCGTAAAATAGTTCTCCTTCCCTCACACACGCATGCAAAAAATAGTAGCGTATGGTACAATCCCACTTAGCCTCCTCACCCCTGAGCTGAGAAAGAATCCGAAGAGATGGCGGGATCTATAGATATGTAATAAATATACAAAAAAAGTCTTACTCGTTTTTTCTGCTGCTGTTCCCGGCTATGGTTCTTGAAGTGTTTCCGGAGAGAGCTGGGGTCTGTGTAACGCTTACTGCAGCCTGGGACGCTACACGCGTATGGCTTCTGAAAAAGGCGGAAAATAACGTCAACTGAGTTTGTTGTTAGCTGTGGGCACGGTCTCCGGACATCACCAGAGAATCCCCACAAACGTTTCCGCTGGTAAACCAGCAGTCGGGGCTTGTAGACCTCTAACTGTCGCCAGTAAAATAGGACTAACGCAGGGAATTCAGTTTTAATTCAATGCAAGCCACAAGACAGAAATAAGAAAATTGCACTTCCTCCCCTAAAAAATAAATAGAATCAGGGCTAACCCTGATGTGAAGGAAGCTTTTAAAATGCTGTCACGTGATTTTAAACAAAAGGGACTGATAATGGGTTAGATGGTCACAGATGACAATCGGTGCATAACAACAGGGGTTTATAGTTGGAAGAAAAATCCTCCTCGTCTTCTCTCTGCTCGTCTCATCTCTCCTCCCTCCACCTCCTGACTCCCCTTCTTCACGCAGGTGACACTCAAATGTGATTGACGAAGACACAAACATACATGGAAACACAAAAAATGAATATACACAAACGGATACACAAACACAATGCAGCACGACCTTACAGTGATTAGGGATGATATGTTAAGAGTGAGAAAAGATGTGTTAAGAGTGAGAAAAGAGGTGCGAGAAACCCTCGAGTCCAGCTTTTTATGAGGGTGACACCCGTCTTCTCTCTCGCTGCTATTACTTCCCACCCTCGTGCCCGTACCCGACAGCTGGTCAACTGCTTGGTGGGAAAGCATGCTGCGTTAGGCTGGTGTGCACGTCTTGCGGTTCGAACCCCGTTGTCCTAGCCCGCTTCTGTCCCCAACACTTTCAGACACACGTGAACACAATCATACACGCACGCACGCAGCAGACACCAGGGGCAGGGCTTGCACAGCCACCCACGTGCACGTCCGTCCGTGGCTGCGCAAAAGCCACTTTGCCGTAATTGTGGCGCGATGGCTTGCAGGCAGTGGTCAGGTGCTCGTCCACCGCCATGCTGTTGATGTAAGGAGAGCTGGGGACGGGGAGGTGTGTGTGGCAGGGGGAAGGAACAGTCTAGAAACTGGTCCACTTCCATCGATTTCACGTCTCCTCTAAACTGGCGTTCTTTGTGCGGACTTCCCCAACACACCCACCCACCCATTCCACAAAAAAAAAAAAAAAAAAACAAGAAAGAAAACAAATACTGCCGAAAGACGACGAGAAAGAGTTTTCAGAATTTTGCCTTGCTCTGAAACTATAGAAGGTGGGGTGGGACGTAAATTCTCTTTCGTCCAAATGAATAATTCTGTGCAACGCCTTGACAGCAGCAGCTGCAGCGCTTACATCTGCAAAACGATGGCCGTGTCACCGAGAACGAGCCCCACCATTTCTTTGAACACCGCCTTCCCATCATTGTCAGATAAGGTCACCTAAATCTCAATAAACTCTTTAGACACAAACACAGAGTCTGGAATCGATGGACGCTGTGAACTCTTTGCTGTGGTTGGGTAGAAAGAAGCTGGCAACTCCCAGACATTCTGTCACTGCATTACTCTTTCTCTTGTAGTCCTGTTCCTTGTCCTTCATACAGCTGACCGAGCCAAGAGATGCGAGATGACATAAGACTGTTGCACATCTCTGTCCAGCTCTTTCTGTTTGATGCCTTGTTATCCTGTGGGGCCATACTGCTGGTGATGTGTAAGATTAGCAGACCTTCAACTGCTTCACCAAACGAATCAAACACGACAATAGATCAGAAACACGGAGGGAGCAAGATGCAGGATGACACGAAACAGCAAGAAACAGACAAAGTAGCAAACCAACTCACATGGCAAGTAGCAAACCAGCTAACATGGTATGTAACAAACATGGCAAGTAACATACCAACTCACAAGGCAAGTAGAAAACCAATTGATAAGAAAAGTAACAAACCAGCCAACACGGCAAGTAACGGACAAACATGGCGAGTAACAAACCAAATCATAAGGCAAGAAAAAAACATAAAAAGACAAGTAACAAATCAAGAACACGGTGAATAATTCTTCACCCGCTCTCCCACCCCATCTAACTCTTACAATGACGGACAATATTAATGATATAAATATCATCAAAATAATAATAATCAACATCATTATTTTCATTATCACCAGCGTGGTCTCTGCGCTAGCGATACTGACCGTGTCCTGATGTGTGCGCTGGTGTTTAGCACGGTCGGAGGAGTTGGAGAAGGACTTGTTGCACCCGTCGTGTTGACATAGGTACGGCCGCTCACCTGTGTGTGACCGCAGGTGAATCTTTAAGTTCTCCAACCGGGAGAAAGCCTTGTTGCAGCCCTCGAACTGGAACAAGCAACATCATCTGTTGAAATCATGAGATGGAGAAAGGCTAAAAGCTGACAGCAAAAAAGAGAGTGAATGGAAGAAAAAGAGTGTGTGTGTGTGTGCGCGAGCGCTGATATTTTTCCAGTAGGCGTTACTCCCCACACTATAACACATATTTCCTATTAATTTCTCGATACTTTACACTCGGTTTCACCCTAAAGGTTCGATCGTAAACATTGCCTTCAGAAAGCAAATTATTTTGTTTTCATAAAACAGGGCACACCCGGACAAACCACCCAAACTTTTAGTAAAGCCCAGTTAAAGAAGAGAGGAAAAACATACCCAGCATTATGTAAACACACAGTAAGCGACATTCGAAACAGATCCGCGAAACAAAACCTCGACTCGTACGAATCACTGGAGCATTTCTTAGAAAACGCATTTAAGCTTGCATCTATTTCTGACACCCGGCACAGACTTTAAACTGTCTGCATTTGTTCTCTTTTTCCAGGTCAAAGATCTTATCTTTACATGAATTAGTTTTGTAAACAGATGTCAGTTCTAATCGCTCTTTTCTTACAGACATAAGCCCGTAAAGCCAGACTATTCGATCTCATGTGCCAGGGCTTACGGTAGTTTGAAGAGATCCGGCGACTGTTTGTGAGCACAGGACAACCAAGGTAGACATGCATATTGTAAAATGTAATGTAAGGTAGCTCTGTGCACATGCATCATGTTCGGGGTAACCTGACTTACAGGTAACTTTGGAAAATGCGAAGCAAACATTATCATCACAGGTGAGGTGGAGGGAAAGAGTATTTACAAAACAATAGAAGGAATTTCTAAGAGGCGTAAAGAGTATGCTACACAATGTCAAGGAACAGGCAAGCAAGGCTTAGATTTTGGTCACAAACTGTCATTAACGGTGCATTTGTTAAGTTGATGAAAGTTGTTCGCATTCGAATATTCGACATTGCCTCCAGAAAAACAACAACACCTCAGAAGTCAAAACCTGTTCCAAGCCACTGTACTAACCTACAAAGTATTGTTTCGCTCTGCCAACAGTGACACTCCTGAACATCCTTGTTTTTCTTTCGCGCCAATAATTTATCTTAACTTCCTTCTTATAAATACCTCTTCGTCTCAAAATATAGTTAACAGCCAAAACAAGTCTGTCAAAGATTAAATTTCTACCCCAGCAGAACTACTGATAATCTTTTTCTAAAGGTCGTTCTTAACGAGGCAAAGTGCCGAAGCGTCACACCTTGAGAGTGCACTGTCCCATTATACTGACAAAAATATTTGCAACCAGTTTGGACTTAGCTTAATTAACAAGCTGACTGAAGTCCCAATGTCCTGTGTGTTCATTCCAAAATTGCCGGTTTCCTGCAACACAACTTTGCTATGCTTGGACAAATGTCCTAGTTAGGAAGGACCCTAAACGGCTAAAATGATTTTTTTAAAATCAAGATTTCACTGACCATGTCTACACAAAAAATATATGCAGAGTTCATTGCATGAGCCTTCAACCTCTCATAGGCTGCGACCTACTGTAACATCAGAAGCTGGAATTTAGATCAAGTAATGTGCTTTACCACAAAAAAATTAAGGAAACCCACAATACATCTTTGTGAAAAACTAATGACAGTGTTATATAAACCTGTTATGTCAACCTGCTGTCAGCTTTGAGTTTAACTTCATGTTTAGTTTTCCAAGAAGCAGAGCTAACTGTCCTGAAAAACATGGAGAGATCCCAGACGGCAAAAAAACAAACATGTCCGCACAAAGCATAAAAAAATGTTTTACCCGGGTTTCACTCGCTTAAACTATAGTATCAGAAAGCACATAACAGGTTGGAAAAGTCACACATGATTATAAAGTTGGCAAAAAGTCAGTTTAAAAACAGTCTAACAAGGATGACTCTTTGTGGTGACAGTGGCGGCTCTGTGACCTTAGCATGACGTCATGTTCGCTGTGGTAGGGGAAGAAACTGTGGTTGAAATCTCTCATACAAAGTGACAAGTAATTAGTGGCTCAGGTAAGCAGCAGCCTGGGTGTCGTGGTCTCTGGACAGGACTTATAATGTTAAGTGCAGTCGTGACTGGTAATCTTGACATGCAGTAAAAAAAGAAAAGTATAGAGTATAATCTCCTGCAGTCCACATTCCACTTTCTTCTATGTTTCTGCTACACAAATGTGAGATGACCCTTCCCCACTTAAATATAATGAAAAAATAAATAAATTCAAGAAACTTGTGACACACGAGGCATTGTGGCTATTGCTATGCAGGTGCAGAACGTCTGCAGTCGTGAACGGAAGAGTCCGTTTCGGACTGATGTAGTTACATTGTCTATAAAATCTCCGGGCTATTTTTTTTTCATGAAAAAAAGTTTTCTTTTTGAAATGACAGATAAAATTAAATTCTTAATAAAAACTACGAAAAAATACAAACTTATTGAAATTGGATATACGGTTTGCATATATTTTGCACCTGAAATCATGGACGGAAGAATATTGTTTATTTTAACGGCCAACTGGAATTTAAAATTTAATGTCAGTTCACACGTGCGCCGGAATCTCAAAGTGCTGCAAAGGAAGGCAATCAGTACACACACACTCTCTCTCACACAGAGCTTGGACAAAGGTTGCTTCCTTTGATCAGCCTGTAAGCAGGTCCATGCCCAGGTCAGAAAAGGTAAAAAAAAGGCGTCAACTCACCGTGCACTTGTTGGGCTTTTCGCCGGAGTGCACGCGCATGTGGATGAGAAGCTTGTAGCGTGCGTTGAAGGAGCGGCCGTGGCGCTGGCAGCCGGCCCAGTAGCACGTGAAGTCCTCGCCCTTGCGCTGGTCTATGTGCGCCTTCTCGATGTGACGCACCAGCTCGTCCTGCTCTCGGAACTTGAGACGGCACTCGTACCACTGACACGTCATAGTCCCTCCATCATCCTCACCCACTAGCTCTTCCTCCCCGACCTCAGGCTGATTCAAGAAATGGGACAAGGCCGTCACTGAGTCTTGCTTCACCTGAGGCTGTTGTTGCTGCTGCTGAGGCTGGGGATGTGGATGAGAAGGTGGGTGTTGTGGTTGTTGATGCTGAACCGCTGCCATGGACATAGGCAACTGCTGCTGGTGGTGATGCGGGTGCTGGTGCTGGTGCTGGTGTGGGTGTTGGTGTTGGTGGTGGTGCTGCTGCTGTTCGACGGCCTCAATGTAGGATGGAGGGGGCCGCATGGACAGGCCGTTGCCTAAGAGATTGCTGCCCACGGAGGACATGACCGACATGCCGGGCACCGAGGCGACAGCCGCAGCCTGGCCCGTGTCCATGCCCAGCCCCAGATTCGGTGCAAAGGTGCTGTGCGGCACGCCTGTCGCCATGTTCTGCAGCGGCGGTTGCTGCTGTTGCAAGCCTGATGTCTGACCCAGCGTCGGCATGTAACCGTTGGCGTAAGAGTTCTCAATGTAAGGCATCTCACTGAACCGCGCCACACAGGCATTGGTGGACATAAAATCCGAAAGGTAGCTCCCAGCGCACTCTGGCGGTCCCATGCTGAAGAAGCTGTCCCCATCAGGCTTGAGGCTTGGCCCCAAGGATGCACTGTGTTGCGGGGTGAAGGCCCCCAGGAACCTTTGACCTCCGCAGTGCGTCAGCGGGTACGGGGAGCTGTTGCGTACCATGTGCGAAAAAGAGCCCGGCTGGCCCGGCTGGGGGCTTCCGGAGGAGGAGGACCCTTGCGAGTTATTCAACAAGGTCAAGGACGTGGGCGAGATGCGAATCAGCTGGCTGAGGTCAAGGCCGTCCGAAAGAGAAGGCGAGATGGAGAGGGCGCGCTTGTGAGAGGTGCGTGAGTGTCCGTTGGCGGAGTGACGGGGGGTGGTGAAGCGGGAGGGGAAGGGCGAGGTGTCGAAACCCTGATTGGGCGACAGGGTGCAGCTGCCCGGGTAGTGCGACACCGCGCTGCCGCTGCTGCCGCCGCCTCCGACGCCGCCCAGGTGCAGGCTTTGCTCCATCTCGCTGCCGCTCGCGACAGAACCAGCGCCATGCGGCGTCGCCACGGACGGCAAGGTCTTGAAGTGCTGCCACTCCTGCTGCTTCGGCAGCGGCTCTAGGAACACGTGTCTGTCCGCACCGCCTCCACCCGCCGTGCCGCTGTTGCTGAAGGTACCCGGGGTGGACAGGGAGGCGCGGTCGGAGGTCAGGGACAGCGGGGTGTTGATGGTCTGACGGGGTGAGGAGACAGAGCGCGCCGTGATGCTGGATATTTCGCTCGGGGTCGGGGTGTGCGTCTGTAGCCTCTGGGTGGGCAGGTGGAGATGCTCGGCGACCATGCTGCCGCTCGCTGCCAGATCAATCATGGCCGACCGAAGATGTGAGGGCTGCTGGGCGCCGCCCATCTGTCGGACGCCGTGGTTGTAGTTGTGGTGCTGGTTGTGATGCTGGTGGTTGTGGATTTGGCCATTAGCCTGGCGCGGGTTGAGAGGGATGATCTGAGGCCCGTACATACCATTGCTCACCTCTGAACAGACAGCACGCAGGCGTAACATGGGCAGGTGATCAACAGGTGATACAGGTAGATACCCAACAAAAACTAATAATCAGCAAAAACTGTAGACAAGAGATGCAGACAGATAACACGAAAAATAAATAAGAAGTGAAAGTAGACAATCAACGAGTGATGTACATATTTAACAAACGTTTTAGACAGATGCTCAACAAGAGACAAATAATCAATAAGGTATGTAGATAGATACTCATAAAATGGTATATAGACAATTAGGAAGTGATGTAGATAGATACCCAAAAAGTGATGCAGACACTTAAGACGTGATGTCGATAGATATTCAAGAAGTGATGTAGACAATTAAGAAGTGATATAGATAGATACTCAGAGTTTCAACTGCCCAGGAAAATAACTTAAATAGCATTCAACGAAACAAAATGAGAACAAGAAGATTTGTACTGCAATCACTGCTATACGTCTGTATGTTTGGTTCCTCCCTCACAGCCCCAACACGAAACCCTGCACACAAACACACAGACACACACGACAGCCGTTCACACATATTTTGCACAAATCAACACTATGTCACGAACTGCAAAGGAGGGAATAATAAGGGAAGGTGTTGTGCCAGTCCCAGTGGCGGTCGTCGAATGTTTGTGTACACTTGGCCAAAGGCGGCGCGTGTGAAGAAAAGTGCGGAGGAAATCACGCCGTGTTTCCCCCACACCCTCTCTCTCTCATTACCTTCCAATTACCCCCAATTACCTTCACTGCATCTAAGAAAACCCAGCGACTCTACGAACCCTTGTGATGAGTGTTTCAGCTAAATATCTTTCCTTTTCTCGGAATTAAACGTCACATTCGTCAGTCATGGGTGAAATCGGGAAGAAACCAAGAAATGTGTGAGAACAAACCAAGACTCAAAGAGTAAAGTGATAAACCACTTTATAAAGACACTTGGGAACACAGCTTATACTGTGAAGCTAGCATGTCCCCGGCATTGTTGTTGTTATTGTTCCTCTAGAATTTTTTTAACGGGCGTCTTTGTCTATCGCTGCTGACTATGGTTCGTGCCTGTGCATGTCGGGTGGCGGTGTGTACCCGACGGCGCCATATCCTTTTCCGTTGCTGCCATCTCCTGCTCGTTACCTCTTGAGACGCCTTCACGATAGCCTTGTAAACACACTGCTTTCCCTCGTGACTGCGACATTCTCGTGTGCAGCCTGCCTTCCTGTCCGTACGCATGGCTGGTCATAACCGTCTCATGCTCTCTCTCTCCCTCCACCACTCTCTCTCTACCCCACCCCTCCCAATGTATTAGAACGACTGGTATACAGTCTCTGACATGCCATACATGCCTGACAATGCACGGTAAATAAGGCATGCCATGTGTGTCATATCAATGATGACAATGAACTGCACTTTATCATCTTTTCCACAGGTCTCGTAAATCTATGAACAATTTGATACTAAGTACTTCAGAAGAACACTTGTGATACTGATGTCTACATACCAAGAAAATACTGTAGAACACTTGTAGTATTGATGTCTGCATAAAAAAGTAAAAATAACTTTATTTGCAATTATTATTATTATTTATATTATTATTAGTAGTAGAGCGCCTTTCCTATGCTGGTGCCAGCTCATTGCGATATGTATGAAAGACTTATTATTGGTCTGTCACATAAAGTATTTTGAATTCGTATTTTCTCTCGATTACCCACCAAATAAAATTCAAAGTTGTCGTCAACTTCCTCTCTCTTCCCCACCTCTCTCTTCACCTCCTCTTCTCGCTTCCTTTTCAAAGCCGCTCTCTGCCCAATGCGTGCGTGCGTGTTGTCAATACACAGTGTAAATGTAACCGTGAGTTCTCGGCCCTTTTGTACGCCTCTCCTTTGTCGAAGAAGAAAAGAGAAGACTTCCGGTTTGCAGGCAATCAAGGTGCTGGTAACACGACCTCGGACATTCCGACAGAGCCGATAGACAAGCGATTCGTGGCTGCAGCCTGACGTCGTCACAACTAAGCTACACTCACTCCTGTATATGTCACGTGCTCGGACGTAAAGCACGTCACTACTGCCCGCAGACGATTGACGACTCAGGGACAATCGTTAAACATGGCTCTGGAAACCAAGCAGAATTATTGAAAGCGGGTGTAAGCTTTCTGGACCGATGTGACGTCACTGAAATAAGCGGGCATTGCTCTTCTTGACTCCATGTGACGTCACACAACAGACTGCTTGTACTTTTTTCCCTCGCTCGTGATGAGTTACAAACCAAACAACGGAAAGAAGTGAAAGAGAGGCTAATCTTTATGATAACTGGGAAGTTGAAAAATACACTGATTTGCTAAATGAATAAGAGTGTTACCAGCAGGACAAATGCAATGATTTGCTACATGACACAAACTCTAAAAATATTCATGACAATAATTTACTACATGAATAATGGTGACATAAGCTATACGAATACTTTGCTAATCGAATGAGACTGATACAAGCTGAACCAATAACAATGCTTTTTTATATGAATAAGAAAGATACGAGCTGAATCGGATCGTCCGAGAAAGATATTAAAATAACTTGCGATCTTAGCAAAGCATATGATGTCTCCAGGCGATAGAAATACGCCGTATCTGATCGTTTACACATTTTACGCAGCTGATAGGCAGTTAATTGTAAGTCCATAAGTCTTCAGTTTAGACAGTGTTTACAATACTATCAATAGCTCTAATGAGAGTCCAAAAATCAGTTATTTGTGTTCTGATACCCTGGAGTAGACCTTATCTGGCAAAGAGTGAAAACTTAAAGGTGACAGACTCCGATGTGAAGTAAATTCACGAGTCTGCCACTCGATCAGTTTAAACATTTTAGATACGTCTACCTATTCTCAAATCGGATCGTCCGTGACAGATATTAAAGCAACTGGTAATCTTAGCAAAGCATTCGATGTCTCCAGGTGACATAAATACGCCTCTATCTGATCATTTAATCCTTTTACGCAACAGGCAGGCAGTTCATTGTAACTCTATAAATGTCTTCAGTGGAGACAGTGTTTACAAAACTATCAAAATGCTTTAATGTGACTCCAAAACTCAATTTGTATTCTGATACACTGAAAAGGACCTTATCTAGCGAAGAGTGAAAACTCAAAGGTGAGAGATTCTGATCTGAACTAAATTCACGGCGCTAACGTCCATCTATCCTTAAAAGCCTTCATCATGAGTTCCACACCAATATATCACTGGCTATCAATGTAGGCAAGAGGTTGCCTGTGGTAAACCCAAGAACACATTCTTGACTCTTTGTATACTGGGTCTCTCGCTCCAATTAGAAATATCAATTCCTCTGAGGTCAGACATCGGATTTGGCTACGATTGTAACCAAGAAGGTGCAATCAGCTGGTGGAAATAACATTAAGGCTGATAACAGCAATCGAGGCTTCTCCAAGCCAAATTAGTTCGCATGGCTTGACAGGAACACGGACTGGCAGCGCAAATGTAGCAAGCGGCAGTCCTTGATGATATAGTCAGGTAGGGAAAGGGGTGAGCATCACGAGACAGTGAAAATGATAGCTCTTTATTAGCGACTGTGAAATGATAAGGCGTGGGGAGGGAGGAATAATGCCAAATCATCAACTACCACATGAAGAGATAAAATAGCGTGCCTGAGACGAGATTTGAACTCAGGGCAAGCGCTAAACTGTCATGTGGATGGGTGACAGGACAAGAATCGGTCCTCGCAATAGAAGGACAAGTTTGTTCAACTAGCAGCCTAAGAAGCCGGTCCTTTATTCTTAGCTCCTGGACATCAGTTGAAACAGAGGGTTATAAAACAAGGCATGCCAATTCTCCACATAGTCAAAATTGGAAGATATGTGTAAGTAAGCTATCCTGGGAGACAGAGACTGTGGGAAACTGAGAAGTGTACAATAGTCGGCTGTGAGAGAAAATACATTTCAGTCAAGGTCTAAAGGAAAAGACAAATCAGTCAAGGGAATGAAAAGACAACCCGGTCAAGGTGTAAATGAAAAGAAGATGAAGACGGGAAAGGAATCAGATGTGTCTTCAACCGCACCTTGCTGCCCGTTAGGGCCCGCTGTCATAAGAGAAAGGTAGCGTTACCTCAGGGTTAGCGAATATACTTTTGCGAGGTTCCATAACTAGATAAAGGCGCAAACCAGTGATCAGCTGATGCTAGAAAGGTCGTTGTTTTGTGCACGGCACCACAGCTACAAAGGGCATTGAGCGAGTAGGTATTGAGTGAAGGGTACACATTACCCATTACCACTACTCCAGGCGCACAACACAGCGCCGTGCTGTGGCAAAATACAAACATGCAGGTCCGCTGCAAACTCCGTCAAGATAAATGGCTGTGTCGATATGTGTGTCTAACAAGGTTTACCTTTCATGAAAGCTTTGATGGTAAAGCGGTCTAAGCCAATATTGAAGGCCGGTGATATTGTGCCATTTGCATGCCATGAGGGGAAAATCAAGAAACGGTCACAACAAGGCAAGAGTTACTGCGCTAAAAATGATTTGAAAACAAACTTCCGCGTTAACCGTGTTTGCCTTTCCGTACCCCGGGTGCTGTCATACTGAAGGTGAATGACAGTTATGAAGAAAAAGACTCAGCCATGCTGCTGAGTGCCGAAAGAAAGTTCAGACGGGGATGTGAAGCGCCCTGGTGGTGGTTGGAGGAGAGGGGCAATGAGCGCCAGGGTTCATTCATTGGTTATCTTCTCTTTGACTGGACCAGAGGGAACTGGGGGGCGGGGACCTGGGGGGACATAAATTCAGAGAAAAGAGTTCTGCCTACCCGTCTCCATTGACTGTGAACAGGGCTGCACATGGTGAATTGAATGGCAATGATGATGTAGGCGGTAACCGTTGAACCGTCACAGCAAGCAATACGCGAATATAAATAGAAAGAAAGTAAGAGAGAGACAGAAAGAATGACTGAGAGACAGTGAGAGAGAAAAAGAAAGTTTTTAGTCGTACAATCCACGACGACAATGTATTGAATTTCTCAATGAATAGATGAATTGTTTAAAAAAAAATCCGTGTGTGCGAGTGTGTGACTGCGTGAAGAGAAAGTGAGAGAGCGTGTTCATTAGTCACGGTTACGGTTTAGGGTTCTGGTGTACAATGGTTGGCGACAATGTAGTGTCGTATAAATGTTAAATTGTTGCATTAAACTCTTTCCTTCTTGCTCTCTCTCTCTGTATGTGTGTGTTTGTTCATTTGGTCTCTCTCTAGGTTAAAAGGTTCATCTTCATAGAAAAAATATGGACGAAGGTTTCCCTGTGTTTACGGTTATATAAAAACTTTGTTTAAAACTTGGTCACACGTTCGTCCAATATTTTCCGCGTCAAGACTGGCTTTTCTGTGGAGAACTCTTCGTAACACTCACCTGTTCTAGCGGGTTTGCCCGCAAAACCCGGATGTACACGTGTAAAGTGAGCCCCGGCGGTGCGGTGGAAACCATTGCTGGCCGGCACCTGCTTCTGTTCGAATCCCGGGCCAGCAGCCTGTCCAAAGCGGGGGGAGGCCTGCGGCGAGGGCACCCCTCCGTTGATGAGGGAACGAGCACTCGACAGGGCTGGCAGGTTCTCCGCGCCTCCCCCTAGCCCCATGGTTTTCAGAGAGCCGGGGGTTTGGGTTGAGTTGGGCACCGGCGTCTCGGACTGGATGCACAGCATGGGCACAGAACTGTGGTCATGCTGCAGCTTGCCTCCCTTGGCACCACCTGCCCCGCCAGCCAGTCCACGCCCGGGTCCGTGTCCATTCATTCTTCTGGAACAAGCAGATGACACAACGTCAGCAAAGTGCTATGCACTATGCACAATCTAACAGAAACGTCAGCATTGTACAAATCTGGGAAAGTAAAGTGTCAAAGGCGTCAGGTCCTCTAACATCAACGTCAGTTCAGGTCTGTGGAAGAAAGCTTTTGCATCAGAACTTCTTAATTTCTTGCCCAGAAGCTACAAACTACAAACAGGTTTGCTGAAGTCCACCCTCGAGGCACGTTTTGGTAATAAGCTACCAAATCTTTTCTTGTGTTGCAGTCACTTTATGAATTGCAGAATTGCTTAAATTCAGAACAAATAGACTGTTCTTGCGTTGATTACTATTTTTTAAATATACACTCCAAAAACATATATTCTGCTGACGCCAAGGACCTTCATTTATTCGTTTGTGCGTGCTCGCGCGTTTTGTTTTCTTTCTCTGTGATATAAATGTAAAGTTTGTACTAAAAGCACCATGGTTGCACACATATAACAGTGTAATATTTTCAAACCATTTACAACTACCAAGTTACCACTGTAGACCTGTAGTAAGTAATGTCTAAAGGAGTTAGCTGTTACATCAGCAGAATATCAGAAAATCTCACATAGTGACATATACTGCTGGGCTATACCTCTGTCATCACACAAGTTAGTAACACACTGTCTCTACCGCTATCATCACCACCACCACTCGCTCTGTGTGTGTGTGTGTTTTATTTATTGAAAAACTGGTGTTTTTACTAAACAAAAAAAAAAAAAACAAACAAAAAACAAAACAAAACAAAAACAAACAAAAACAAAAACGAATAAATGAGCATTTTAGACAATAAAGTGTAAGAAAAATATACATCAACTGTTTAAAACAAAGAAACAATGGAAGCGAAGACTGACAAGGCTATACAGTTCGCCCTCAGCCATTATGTTCTATTCTTGACACAGAATGTATTTCGAGCTTCTCGTCAATCATATCTGAAGGGGTTAATAAATAACGGAAGTTATGTGTAACGTTGAAACTAACAGGCAGACGACATCGATGGTCTTAGACAAAACCAACGCACCGCACGCACGCACGCATGAACGCACACACATACACACACACTGTTATGCTCTGACTTCGTCAAGGTGAGCACAGTTCACGCAGACCATGTTTCCAATCACTAATCCAGGTGCGACGATATTTTAAGATCTGATCCTGGCTATCGATTAACGAGGTCTTCCCAGTCCCTCCCACTCTTAACGGGGCTCGCTTCTAAATTTAGCAGCGTTAATATGTCTTTATAAAACACCTGGGGTGTCTAGACTTGTCCACCTGTGTACAGACCCACAGCAAAACACATTCCACGCAGCTCATTTAGGGGCCACAAGGCATGGACAAGGGTCTGTCGAGCTGTCGATACCCACTCATCATTTTTTAAGGATAATTGGTTGTTGAATGTTTTGCGCAAAGCCAACAATAAGACCAGGTTGGGGCAAGCTAGTCCAGCTATGTAAATAGTTGCCACATTCAGGACTTTTTAAAGAAATATTTTTGACAAAGAGATAATGAAAATCGTTAAATTAATAAGTATATAGTCTGTGTGAAGGACAAAAACAACAGAAGTACGGACTGTATATTTTTGGTATTGTGCTAGTTGTTCTAAATGCTCCCAATGGATTATATATAAACTTAATTATTATCTTTTTGACTTTATTAATCTTGAGAGTGTAATATAATAACTTTACAAAAATTGGTAACATGAACTGAGATGTTCTTGATGCAATAATTACTGTAGATTTCGCCTATACGTAAAGCTTAGCATCAATAGTTTCAAACAGAAGTGACTTCTGCATGCCAAGTTTGTATGAATGTATAGAAATACGAGCTTGATCTCTTTCTTCTGGCCAAATCTGAATTTCTGCATCTTTCTATCGTGCTAAAAAATCTTTTTACTCTGTCGAAATCTCGCTACCGTCTTTTTACTCTTGTCTTGTCGAAATCTGGATTTGGATTCACTGCTATGAAATCTGAACTCAATGTTTTCTACTGGGACTAAATCTAACTTCTCTGTCTCCGCACTCTGACAAAAATCCAACTTTTCCCAAGAGGAAGCAGGAATGAATTATCACAGAGAAAAAGTGGGTTAGGATCGATGTTATCAACTAAGAGGACGACAACACGAAGTAGTGTGGCTGATTGCGTTGCTCAAGAAAACGATATCGCTCCCCTGGTAACACCTCATACCGAAGATCTGGCGACCTCTGACCTTATGGCTCTGAACTGAGCACTTCACGTGACGTTTTTGCATTTAATAATTCAATTTTACGTTACATTTGCCCTTGTGTCGTTTTATTTTTGTATGATGACAGCTTACACGTGTGGGTTCTGTGATGTGTAGGTTACAGCTGGCGATTTCTTGGTGGGATTTCAAGGTACAAACACCGGCTCTTACACTATGGAGACAAAAAGTAACGTGTATACGTTTCCTGCCTTTAACAACTGGAGAGTTCTTGGTGAACAAACACGATTCTCTCCCTTTCCCACCACTTCACCAGAAGGATCTGGGAGGAAAAGAGAACGCAAATATTTCCTCCTCTTTACAGTTAGTCGACATTGTTGTGCATGCATGGCCAGCCCGCTTTTGGTGTCCAAAGGCAAGAACGATATGGTGAAGGACTCTGGAAGCATAACTCTGTGCTGACGAGGTGAGTCAGCTAGCGCGAGTGACGTGCCCTTGCTTGTCGTCGTGCCACACTCTACCCACTCGAGATACCCGAGCTGTCACTAATCTCACCCGCTAAAGAAGAAGACAACTTCCGTCACGGATACCGCTGCTGCGACTGGCCTGGCGCAGTACTGCTTGGGAGCTGTTCGTATCTTCACCCCACACCTCCATCTTTCGTTGTTACAATGAAGTAGCTTTCACGTATTATGTATAGCAATGCTACAGCGTAGCGCTCCCTGGTAATATACAGTATTGCTGTACCTTAATATATTGCTGTACTGAGTGACGTGCCTGACCTTTGTTAATATATTGCTGTACTGGATGACGTGCGTGACCTTTTTTCGCTCTCATGTTGATTTTTTTCCACTAATTTTTAAAATAATAAATTCAATGTTAGGATCCATTTAATCCGTAATCTTCGCTTCACTTGTTTTGCTTTTTATCCAGATCAAGTATTGTTATTGTTACTTGTGTCACTTGTAGACTATGTGTGATGCTACGCTGAAGGAATCGTCGTCGTTGTCGTCAAAACTGTACAAACTTATAAAAAAAAATACAACGCCGTGTTACCTCAGCAGAACGTACGCGACGTGGAAAAAAGTGAGTTAGCGTAGGGCAAACATAAAAGTTTCCTATGAAGATCACGACGTAAAATTATTTGTTGCCGTCTAAGAACGTAAACGTGAAAAAAATTGTTACTATCGAAGGACATTCCTTGTTACTCCTCGAGGAGCATAAGGCCGCAACAATACCTCGACAGGGCACCCAGTTTTGGGCAGCCCCCCTCATTTGGGTCCATGTGGTTCTGACGTCCTTTCTACGTCCTTTCTGACCGCCTCGCTTTCTACTGTTCTTTTCCAAGTCTGCTTTAGTCTCCCAACTCTCCTCCTCCCCCGAGAGCTCCAGTCAAGTGCCTGCTTGGCAATGGTGTCAGATGGTTTGCCCAGGTGTGTCCTATCCACCCTCATTTGGGCTTGTTTATGTCTTGGCTTGTGGCATTCTTGTTGGTTCTTTTTCACAGGTTACTGTTGGAGATCTTTTCAGGCCATCTTATTCCCAGAATATGGTGTCGGCATCAGTTGGTAAAGGTCTGGAGCTTGTTGTTGATGGTGTTTGTCCCTCTTCAGGTTTCAGAACCATACAGTATGACTGCCTTCACATTGGTGTTGAGGATGCGGGTCTTACTGCGGAAGAAAAATTTTCGGGAGTTTCAGATGGGGCGAAGACTGTTGAAAGCATGCCTGGCCTTGTTGATGCGGCTTTTGATGTCATCGTCCGCTCCACAGTTTTTGTTGACAATGCTCCCCAGATACACAAAGCGACCTGTTTCCAGGATGTTCTCTCCTTGAAGTTCCTGCTTGTTGTGGAATCTCATTACTTCGGTCTTCTTTCTATTGACCTTTTAGCCAATCTTCTCTGCTTCCTCTGCTAGCTTAGTTTGGCTTGTGCATGCCGCTGCCGATGAGATAAGAGGACATCTGCAAAGTCCATGTCCTCTAGCTGTTTGGTGAATATCCACTGGATACCGGTGTTGTTGTCTTGGGTTATCTTACGCACAATCCAGCCATAGAGGACTGACAAATTTGGAGAGGATCGGACATGGTGTTATAACAACCGCCACTCGTCTGCCCGCCGCGAACATGGCCACGCTTAGCTTTACTTAAAGATTGGAATCAAACATTTTATGCAACCACAGGGAATCAATTACACCTGAAAAATCATGCAATTTTTTTTTTGCCTAACACCACGTGACAGAACGTGATCAGGTATACCCGCGAATGTAGCAGGTGACCTGCAAAGGGGGTGGCGAGCAGCTGGTGAAGATAGGGGGGAGATGATGAGGAAAGTGGGGTACTCGTTCTGCACAGGTCCTTCTGTAAACTTTCCTTACAGCCCCCTTCCGAAAAAAAACGAAAGACAAAAAAATACATAAAAGACCCGTTAGTCATGACGTCATTGCATGCACGTTTTGCCCCCTACCCCAAACCTACCCGTTAATAACATTCAAAGACCGAGCACTCCACGCCAACACGTTTCTAAATTGTCGGTCCCAGCGGCGCGTGACAATTACAAGTTTTGGTTCGAGGAGTCAGGTTAAACCTAGACTTGGAAATTCTCGTGAGAGTTGTGTTTAGCATGTTTACTGCACAATCATGGACAGTGGTTCTTTTGTAAAGGATAAAAATAACTGCAGCTCCAGATCGAACGACCCGGATGATTCACTAACCACTCTTTGGAAGGGTAATCAGGGTTAGAGGTCAACGTTGTTGCGGGGAGGGGTTAGGAGGAAGGATTCCTCGAGCACTGCCGATTCCTCAAAAACAGTAAAGTCAATGTCTACATCAGAAACACTCGTGCACTACCATACTGAGATATTAAATGTTAATTTTGCTCCTAGAAAGTGTGTGAATGCCGCTCATCAAAGCAAAGTCGGCCAACAACAAACACCTACAAACACACATGAAAAGAATAAGTTGGCACTTCACCTTCAGTACTCTAATTCTGCGTCCGTTAAAAACGGTTTCTTATAAAAGAAGACTGGCTGACAAAGGCACTAAAAGTGGTTTATACGCCGTATAAAAAATAAAAAGAGCGAGCGATTGATGTCTCAAATGTTAACATGTCTGGGCTCTTCTATTCCGGACTTTAAGACTCGTTCCAATGCTCGATCGCTTCACCCTCATAAACATATGCACGCAGTCATTAAGGCTTCTCAGTGTCGGTCATCTGTGTTTGTGTCGGAATCAACAACCATCTGCTATGTTGTACTAGGAATTCATTCAAAATACAACTTCAAACCAAATGTTTTTTCCTCCAACTTACTTTGATTGTCAGATCTTCCTCTTATGCTCTGACTTTGTGTTCTTGTGTTTATGTATTTGTTGATATGTTGTAATGTATTTCTGTATGTATGCTACGTTTGAGTCTGTGTTTGTCTATTTATGTAGTTTACTTTTTTAAAAGTGCATTGCGCCTACTGTAAAATGGGAAATGGGCAAAAAATCTCAGTCTATCCTTCTCTCTGTAATGGGGTCGGCAAACATATCCCAAGGCTCTGTTACTCTCTCATAATGTCTTCTGGAGAAATTATGAAAAGCATTATCAAGGCTATTATTTTACAAAATGGATTTTAAGAAGTAATAAATATTCCGTACCACCACCATTGCAAGTATCCATCATCCTGGCGAGTACAGTGCTTTCCACCATCCTTGTAAATACTGCAATGTGGAGAATCTCTCATCAACAATTATAAAAAGGTCGTTTTCTTCGTGAATTTAACCGTCGCTATTACAGATCGAAAAACGAAACCTAGAATAATTCAAAATATTTATATGTAACGTCAAATCCAGGGTCCGAAAATATCGGGGTGGACCCATCGAAATACCCTGCTGGCACTTGCCCAGCACAAACCACGATGGAGCACCTAACTGTCAGCTGCTGGCTCTCTCACGTTCACCACCTCCACCTACCTACACACATACCCACCTCTCGACCCTCATAAGTCCACCTAAGTTGGAGGCTCGTCTGGCAGAATATGTTTCTGTGTGCATGGCTTTCTGACGCCAGCTACATGCATTGACTGTCATGACTAATTTTTTCTTCATTGTCACCACTCCTAACCAGGTGCTACCCGAGTTATCGGGCAGACGCAGCTCGGGTCTTTGTGCCCGGTAACATGGCGAACTCTCTCCACCCACAGAAGAACTGGGTAAATGGTGTCAGTCCAGAAAGAAGTGCAAAGCTAAAAAATGACCCTTAGTCTCTACATTGGTTATTAATATACCTGTTCTCTATTCTGTCCCTTTTATTCTGCGTCTAGAAACTAGAAACTCGAGCGTTGATAAATGGGGCTAGCAATGGTAGAAATATTTTCTTGAGCACACACGCGTGCACACGCGCACACAGGTAACCACGCAAACACGTTGGCTTGCGATAAGACATCAATACACCAAGATATTTTTTGTGTTAGCTCGGGAGAACCACAATATCCTGGAAAAAAAAACAATCGTCATCGTTATAAAAATAAGGGGAACGATAAAGTGCATTTGCACTAGTCATCCGAGAGGTTCAAGTGCTCCTGCACTCATAAATCCCGTTGGTAATTGAAGAATGATGTTTGTAGCTAGCATGAAGAAACTCTAAACCTGTATTTATTCGTTTGCAAGTATGTCGCAAGTTTGTCCGTCCGTCTGTTCTTTGTTCCTCTTTATTTCTCGCTGATTCTTTCTCTCTTACTTTAAACCATGCAGACACTCAGAAAGGTCCATACAGTAAAGTTAAAATAGAAAGAGTAGTATGGAATAATGACCATATTGTCTACTTCTAGAAGCTTTGTAAACTGGAAGCTACAGAGACATCCGTTGACGAAACAGTTGACAGATTGACAGCTAGCCTCCTTGCCTCAGAGTGTACAAAGTGTAAAGTATGTAAAGAATACAACAACAGCAGATGGATGCTGAGTGCTAACGACTAGATGAGCAGCTCAAAAATATCTCAAGAAGTTTTGTGTCTCATGACAGGAAAATATACTCAGAGAATAGAAAAAAATACAGAAGAATATTAAGAGATGAGCGTAGACAATGTGAGCTAAACACAATATCTCTGAAATGTCAAACACCCAACTCTCAAGCATTCTTGGGTGAGGCTCAAGTCGTTGCCAATGAAAACTTACCTCTGAACCCACTATCAATAAAGATCATTGATCGTGATATTTTCAACGAGTAGAGAGAGTTTATACCTCCATTTGTCCAGCCAGCGGAGACATTCCTCATGTTAACCGGTGTAGAGTGTCTTAATAAACCAATAACAGTCGAAGATATCCAAGGAGCAGTAAAGCACTTGAAAGAAGCCAAATGTTGCAGGTCCAGACGGCATATTAGCTGAGATTCTTAAGGTTGCCCTAGGCAATATCACCATTCCTTGTCCTACTTTTCAACAGAATATTTCACATAGTCCAGTCCACTGAGACCTGGAGAGGTTATTGTCATACCACTTCATAAAAGCGGTGACTGTGATAAACCCAGATAATGTTCGGGGTGTATCACTCTTAGCATTTTAGGTGAAATACTTGCCCATTTTTTAACAAAAGACTTACAGATTGAGCTCAAGAAAAGATTGTGGAAGAGTAAAGAGGCTTTTGTTCAGAACGTTCCACCATTGACAATATGCTTTACTTGTACATAAGTAACTGTTGAAAAAAGTCTGGGAAGATATACGTTTGCTCCGTTGATTTTAAAAAAAAGCTTTAGATACCGAAAATAGTATATTCTATGGCATACCCTCCGGGCTGCAGGAGTTAGTTGAAGATGTTACAAAACTTGTATATTTATATATCTAAAAAAAAGGTGTACAGATACTTAACGGGTTGGACTGAATGTCCTTTAGGGATTAGACAGGGTGGATCTTTTCACCGGCTCTCCTTCGTAAGCGAACTTGCTGTGGAAATATGTGGCAATGGTGATTATGTACCACTTACGTAAGTCTACAAAAGTGAAATAATAGAGAATTTGCTGTCAACTTCAAAATGTCCATTAAGCTACATAAAATCAAAGTTGTGGAATTAAGTGTAGTTTTCCGGGTGCGAAGGAACTTGATACAACCGAAGCCATGAAAGTCGTAAAACACAAATATCTAGGTTGATATTTCATTACAAAACTCTCCCAACAAGAGCACTCAACTGATTTAACAACTAAAGCAAAGACGAGGACTAACCATCTCTTGAGGTTCCTGTGAAAACTAAGTGACAGATGTCTAGATATTTACTTCTTAAAATAAGTGATATGCAGATTGCTCCTATTTTATTTCATGGGTCTGAAATCATAGGCTACCACGCTTTTGATGTACTAGAAAAAGCTCATTTAAGTGCTTGCAAAAGATTTCTAGGTGTTAGGCTGAATACAACAAATAAAATAATTTATGATTTATGGTGATTTCGGTAGGTTTATACTAAGTATACTATCCAAGGTAATGTGTATTAAATATTGGTTTAGACTTGTTAATTTGCCAGAGGATAGACTACCATGCTAATGCTATAACATGCTGTTACATAAGTAGGAATTGGGAAAGTGTAATTGAACACATTGCGTGAAAGAGCTGCTGTGTGTCAATGGTTTTGGACTTGTGTGGTTTTATGAGTGTTGAGGGAATGTTAACATATTTATACGTGTACTTCGACGACGACTGAAAATTTCTTTCATTAGAAATGGCAATCTATCTGCAAAATACCTCACGCATCTCAACCCGAACGATACATCGACCTCTACCAACCGAAATATTTTAAAACAGCTTATATCTATTTCAGATTTGAAATATTCGTTAAAATAACGTACTGGACAGCGCGTTTGCTATTGAACTGTTCTTCCCTTTCGTGCTTCACATAAACTGTTTACGTTGTTGAATATTTAGCATTTAATGTACATTATATAAGCTCGTGAAAAATTCTGTGGATTATTATACTTATCCATGTCCAAACCACAGATTACACATTTCCACTATCTTTCATGTTGAACGACCCAGTGCAACTTTTAATTACAGATGACTTGTCCTTTGATATGAACCCAATGGTGGAATAAATAAAACTGTCAATGGTTGCTTTCTCTATTTTTCTTGTTACGTATTCCTCCCCTTTTCCACCCCAACTCACACCTACCACGAAGCGGATATCGTAAACACAAACCAAACACACAACAAAGCGACGTACTAACCAACAAACGCACGTGTGGCGGGCCGAGATTGCGCCACAGCCGCCCATAAATGACTCACCGCCAGCCAGCCTCAAACACAAGGCGGAAAGCGAAGAGCAAATAAAGTACTTCACGTCAAACGACCCCGCTCACTTATTACACGATTTACTACTTACTTATCACCTGACTCGCACACTTCAAACTTTCTGCATTCACAGGTGCAAAATTAAGAGTGGGGTGGGAGAGGGAGGGTTGGATAACTGTAGGTATGTTCTCGCCGACAAAGGGGAATGAAAGTTCACGTAACGTTTGTGTTTGGTCATGTGACGTGGTTTCGTGTGACGTGCATGCCCCGGGTATTTGACAGATGGCGCTTAGATGTTAGTGTTTTGTGCTGTTGCAGACCTCGGCATCGAACTGTAGTGAGACGAAAGCCGAATAGCTGTCAAGGTGGGGAAACAGACGAAAGCCGAGGGTCTTAAGATTTCTTGGAGGAACGGAGACGACAATGGCTGAGGTCCGTACACATACACACACCAGATCTACTCACAAAGGAGAGCATGCGCGCACACACATAAACACAAACCAAACCTCATGCACATGCATGCAAAGTCTTTATAGTCAGTCAAATCCATATGCACCGATCTTTCTCCTATTCTTCCGCATTTTTTGTGTTTGTTTTTAGCACCTTCTCACGGTGTCAATACCAAAGAACAATTATTCGTTCTACAGTGACAACACTAATCAAATGCCAAGCTTGTACCTCTACCCAAACAAGCATAAAAAATACCAGCATAACTAATTACTCTTAATCTATTAAGTCCTCATCCGGGAAAAGCATTGTTAGGCACACGGTGGCACTGTCGCATCACGATACTTACATTATCCAGCGTCCCGTGCAATGCTGTCCTCCTAACGTTCATCACACTCTCCGGCGTCCCGTGACGTCGCCTGCTCCACGAAGCACGCACCGAGGCATTTCTCGCCGAGCGAACGTTGCTTCACAAACTCACGGCAACTCCAGTCACTCGTTAACTCGATCCAAACCTTAGGTTGTGGTGGTAGTGGGGGGAGAAACAGATGGGGAGGGGTCACTTCTACACACAGCTGACGACAGGCAGGAACAAAATATCCTTTTTTTGATTTTGTATTGTTGGTTGTAAGATCGCTATCCGTACCTCAAAAACAACTTTTTTTTTTTTTTTTTTTTTTCAACCGAAGCCTTCTCTCGTTCTTGTCAAAAATGTCAGGAAGGAGGTTTGCATCGTCCGCGCCTCCCCCCTACCTGCATTCCGTTGCCTCACCTGCGCACAAGTCGCGTCGGAGGCACGACACCGACTCGCGTTATCGCCGCACAGCCTCGCGTCACAGTCGTCACAGCTTTCCGCTCAAGGGCAGCCCTTGTATCGAGTATCGGCAGGTACACGCGTTGGACAATCACAAATCGCTAAACTATGCCACACTGGCAAAAATATATAAAAAGTCGTCTTGACGAGTGTGTGGAACGTAGGTTGGGGTTTTGTGGGGAAAGGGGGGCGCAGAAATGACAGGCCTGTTGGTGATTGACAAGGGGTTAAGGTGCGGTGTTTTATAACATTGAAGCGGGGTTCGTTGTTTAATGCCACGGGGCCAGTACCACGAATGAGCTTAGGTCTCCTAGCTCAACTAAACACTGTTATTAAATGAATAAAATGGGTGAACGTTTGGCAAGTTTTAAATAAGTTATACAAAACTGTGGCCAAAATAGAGGCTTATAGTCTGAACAGGGACCGACGTCTTTGAAACACTTTTAGATGTTTTGGCATGTTTAGTATTATATAACACAAAGACTGTGAAAAATCTAAGAAGAGATTCACTTCCTGGGAAGGTTATATCACTGTTATCATCAACATCTTCTGTTTTTGTTGTACAACCCAAGATTTTTGACAGTATGCATGATCTACTACTGAGACCGACTTCTTGGGAACATAATATCAACATTAACATCAGTATTTTCATCACATTTACTTTTTTGGCTTGTTATTGTATAATTAAACACAAGATTCTTGACTTTAACTACAGTTGACTGTAATTACTGTAAACCAGGTTTCTTTACTGATCATCGGTGCATTGCATTGATAGACCTGTTTAATCTGATACGACATTTGTAAACTTTAATGAATTTCAATTATCTCGATATCTCGATGATAAAACATACAAGAGTATGAATATTTGACACTCTTTTCTCTTTAAGATCTTTTACTGTTTTATTTTAGTGTCATGGTAGCATGTGCAATTAAAGAATGTCATTGATTTTTCGTATTCTGGTTTCATTCTATTTTGTTGTTACTTGTTTCTGAGCACTAACTGGAAGGAGGGGATATCTTGGAGAGTTATAGTAAAGAGGATGGGCTAAAGTGAGGAGAGTGTGTTACTGTGTGGAGAGTGGTGGGCTACAGTAAGGAGGGTGGGTTACAATGAGGATGGTCTGTTACCATGAAGAGAATGTTAGGAGCATGTGATATAGTGAGGATTGGAGGTTACAGCAAGGAGGGTAGGTTACAGTGACAAGGATGGCTTGTAGGTTTTATATCTCACCTGTGTCATGCATAATTTGTAAATGTAACATCTGTTTCTAAGAGGAAATAGCTTGCTGTGATATAGCTGTAACTGGTGTGAAATATGAACAACAAGCCAATCAGTGGCTTTTGTTTTGATCAGAAATGCTAAACCCAGCTGGAACACACAGAAGAAACGAAAATCTCTGAACCATTAACTATTTCATATCCACATGGCTGGCAGTTCTTCAGCATGAGTTGTATTGCTGTTGTCTAGATTTTCATTAGCTTGAGGAAGTTCTTCATATTTCTTGCTGCTTTATTTACTTGTGCAGAAAAGTGGAAGAAGCATTATATCTCACAGCAAGAAAACTGTTATTGATTCTTCCTAAGAATTGAGAGTGTTGGATATAATACAATCTCATTATCTCAGACTATTATATATTTATTAATGCACTGGGCCCAGGTCATGATCCTGTGTCATGATTCACACTTTTCTCATTCCATAGCAGTAAGAATCAGAATTATGCAGTAAATAGCCTGGGCTTAGTGAGGGTCTTTACACTGAATGAGTTTTTCCCATAACATTCACCAAGAAATCATATAGCTGCTGAAGCAAATCATCTAAACATGTCTAGTCAACCTAGGGGCACTTTTACCTGCACACCTGTTACAAGATATGAGATACGGTAATCTGATCTCCAACAAATCTTGAGGTATCCTCCAAACGTGTCAGGGTTAGTCCAAGATATTCCTGGCATGGCATGGCTGTGCTGCCATCAGATTAGTTTAAATCATCATAAAAAGAATTTTTTTAATTCTTTCTTTCATTGAGATTTTAAATTACTTGAGAATAAATCTTTACAAAGATCTTCTGTGATAAGAGCACCAAAAATAGGATTAGATTTTTGTTTTCTAGTTTAAGCAGTAGTAATCAGTCTCATCTTTTTGACATTAGAAATTTTCACTGCCTTATGTTATCAGAAAAACAGAGACAAGAAATTTGGTGATAAATTATGTCTATGTGTAGCTTTATCAAACAAAAACCATTTGAAAAACGAACAAGCACTGCCAAGTTGTGGTTTTAGCCATAGCCTCACATTAAGAAAAAAAAGTTTTTATGCAGGGATAAAGAAATTCACTCTTTATTTTAAAAAATAAAACATAGGTGAACTCTACAATAAACTTAAATACAAAAAGAATTTGCAAGAAAAAGTTGATACATCACTGACATCTTTTTATATAAATATTTAAGTCTCTTCCAACATTGGCCTTTGAAAAACAATGCTACTATTGGTGGAAAGCTAATACAGTTTGGTCATCAGTGTCTGACATCCCCAGGAAAGGGCAGGTGATACAGCAATCTTGTATTTCATGTTTTTCAGTCTGAAGCAAGACAGAATCCCACTCAGCCCTCCTCCCTTCCCTACCATCGCCTGCACTTCTGTTATCAAAACTGAGGTTCTCACAAGGACATCATTCACAGGCCCTATCAGATCAGTGTAAACACTAGCCAAGACTGACATTTCCTGCAAGGCCACCCAACAGCCTGTAAGCCAGCCAGGACAAAATCTGTTGCAGGTGACACTCTTATACTAACCATCCCAAATATGCCAGAAGGATAATTTTAAGGGGTGAATCAAGGTGGAGAATCAAGTCAAAAATTAAACTCACTGCAAAGAGTGCCTTGAAAATACATTCACAACCGAGCAATGAAGAGGACGGGTATAAACAAGTATTCTATTTGTGTTCATGCTTGTTTTGCATTCGTGTCTTCATATTTTTTCAAAAGCACTTGTATGAACATACATGCACTCTCTTTCTCAATAGCGCTTGCCCCTGCCTTGCTATCTCTATCTCATACACACACAAACTTGCAGGAAAATATGAACATGCAACACTTATTTAATACTTTTGGAGTTTAAAAGAAAAAAGTACAGCTATTAATAATCATTGTTCTAGAAATGACTATGAAGGGGGTCATGTATACATATATCAAAATGATAAAAATTTATATGAAATGTACATACTAATTCCTCAGATTTTAAAAATTATCTGTAGCCTTTTATATGAGGAGCATTTGCAAATACATTATTTGGAACTATTCAGTGTATATAAAAGCATATAAATATTAACTCTGTTTAAAGCAATAAATTACAATAATTTTATGAATAAAGGGGGATACAAGCTATCAACCTTAAAATATTTTTAGCAAAAAATAATTCGTTAAGCCTAGTATGCATTTCAGATACAGTAGGTATATGTTAGTTATAAAAAATAATTTTTAAACTACTTTTGGGGTTAGAATTTTCAGCATTAAACGTTTCAGTTTATCCGAGTTTTATAAATCATGCGCGCGCGCGCACACACACACTTACAAACATATGCGCACGAGCACAACATACTTGTGAAGTTAAGAGTTCTTGCCACCCTCGATACAGCATAGCAATTACCATGGAAACCGCTTCTCTACACTGCCAGAAAACAGTACAGTATTTGTCGTAAAACAGAATCGCCATGTCGCGTACGCAGCCCGCACAAACAAAACAAGTCTGTGTCGCTCCCTTCGCTTGTTCTATCCAGTTTACACCGATTATCTTTTGACACCCGCTTACAATCGCTTTCTTAACACAGCATTGTTCGCCTGAATCCTCACGCAATTTGTGACACACGTAAGGGTCAGAGTGCATTCACATGGTTAAAAAATACAGAAGATCTGCTTACCGTTTCAAAACTCCAGCAGCTAATCCAACCCCATCACTGTTTTGAAACTCTCACAATTTCCTGATAGCTGGATTGGCACAACATGTTCCAGGAAGCGAACTCCCGACTCAAGCGCACAGGCTCTCAAGCAAAATGGCGGCAGGCGGCAAGTCCGCTCACTGCCTCGCCCCGCCGCGGTTACGTCCCTTGAAAGGGAGCTGACAGTCGATGAGTTCGCCGTGTAAGGGTTTCACACGCTCCTTGCCAACAAACCATACGGCCGTTGTATCGTAGAGTGTAGGGACAGGCAAAAAGTCGAACACAAAACCTTTGTCCTCAAAATGTGTCAAAAGAGTACCCAGATCTCTCTCTTTCTCTTTCACACACACACAGAGTCTTTGATGCAACCCTTTGGAAATGAACTTTATGAATCTCAATGGGCAACGGTATGTGCTGGAATTTACTATTACCAACGTTTCTCAGCATAACCAATTTTTCGCAAACTGTACTACTATTGTATGTACTCGTCCTGCCGGTCACGTAATTTACTGCTACTAATTGCACACAATTCACTGCTTCTATATGTACACCTGCCGGTCACCCATTTCACTGCTGTTGTACACCTGTCGGTCACAAAGTATGCTGCTACTATCTGTACCCCTCTGTCGGTCACTGCCACTGTCTGTACCACTGATTGCACTTCCACCCGCCAACCGCCAACCACCCGTGGCGTGTGCGTTGCTGTTGTTGCAGCTAAAGTAACAGATGCCGTCAACATCTCCTCTATACCTAAATTGTCCTTAACTGACGTCACTGCCGACCATTAACAGTTGGTGCAGGGGACTTTCATACAATCCTCAAACCTTTCTACGAGGCCCAGCCTGGTGGCTATCACCCAGCCATTCACGAAATGTCAAGAATCGATAGCTGCACTGGTTAGTGCTGGTCAACGGGTAGCGTGTTACAGTTGATATCTTGTTTTTAGTGTTATTATTCTTGCTCATATTCTTACAAGGAGAGTAATTATGGTTACTATTGCTGCAAGTGCTTGGTGTTGTTGTTGTTGAGCTTTTGTTAATGGTATGAACTGCCCTTCATTTTGTGTACAAGTGTGTCTGATAAGAGGGAAAAAATTTTGGGTGTGTATGTAGAGAGAGAGAAGAGAAAGCTGATGAAGGATAGTTCTTTTTTTCTTGCGAAAATGGTTAGCTGGTCTTTGTAAAGCGTAGGTAAGTTGGGGTACAGCACCATATATATGTACTCCAGAGTGACGTCACCAGGGGACTCAAGGAGAAGTGTCTTGTTTCCGGTTATAAGGCAATGCCTGGAACCCGCTGGCACTATGTTTCTGTACCCCATGACACTTTTGCTACCGCTTTAGAACTGCATCTCTAGGGCTAAAACAACATCTACGGGATTTAGACATCGCCTTATAATTTTGGAAACACGACACTTGTTCTTAAGTTCCCCACTTCATAACTACACTGCCCACGAACACTTCGTCACCCACACAATAGAAATGCTTGAGAGCCGTTTCCATTTTTCGGGGGACTATGTTTCTGTCACTGGACTGAATAGCTGAATGTCAAACAGAATACGAGAGGAAAAGGTAGGCTGTTCACTCGAGAAAGAGAGACACCCTGGCAAAAAACTCAAACTGAGTTAAGGTAAAGTTAAAGATAAGCAAATTATTTTATCACACAAGCAGGCCTGACGAGAGGGAGGGGTTCTGGGGGATTCTCTACCCGGACCCGCGGCAGTAAAGGGGGGCCAGACCTTGGTCAGCAGATATTTTCCCCTTCATCTTGTCCTTTCTTTTTTCTTCTTAAAGAAATGTTTGAGGAAAGAACACTCAAGCATTACACATTCAGATGTTTAGTTTCATTTCTTCTGTGTATTATTTCCAAGCCTAAGGTAGGCGGGCCGTTGGGGTAGCAAGACTTCCTCACTCTGGGGATTTATTTCCATGGAGCCGGGTACTAGGTTTGATTCTTTATCATTATTTTCCCTCATTTACTGACCACTGACGTGTAAACAACTCTATGTTCAAGTAGTGATGAAGAGCGAGTTGTCCATATGGAGACCAGGACATTTCCGTATGTTTCAGGGCATATAAGTAAGCAGGGTGTGATCATAACCAATCAAAAAAGGTTTCTCGGTGTAAAACGCAATAGAACGATCAATCACGAGGGTTTCATCTTTCAGTTCATTCACAACCTCGCCCCTCAATCTGGCGCAGCAATTATGACGTCAATGCCAAGCCAAAAATAGCCCATGGTCGAAACTGACATGGCGTTACTTTACGGCCAAACAAGATTTTGTCAGCTACCACCTGAACGGGTGACTATTTTAGAAGTGACTGCACTTAATGATCAATCAAAGACACGCTGTGCCAGTCATAATATCAGCGAAATCATTCCCTCTAATGGCTTCGATTGCTTAACAGTTATTGATCCTCCTTCAGACCAATTTAGTCGCCGCCAGGAACTTTGTCTCTTGTCCCACTGGAAATATTGCAAAGTTTTAAAAATGAAATTGCTCCTGGGATTAAATGAGGTTTCAGTCCCCTAACTGCTGGGTTCCAGAACCATATGGACAGCTGAACATTAGGGATAAATGTCCAAGAACGACAGAAAAGTAAGAGCTGATGACAGCAGCAGGAGACAAAACCATGTTACCAGTGGCAATGGCGATGTTGCACAGAAGTACCTCTGGTGTCAGCAAGATATAGAGCCAGACATAAGCCACCTTCATCCAGTGGATTACATCGGCCTGTCGGAGCTGTCAGTGTCATGAACCACAAGTCAGATGGCTGTCGTGCATGGCCAAACTCATCCTGTGGCTTACGGCAACGATAAGGAAGAATCTTCGTAAACTGATTTATAATAATAAAAATATATTACCTTAATGTAGGCCACATTTCAAGAAATGGGTCTTCCAAAAGCCTTTTCCATCTTTAGAATACATTTTGCAGTTATCACACAAGCAGGCCAGACGAGATGGAGGGGGACAGGTGGATGCCCTACCCGGGTCCGAGGCGGTGAAGGGGGTGGAACGTATTTTTGTGTGTGAAGCTTTAAAGTAAGCGAAGACAGCAAGCATGAATGCTGATTGGAATTTATACACTGCTGTGTCTTAATTTTGGGGATATTTTCCTTGCAGTTTTATTTTATTGCTTAGCCATAACGTGTATGTGATGATGAGTTAGAGATACTTCGTGTTCAGAGGACGTTGATTTTACACACTTTGCAAACATTAGCATCATTAGTCAGTTTCACATTTTCGGCCAAATTACAGACTGTTGACTGTTGAAACATACAGACATGCATAAAATCACGAAAGGTTTGGTTTGATCTCAACTGATAATTTCCCACACGCCATACTGTCTGCTCTGTGTGTGTGTGTGTGTTTGTTCATATCTACCACCCTATGTATGTTACTAGCTATCTGTTTGTCTGTTCTAAGACTGTAGTAATGTAGTAAGTTCATGCAAGTTTTCCTGAAAACCATAGATTTTTGTCCAGAAACCGTGTCACGATGATGTCAGTCAAAGAAGACGAGACAAACGAGACGAATGACTCACCGACGACAGATGAAACCCACAATCGGAGCATAGTACATTGTATTGTTGTGGTTCCACCCGTTTTTTCTGGACTGTCTAGGGTACCATAATTAAGTCGAATGGAGAATTTACGCCTTTCTCCTACCCGTAAAAAAGCACACACCATAGCACAGACCCCCACAGAGTGCTAGTGAGTGCACGAGGGTACAGTTGAGCATATCGTACGAGATACGTTTGTTATATTTTAACTTCTAGCAACGATGAGAGTATTTTTAATTATTCAGCACATGCGCAGTACACTCGTACGTGGCTAAAGCGGAAGTAGGGGTCAGTTTGTTAGCCACTCAGCTGCCTTTACAAGACATAACTAACACAAAGAGATGGGCTGAAATATCAAGGCTGTGATATTAAACTGTCGCCACAGTAAATTAAATAATGGGAGGAGAAGAGTTAGAATTATTTACTCTTATTTACAAACTCGAAAAACAAAAATTGTGGTTGCAAGCGATACAAAGAGAGAACTTAGTGCCGACAGCAAACTCAACAGTGTGCCATCGACATTTCGTATCAGGATTTCAGATAAACGATCCGTGTTCAATCAGCTCGATCCCAATATTACATCGTGGATATGAATGAGTCAGTGAACACACACAAGTGTCACTGCGACCAGCTTACAGTGTAAGCCACAACATCTTTGCCAGGTTTGGAGAAAAGAAATGTAAAAGATACGCGTTAGAGCGACAGACATTGTTTACAAAATATGACGAAACAGCTAAAAAAAAAGAATTGAGTGGGACAAACATATGTGGAGCTTAAAGGGGACTTCATGCGAGTAACTAAACAGTCAATTTTGCATGAAGCTAAATGAGGAAGAAATAAGTATTACGTATCAAAATGTTACCTTTCAAGAAAGAAAGAAAAAAAAAATCATTATCAACAGTCAGTTGCAACTACAAAATAAAAATACTTTGCTTTGTTTCTGCTACTCGGTCTTTAAAATCATATCTTCGGCAAGAGCAGGCAACTGTGAAAACGACTTTGTCAGACAGAAACTTCACTTTGATTCAAGTCACTTTTTGTTCATGTCTACAAATCTGAAATCGTGAAGACGCTCACATTGAAATAATGTTTTAAGATAAGCCACGCGCATACACTCGCCCCCCTTTTCCTGTTTGCACACGACACTAAGAAAACTGCTAAATGCTGATTGGATGTTGCCATATGACATCAGCAAAAGACCCTCATTGTTAGATGTTTTTAAGCTTCAAGAAATATACGGTTTTACAATCTTTAGTTGTGTTTTTTATTAGGCTTTCAAGAAATAAGTCTGTACTTTAAACCTGGAGTTGTTGTTATGGTGGGTTGTTTTCTTTTTTTTTTTTTTTTAGCCCCTCGAGAAATATATGTTTGTACTTTAACCTGAAGTTGTAGGTATAACGTTTATTAGTCCATCATGTTTCTGCTTCAACCTCGAGCTGTTCTTATCTCGCAGATTACTCTTAAGAGCTGTTCTGCCGGGCTAATCATGCACCGGGATTCAGGATTGGAGAATATGACAAGGTTTCTCACCAAAGATGGCAGCGCGCCAAGGTCAGGCTAGGCCACGTCACCGCACGCATGCGCACAAGTATTTGTTATCAGCCGAATAATCTCCCGCTCGTGCGTGCGCCGAAGGTGGTGTTGTTAGTGCATGCAAACAAATTTGTGATCTTCTGATCCTCTTTTTCTCTTCTTGCCCGATCATTCAAGTCCCATAACTCTGCGGTCAAGTGTCTGAAACATTGGGTGCTGCTTCTTTAATCGATCGATCTTGTCGCTGACGTGTCCATCCAAGTATTTCTACGGTCGATATGTTCGATTGAAAGCTTTCTCGCGATCAGAGCTTAACGTGATCAAAAAAGATTTTTTTTCTTTGTAATAAAAAAAATAAGAAAGTAGTTATACATGGGGTAGATGGGGGAGGGGCAGGGCACAAGTGGTTTTAGAATGAATCATGAGGTAAAGCACGGCAATAAAACTTCGAGTCATACTTTGAAACCTTGTTCTACCTGACTTTTATATATAAGCCTGTGAGGACATAAGGAAGTCATATGCATGTCTAATCTTTGAATCAACAGAATGACCGAGATATTGCCGCACCCTGAAAATATTCCTTTTCTTCCTTGCTTTATTCATTCAGTAATTAATATGATAATTACAGTGCGGGTCTTTTCTGAATAATAGCTCATGGAACTGGTATAAATATTGGTTTTTTTTTTTTTTAAACGAGATAAAAGATGGCTTCAGATTCGTTTCCTTGTCTGAGAAACTGTGCAATATATTTTTTTAAGGAGCATCAGAGAAGCTGTGGACAATCTCTTAAGTTTGTCAAAATAGGAGATACTCATGAGTGTATCTTAGAAAGTTCAGGTTCCTACAAACAGCTTACAACGAAGCTCTGTAAGGTAAGGTGTGTCACACACAGTTCTATAAATGATCACGTGACCAGCAGCTTGTCTGAGATTTTGGAGATTCACTGAAGTGATAAGAGTGAGCAAAGTTCAGTATTTGGAGTGGCTTGCAGTAAACTCGTGGTCCTTGCACCTGCATTAAAGTGACCCTCACCCCCACCGTCACCACTATAAATCCCTCTTCCTGCACACCTGATCCTTCGGTATCATTTCCATGATTTCTATTCTAATGCACAAAGTACTGTTCATGAATGTGAACTTTCCTCTATTGCGCGATATCTGTTCAACAATATTTTTGAATTGAATTGAATTATTTATTCGATGGGTCGGAGACCCTTTCAAAGGAGGGCGTGATATACATTTCGTCATCGGCAGTAGAATATACACAAGTAGTATAAGTAAATTACATGAAATGCATACATATGATCGTATCGTTTCAATCACTCATTACCTAACACTTACACTCCTACCAACCATTTTTCATCTGCCCTCTCTCTCTCATCTTCCACACCAACACTTTCGTCCATGCGCACTCTCTCTCTCTCAACAATATTTTTCTCTTGCATAACATACGTCAGTTAAATGATATCTGTTCTGGGTTGCATGAGACGCCTTGAAAATAAATCGTAAGTTCAACTCGACTTCTCTCAGTTTTGTCTGAATAGTCGACTTGCCACAATTACAACTGGTGTTAAGATGGTGTTTGTTTTGTGTAATATATATATCAAGATGATGATGATAATAATAATTTGATCTATTTTACGTATTTCCTACCATCAGATGCAAGCTACAAAGTGCCTTATATATATATAAATGGAAGCCGGTCTCTATTTCTCTAGATGCATCTATTTCACGATGTGTATTTCGTAATGTCTCTTATATATTCTTCAAGGTGCTCAATGCTTGTCAGAGATCTAAAATGCGACGACCACCGACAGAACTCTCACCTCTGACCCTCAGCGACCCCGCTGTCCATGGCTGACCCACTTGACGAGAAGAACTATTTTGTTCTAATGAAATTCACTCATCCACCCACTTACCATAGCTGTTGTGCCGAGGACATCGACTAAGGTTTGTTAAACGAAAGCATTACTCAGGTTACTCTGAGATGCATCAGCTGTTGAAAACGTTCCCTCCTTCTCTGTCCCCAATGCCGGAACATCAAATACTACGATGAGCAACTTAAAGTTTTCTCAACTCGCATTTTTTGCATCAAAGGCATTCTTCGCATTTTTTTGCTTCCGGATGTTTCGCGCTGTCGAGTGATGTGAGCTGTTTGACAGATACTTCGAGTCTTTATTTGTTCGATATCAAAGTACATTCACGATTTAATAAAAACGGGGTTACAGGGAGCAGAAAGCACGCTGTTCTGTTTGTTATCTGTCACTTTGTAGGACCTGAAATAAAAGTTAACCGCCAGACAAGGCCACGTCACTGCACGCCTGCGCATGGGCAGAAACTGATTTCATCAGTTTCCTCTTTTATCGTCTGGCCACCTCTTTCGCACCCTCTGATCGTCAGAAAAGAAACCAGAACGGAAATAAAAGTTACGATAAATGCCAGATTAAACTTTTTCGTTTGTTTCTTCAGTCTGCTTTCAAAGTCGCACAAAATGTCACAATATAAACTTTCAATGGAAGTAAAGACGCTTCTTTAAGAACATTTTGAGAAAGAAGGATCTTTGTTTTTAATTCAGAAGAATTTATGTTCGAGTCGAGAGAGTACGAACATCTGGCCCCTTCTGCCAGGGACCGTATTCATAAATCCTTGATAAGTCTGTACCCATGGACAAAATGTGGAAATCAAAGGAAACGCTTCTTCACTTACGACGAACTGTCTTACAATTTTGTGACTTTACCCCAGGGAATTTTTACCACTGCTTTTTAATTACAATTCCAGTGGTAAAGCAACATCGTCGAAATCTAGACACCGTTTTATATCTATGGAAACTAGATGCTTGCCTTTTATTTCCCAGAGACAACTTCTTTCTTCAGTACTTAAACAATATAGTTGTTCGACTTATCTAAAAAAAGAAAAAAAAAAGAAAAAAAAATAGAAATGCTTCGGTATAAAGCTTATTAATCAATTATCAAGGAAAAAAGTGTGGCTAAGGCTTCTTTTCATGCCAGGAAACGGTCAACCTTGCTTTTTATAAACTGACTGGCCTCTAAATTTGTGATAAAATTGTTTCATAGGCGGGGCTCTGACCCCTGAAAAGGTTAGCAGGTCAATGTCATTTTGCCATCGGCTGTCATTTGTCTGCAAAACAGAGAATGTGCTGCAAATTTCAGCAAACGCTAACAAGACTTACAAAAGGGTTAGGGGTGAAAAAAAGAAAAGGAAGAAAACATCCTGCGTACGTGACAAATAACTCTTGTAAGCAGGCTTTTTCCCCAAGGGACATGACCCCAACCTCGCATGTCAATTGCACCCTCGCTTTCACTTCGTGTGCACGTGATCAGAATGGCTTATCCAATGGGAATCAAGAAACTGTCACCTTCAAAGTACATCAACAGGCCTTCATCTGTCGGGCAATTCAAATTTGTTATTGTCTTTCCTTTTGTACAGAAAGTCTATCTCCACTTCACATTTTTTAATCGACAGCATTATATCTGCGTTGTACAAATAAAAGTTTAAAGCTTCCTTCTTCGTTTTCAGCAATGTTTTATCTCTGACATGTCATGCGGCATGCATTCTTAGCCACAATAATCTTCCATTGTTCTAACCAGTTCATCACTAAAGAGATTTAAAAATTGTTGTGTCTAAGTTAAGAAGAACTTTGGGGACAATCAGAGACTTTAGGATCTTTGTTTCCATTGTTGCAATCTTGCTGCAGTATTAGACTTAGTAATAGCTAGTTGTTTAGTCCATCAAAATATTTATTAAAATCTTGAAATTTTTTTTTTCACAGAATTCCAGCAGTTTTGTGATAGTCCAGCAACAGTCTTGGTGTGTCTTGTAACACAGTCATTAACATCCTTGGAGCAGTATTTTAGCAGTCCAGTAGAAGCCCTGTAACAGTATTGTAATACTTTTCTATCCGTCTTGTAATAGTTCTGAACAATCTTGAACAAGAACAGTCTTGCCGTCGTGTTCTTCCAGGAACAGTTTCGGGATGTAGTGGTGAGCCAATGCTTGGGTAGCATAGTGCGTCCTTGGCTGACTTTAATGTAATTAACTGTCTTCACTAACCACTTCAGACCAGTGAGCAACAACTCAGCCAGAAAAAAGACGACTTTCAAAGCTTGCACGGGTGGATGGTGGGGTGAGCCATGCAAATTTCTGCAGTATTGTCTATGTGTCCATCAAAGACGAAATACTATCGGGGTGTGTGTTAAGCGGAACTATTAATCCGGGTGTGTTTATGTTGACGGCACAGAAGGTTCACGTCGAAATGCCTTCCCCCAGTTTTTGTATTGTTGTTATTGCTGGTGGTGGTGTGGTGGTTGTGTTGGTGGTAGTTGTAGATCCGCGTCGCTTGTTGACGTCATTCGATGATTATTGTCATTGTTGTTGGGAAGCCTAGTATCACTGTTCAGTACTTCACCCTGTACTTAGATACAGCACGTCAAACCTGTTGTATGCTCCAATAGCTCTGAACACAGGTAAGTGGCCTGTCTGGGGCTCGCAGCACGACGCTCCCACGCTTTGCCTCGCGCTCTCCACCTGTCGCACAGCCCCAAAGAAGGAAGTTGACAAGTTATCAGCCCTCGTCGAGACGGATTCGAGCCTCCGAGTGACGCACACAACTGTCCTGCACCTGTGACGTCAGCGTCTGTAGGCACGTGATCTTTGCATCTGGGGCCGCAACCACGGACCAGAGATAAAACTCCCCGAAGGTAGATAAGGACCAGCAGCAAGACTGGATTCTTCATAGGCGAAAACAAAAGCAGACTTCAAGAGTCTGTAGATAATAAAGGTTTCCCCAGAACTATACCTCGACATGTAAAGCACGTGCTGGCTATCCATCTAGCTCAGGGGTGGGCAATTAATTTTCCCAAGGGGCCGCATGAGAAATTGGGATGGTTTTAGAGGGCCGGACTTATATAGTTAACTCAGTTTTACCCAATACTGTATATATAGTATATATATATACTATCCCTTCGCCAGCGGGCGGGCCGGTCAGAGACAGGAGGCGGGCCGGCCTTTGCCCAGGTCTGATCTAGCTGCTCATCGCCGCTGTCACAGGTTAACGACACTGCCACGAGGTTAGCGCGATTAGCCCCATTGTCGTGGACGCTTCGTAGGCAAGGTGACTGAAAGAGGGGAGACTACTTACCTAATAATTCCTTGACCCCTCCATCTCTTTTCCCCCATCGCTATATTAAATAATCAGTAATATGTCAGAAAGAGAAAGAAGGCAACCGGAGTACCCTGAAAAAAACCCCGAGGTCCAGCCCTGTGAACAAGTGTCACTTACAGGGTATGTCCCGAGACGAGATCTTCTCACTGCAGTGGCGATAATTCACTAACAGGAATAAAACTGAACATGACTGACGGTTAGCAAGACCTAAATGGTCACACCTTTGACCGAGTTTTTCCTCCTTTGAGCTTCAGGGCCGCTCTTTGCACACAACGAAAAAAAAGGAAATACCGAGACTTTGAATGAAAGCATCAAGAAAAGACAGGTGGAAGAGATACAATACGACTGAAGAAAACATACACGATAAAAAAAAGATAAAAAGAACGGACAAGACAGACAAACACAGACTAGATAAATCGAAGGACGAATGTTGTAACAATACAATAAGTCAGTCTTTTCAGACTCGAAGTGTCTTTCAGAACGAGACGTTGTGGCTGACGAGAACCTCAAAGAACGACGGCTGCTCATCGATGATTCGCTACGATTTGTATGGCATAAATCTTTCCTATCAATACGCGGCGCCAATGGGTGACTATTACAAAGGCTGAAAGGACTTTTAAGGTGACAAAGGCGATTTATGACCACGAGCAACAAGTGGCTTTAAAGAGGATCGAACGTTTGGCGCGGTGCCCAAAAGTGTCTACAACCCACTCTCTTGACTTTCCTCCCGAAATCTGTGATCTACAGCAACACTTCTTGTAAGGGTATTGTAACCGTCATCGGTGCAATAATATGAGGGTAGGATATAAATGTGTTTCTATCTCTCACCATGGTGCAACGGTTCTAATAAATACCTGTGTCATGGCTGAATGGGTGCAATATTACCGAATACAAACCAATAAGCTGTCAAATGATGTCATTGTGTGCATGTTTCAGACAGGTGAGATATGCGAGGCAATTTGTCAGTTTGACTGATTTAGAACTCTGTACTGAGTTGTTTGGTCTTACCTGTGCATTCAAAGTCTGAAGTGAGTTTTTCTTGTGAGTTCTGGTTAACTCACAAGCGCCAGTGCATGTGTATCTGCTCGTACTTGCGTGTGAGCGTGTTCTGCGTGCAAGTGTGTGTGTTTGTTTACATACTCTCGCATGTTTTCATGTGTCTCTGCATGCACACTTTCACAAACGTTCCACCTTAATGTGCTTGTTACTTTCCCGTACTAATTTTGTGTAGACCAACTATACTAACTGAATAAAGAGTTGATCATATTATACTTTGCCTCATAGATAATTGAAGGTGCACGCACCCTTGCACACACGACCGACATATCTTGTACACGGCATCCTTTTCAATTTTAGTTGATGTCCGAAAACAACAACAGCTAAAACAACCACTAAAGCAATAAAAAAAAAATCAAAGCAACAACAAAAACAGCAACAGCTAAAAACTAAAACAATCACAAAAACAACTGACATTTCTAAATAAACAGACGTGGAGAGGGTTAAGATATCAATATTGACTCCCCTTTTCAATCAACTATTCCAACTCCCCGCCCACCCCAAGCCCACGCCGCAGCCTGCTGTCTCCTAAAAGTGAAGCATGCCATCTTAAAGCTGGCTTTACGATATATCCTTAGCAACCAGGCTGCCTAAGACCGGCGAAGCCCACTTTCATCCAAGCCTCTGCGAGCTTTGAGCGGGTGACACGAGCCTGCGATTAAAAGTCTCGGCTTGCCGCATGCTAATACGATGACATCACCACCTCGCCCTCCAGCGTGTGGTTGAAGTCGTCGTGTGAGGAGCGAATGGCTGGGTTAGGGGTAGAAGGAGGGGATAGGGAGGTACTGCAAGTGGTGAATTTTCTTCAGACTGTCAGGGGAGCGATGTTGGGACACATCATAGGCGAAAACAGGGACAGCTGCAAATCGACGATTTAGTCGACGCCATCTTGACGCCAAACGGTTATGGTTTGGCTCTCCGCGACACCTACTTCCTCCCATCACGGTTCGCCGAGAACGTTAGGAAGATCGACATGCAACCAAAGTTTGCGAAGACATGAACACAAAGGTACGCACCCTCTACATTTTCTCAAAGTCACACACACAAACAAAAACAAGATGGAAACTCGGATCAGAGATCATCAACAAGTGTACAGACTATAGCAGGCTTGGAAACACCGGGATTTACTGACCCTGAAGCAATAAACAGATAAATAATTGCAATGCAAAGCAACGGGAATAAACCGAACAAACAAAAACAAAAAATATTTAAAAAAGGTGAAAGTTTTTTTCGTGCTAAATAGTTTGTTTGTTTTGCGGCCTGATAGTACCTTTCTTTCGGATAAATTCTTGCTGACAAACAGCAGGCGTTCTGTCACGAAGGCTTATGGATAAAGCCGAGAATAAACAAACACTGCCGCGCACCCAGCGAGTGAGTGGAGGCACGCGCATGCGCAGACGTGCTTGTAGTCCGAAAGTCTTGCGCGCGTGCGTTTACGAGTGTGCAGCAGGTAACGCATGTTTGCGCGGTTCTTTGAGGATACCTTTGGCCATTAGCACAGCCATCCGTTGAAAACAGGGCTAAGATCGACGCCAGCCAAAATAAGGAGGAGTGCGAGCCAGTCCGCACTAAGGTGCTCCAATTACGAGCACGTCACAACGCGACAACTAATTATGAGGGCAATAAAATGGCCGGGCTTTGTGTGCAACGATACATCCATCGGCGATACACGCAAGGCTGTGTCAACCCAAAGTCTGGCTAGTCAGTGAGCCATCTTAATGAACTCAGTTAAGCCAGTGCTCGCAGTCGTATTCGTTAGCATATTCATATTTGGAATTGCTTGGAGAGAATCCACCTTTAGAGGTTATAGGGGTCACTCTGTTTTAATGCATGATTAATTAGGTTAATCGTTTTGTTTGTTGATTATTTTTATAATATTATTTGTATTTCTTAAATTCAGTTTCTTGTTTTTGTTTCAGATTTGTGTTCTTGTCCAAACATATCTCTAGAGCTGTAAGTGATAATATGTATTTACTTATCTGTCTATTGCTAGCATATGAGCACTACCTGTAATTGCCCTTGTGGATTAATAAAGTTTTATTGTATTGCATTCCAATTGTAAAAGACTAAGATTTGATGCTATTAAATTAACAGGGAAAATATGTTTTACCTTAAATAAAAAAACCGATACAGTATTACTTTTATACAAGTCATTTAGATGTTTCTGATGACAGATCATTGCATTATTTATATGTGAAGAAGTGTCACTGTTAATACCATTATATGTACCGTCATTTGTTGTGTATCGCAGCACCTAGACTTCAAGGTGTTTTACGACGAAGTGGAAAAAGGCACAGGGAAGAGCTAACCGAGTAATCCAGGTAAACTCCAGGTAAAACTCAGGTAAACACCAGCGCCCATTAGTCGCTAGGAAATCCTGACTATGGTGTTCGACGTTTTCCACCTGATAGAAGAAACTTGTCAAACAATTTTGCTCAAGCCGTTTAATCGCTTGTCGCACCTGAAAAAACTTGAAGAAAACAGATCGCCGGCCTACGGATAACAAGACAAACCCTCACAGGTATCTGCGCTACACTGAATGGAGGCTTCATGCCACCTTGTATTTTTTTTAATTTCCTCTGTTTTCTTCCACCCGCCTGAACATACCTGGCCTTCTTCCCTCTCCTTTCTCGACCCTCCAACCGGACCTAATCTCATCAACTTGCATATTTTCCCGAGCTTGAGCACGAAAGAGTACGGTTGGACAGGTGTGAGAGTATCATTTTAAGTACGGTACTTTCTCCGTGATAATTCCACGGAGAGTAGGAATTCTACTAACAATAAGGAGCCGGAAGATGGAGATCATCATCCTCGGCGTTGTCGTCATCATCTTCGTCATCATCATTATACAAAACTGCTCATAGGAAGCCATAATTCGCACGTGAAATTAAGTGGGTTTATATTTTAAACCCTCAGTGATTGTAAACCATGACTAAATATTATGAGTGAAACAAATGTGGCAATAAGAATAAACTTCATTAAGTTCCGTGACAGTGGGGACTAGATCAAATATTCTTCTTCTTATTATTATTATTCATATGATGTGCTCTCATGCCTATATGTAAACCGCCTTGATGCTGGAAAAAGGCGCTATACAAATGTTCTATTCATTTATTACACCGTTATTATTATGGCAGTTTGCATTCAACCATTCATCCTACATTGTGACGTCAGTGTCAGATCGTCTATTTCAGCCTGTGGCAGCTCGTGACGTCATTCTCGCGGTTAGGTTGTCACCGGTTGACTCCAGCGTGGAGGCCGCTGTCACAGTCATATAAACTAGTTTCTTTTGAGGGGTAAACACTGTCAACACAATCAAACCAACGAAAGGTTTCTTGAATAACTAACGCACCATAAAGTTTGAATGCCGTTGGTTAGTCCCAGACACATGGGTGAGTGCCAGGACTTTATTCTGACCATTCCGCCCATCCCACGCTGATGAAAGTCGCTGCTGTCATCAACAAAGCTTTTCAGCCAGCGGAACTCCATTTCCCAATTTCATTTTGTCGTGTGAATGGGACTGTGAAATTCTAAACGGCATTCACGCGAGAAAGTATAGTGGGTGACGAAAGAAGCCAGGTACTTTCAGTTATTTTTGTACAAAGCTTTTTATCTCACAGCATGTACACACACATACGCACACACGCAGTACTTAAATGCAAACAGTGTGCATGTACGCACGCACACCCTATCTATAAAAAATAGAAGACTTATATATATTTACAGACAGAAAATAAACATACACTAAACAAAACCCGCACACACACGTATACAACGATGCACACACAAAGGACAACAACAGCAAAATCCAAGGTAATTCGCAAGTAATGAAATGTGTGTATGCTTGGGGAAGGAATGAGGGAAGGTGGGGGTTAATTGTGATTTACATTCCTGCTCACCTTTGCCGTGATGGCGGAACGCGAGCTGTCACATTATCCACACTGTCTATGAGCCGCCAGGGTTCTAAACTATTTGCTCACAGTCTGAACCGTTACCCACAGGACTAACTCGCGTTCCGAGGTTAATGTAAGTCGGTCGAACTGGGCCTCGTACCTTTACATTCAGGACAAGCGCAAGTCCTTAGGGATTATTTAGAGCCCCGAGACTAGGGCTGTTGTATTACACACAAACTCAATGGGGGACCTGGGGTGTGCATCAGTCTCCATAGAAGGTATGAAGCTGACGTAGTTGACAACAAAGGCGATGTGATCAGTTTTCAGTGTCAGAGTTTTTGCTGTACAATCAAGGACTGATGCAAACACCTGCAAGCACATGCGCACCAACACACACAAACACAAGAAAGAAAAATAAATTTTTGAAGAAATGTAGATGAAAGAGGAGTAAAAAAATTCTTTGACTACATGCGTGAGTGATGAGTAAGAGCGAGTGAGTGCATAATGAGTTAATGAGTGAATAAGAGAGTGCGTGAGTAAGTTTGTGAGAGAACGAGAGAGTGTATAAGTGCGTGCGTAGTCCATGAGTGAGCATGTAAATGAGTAAGTGAATGAGAAAGTTTGTGAGCGAACAAGTGAGTTATTGAATGAGTAATTGCGTGAGAAAATAAGTATCTTTGTGGTGGACAGTAAACATATCAAAGGCAGGACATGTCTCACATAAACAAACAAAAATCGCCACAAGCTTACTGTTTTAGCCCAGTTATACGGGAGAGTAACTATGGGGATCAAAAGCTCACCGGCTCAGCTCAATTAATACTCTAAAGTACTTTTGGTGATCAACAGCTTTAATTACTGGCTCACCCCACATCATAGTGATCAAACGTGAAATGCCGACAGCACGTGAGTCCAGTGAAATAGCTAAGTTCGGCTGCACTGAGGCTCGTGCCTCCCTCGGAGAATGCAGGTGACGAATGGAGGAGGAGACAGCCCCAAACGTCAAGTAGACAAACAGCGGATGAAACCCGAGGCCAGAGCCGCAGGTCCTGACTCGGACAAGACAGTCGTAAACAACACAACGAATTGGTCTCTTGCGGTGCTGCTCTCCACAGGAGACAGGTTCCAGACCCTGGGCCCGCCTCGCGACCTTTGCGGCCAGGTGACCTTTACTTAGTGTTGACGATCAGAGACATTAAATAACTCAGGACTAGTCAATGTTTTTATTGTTTGTCTATTATCTATATGCCATGCCCCAGATCTCACACAACTGTTTTCACAACTTAAGATTGGTTTACGGGTTTATTGTATGGTTCTCAAGCTCGCACACACACACATGCAGTAAATTAATTCTGCAATTTGTAATGAAAGCAAAAACAGTTAGATGAACTGCTTGATTAGTTTAACAGTTGTTTGTGTTAGTCTTATTCAAAAAAAAAAAAAAAAAAACGAGCGGAAAGAAGACGTGAACAAACAAGACACACGGATTCAACTTACCCGGGTGAGGGATGACCTTCCTCCATTATCGTATGAAGTCTTCCAAATTTTCTTTTCTCGTCCATTTTGGCGTCTGCTTCGTTGTTGGTAATATGACCTCACGGGGTCTGCCCCGCCCACGGACGGGTGCAAAAAGGTCAGCGACGACGAGATGTGGGAATTATCTCCCCACAAACCACGCCGGTCCACTTTTTCTACTCACACTTTCTCTGTGTATCTCGCCGTACATTATGCGAGTTCGTCCACCCACAAAACAAAAGTCCGAAAAAATTATTGCTGGGCTTCGAAGAAAGTTCCTGATAATCGTTATCGGATGATGGTTTCTTCTTCTTCAGCGAGGTGGTGAAACGCCTGGAAGTGGTGCCCCCGACTCTGTGGCAGCCATAACTGTTGTGTGTGTTGGCGCTGCAGAATGCGACGGTCAGAACTGAAGTTTCTTAAGTCCTTCGGAGTCGACAGACAAGTGACAACCGACTCAGGTAACAATTGGTTTCGCTGCTCAAACAATCTCGTCACAAATCACAGGTGCGATTCGGTCGACAGCCAAGAGACAACTTTACCTGGCGTACCTGGTTGTTGGGCAACCCCGCCTTGGTCACAAGCTACATGCAAGGGCCCGCTGTGATAGCTGGGTCGTGCCGCCACACTATCTACTTACCTCAACACAGGTGAATACAGGTACCGCCGCAGACAACCGTCTGTACCTGAAGACACTCGTGTAATTTCTAGACAACATGATATTATTTTCCCCGCGGGGAGTGTTGCCAGACCAAACAGCACAGGCAGCAGTGCTTTGCCGGTTCTGGTGAACAGGATCGGCGACGGAAATGTTAATATCGAGGGTAAAGTGTCTCTCACCTGGCTAGTGGTATGCCATTTACCTAATTCTCCTGTAAGTCTCTCCGGGTGATCTGTCCTCGGCGCTGTTCCGCGAAGCGAGGCGAGTAGTGTACGTAGTTGCAGACTGAAGAAGCATAAAAGGGACGTGGGGCAGAGAGGGAGGAATAAAATCCCAGACCAAATGACCGTAAGTGTAGGAATACAGTCAAAACCTACGGATGCATCTTTGCTGTAAAAGTGAGTGCAGTACGATAAAGACATTCAGTTGTGAAGCTTCTTGTTTGTGTTCTTTTCCCTTGATCTTTCAACTGTTCTTCTAGAATTTAAATGATTTTTGTTCCTTTATGGGGATAGCGCTTTTTTATATATTACACACACACGTGACTGTACATATCAACACATAATATGGGGAGGAGGGTAAGGTGTGGTTGGTGGCGCAGTGGCTAAAAAGAGTCTGTTGCAGTGAGAATCGGAAGGTTTCGGCTCATTTCTCATTGATGCAATGATGTGGTTGGACATTGCTCATAGCCATCTTGATTGTTATCTCTAATTTATTTCACTAATCCAATTAACGACTCACCACTGATCACTTGAGTTCAAATCCTAACAATGACAGACACTTCCTGTCCCTCGCTGACGTCACACAGCACGCCGGAGCCTTATCACCGCCGTCACAGCCTTTTACACCCTAAAGTCGTCTTTATACCATGATTTGCATGACATATTCTGGTTCTCCTCAAGTTTAAGGTCAGAGTAATCAGACCAAGAGAGATTACGGTCTCGACAAAAGACGCCAACAGCGGTATTCAGGAAAATATAGAAAAAATATTTCTTTAAAAAATGTTTTCCAGTCACAGCTGGATACCTGCGCTTCATGGCGTCAACAGACGGTATTTGTGCATGCATAGCGCCCTGTACACAGCTAACAAATCTCAGGACAAAAGCCTATGGCACAAACAATGATGCTGGTCTTAAGGCTTTTGTGTTTCTTCCTAGTTCCATTTACTAGAGACTGGACCTGGGGCCGTAGTTACGGAGCGAAACTCAGTCGCTTACCCGGGCCAAAAGGGGAACTCAAGGTACGTCTTGTTTCCAAAATTATAAAGTCCACCCAGTGGACATTACTTCACGTTTGTTTACTCTAGGGCACCTTTCCCACCGCTTTATGATTACAGCTCCAAAACAACACTTAAGTCTGGACACAGCTTTAAAACTTAGGAAAAAGACGCTTGTCCGTGAGTTCCCATGGCAACGACTTACCTTCGCTTGATAACTACGGTCCCTGGGGAATGGATCAGGTTATAAAAGCCACAATCGCATACAGTTCCTGTTGTTGATGATGATGATGGTGCAGTCGGTGCACTTGCTGAGTAAGTAAGTGCATTTAAAAATGGAAAATTGGGATATCTCGTTTTCTTACCATAATTTCTTTTTTCTCTGTCTCCTCTTCTCTCATCAAACCTTCCTCTCGTTTTCTCATTGTTTCTGTCTAGTATCCTTATCTCTACTTTAATTATTTGAGTCAGTCTTCTGTTGTGTTATTTGAACAGTATAATGGTTATCGTTTCATTGTTGTATACAACTTTATATACTTACTTTTCCCTCCTTTCTTTCACTCCTTCATCTTCCTGTCACCCATGTTTGTTTGTTTGCTCACACGTCCCTAACCCTGAACACATACACGCACAAACAAGCACAAATATACGGACCCATATACCCACACACACACACATACAAACACGTCCCTTTTTTTCCTCATATCTCTCCCACATTAACCCCTTTACTACCGACATCCACGGCCGCCCCAACCACGGACCACTTATAATTTCCTTTATGGCCATTTCAATGTTTACTTGAGATGACTCATTTTGAATTTGACGAACTGACAATCAGGTAACTATGTCAAACAATTAAATCACTTTAATTTGCATGCGGCGCTCGACTGATCAGGGAGAACGAAGTAGGATCAAGAAGGATCGCTCGCAAAATGCCGGGAGATGATAGCCATCGCTGACAGGAACCCGCCGCCAACTTTGCTCATTTGGGATTCTATGGGCAGTCTTGCTGTTTCATGTTGGTGCAGTGATAGAAGCGCTTCTAACAAAAAGGAGACTATAAAAATGATTGTGCAGACACATTTGCGCTCGGGCAAAGGTAGGTGAGATCCGGGTTGGTTCAAGGAGTTTGGAAACCTGGTATGCGAGTTGGTTTTTTTTTCTAGTTTTCGTGGACACGCACTCTGTTGTCTCCGAGTTGGCCCACAGCCCTCCTCTTTCTCTTTCTTCCACCACCAACACCACTACCACCCTCCACACCGATCCCCTACAAAACTTTTTACGAACAGAGAGGTCTAGTGTGCCTAAGCGCTTTGCGGTGACCCCAAAATTGTATTACTAGAAAATCTTTCTTGTTAAGAGTTTTAAACCTGTATCAGGACATGTCTTCGAGGGTTCGGATGTTTTGAACATGAATTTCTCCATACAGTTGATACTGAAAGTACTCGTGAACCATCAGTTGTCATGAATCCAGGCGTTGCATCCGGTTCGCGAGTGGAATGGCGCGACTTAAAATTAAATGTCCTTTGATGTCTGTCAAACAAAAATAAATAAAAATAAAACAGCAAGGTGCGCTGTGCTCACTAGATAGTGTACATGCTCATCACACAAAGTCTGCGTCTGCACACGCCTTTCCGCCACGTCTTCCCTTAGGACGCTATTTTACATTATTCCAAGATGATCTTGGTAACAACAAGATGAAACCTCTCTCTCTCTCAGCTTACCCACGGTAGATACAGCCATGTTGACCCCCTTCCTACTGTTTGTTGACGATAATCCACAGGTTAGATGGTCGCGATAACAGACTTGATGGCCGTGTGTCGTCTTAGTTCTGCTTGAAGTGAGCCGCGCTCACCCCCTTCAAGAATGGGCGGCTGCAGAGCGGACAGGGGCCAAGCTGGCCCCACTTCACGCAAACCCGTCATTTTCCGTGGGCAACAACGCCTACTATAAGGTACAGACCTTATGTCATAAGTACGCCACAGCACGAGCCTCATGACCAACACTCGGTATAGAGCAAAGAAAGGGCATCATTAAAAATATCTTAGGAGTGAAACAATGATGTAGGTAGGTACAGGTGGGTAAGCTGCAGGTTGCATTTATGCTTCAAACATTCAGTCTAAAGCTAGACTGCATGTCTAAATCCGTGTTTAAATCTAGGTGAGTCTAGAATTTATTTAAGTAGGACACACTTCACTGGTTAGGCTTAACTGGGTCAGTTTTTGTGTGTGGTTTAACTGGGTCAGTCTCTTCTCGTTGTTTTGTTTAGCTTAGTTGGTCTGTTCTGACTAGTTGTGTGTTCAGCTCGGTCATTCTACCACTATAGTCAATCCTGCTTACGAAAACCCACTTGATTTATGCCACTCCACATAGTTTTAGTGCAGTTCATTGGCATTCATTTGCATTTTAATTAGCTTCCATGTTGTTACTTAAATTGTCTAGACCAGACCTGGGCAAAGGCCGGCCCGCGGGCCGGATCCGGCCCGCCTCCTGTCTCTGACCGGCCCGCTGGTCCGCCCGCCAGTATATATACTATATATACAGTATTGGATAAAACTGAGTTAACGATATTAGTCCGGCCCTCTAAAACCATCCCAATTTCTCATGCGGCCCCTTAGGAAAATTAATTGCCCACCCCTGGTCTAGAGGGTTTAGTCATTTTACTACGGTTAAACATATATTTTCGATTTTTTTCCCTAAATAATATTTATACATACTTTATTTAACATTTTCGTTACTCAAAATTTTAAAAAATCCTGTAGAAATAAAATATTAACTCCCATCTTTCTACGTATAGTACAGCATTCCTTCTTGTTTTATTGTAGTGATTTTTTTGTAACAATGTAGCTCATTTGTTTGTTTTTTTTAGAGCGAGGGCAAGATTAAAAAAACTTATGTTTATTTTATTGTCCTCATAAGTAAAGATTTTCCATCGTCCTCAAATATTTCTAAATCTTTTGTAGCTGCTGTATTTAGCTGCACCAGTATTCCTTCTTTGTTGAAAAACAACATACAACAGTAAATCTGTAGTTGTTGACCCAGAAATAATTACAGATCGTGCAGACAGGCTTTTTGACTGTCGCTGAGGATTGCTGTCAAGTTTCTTCTAACGATTTAATTGTAACCTTTCGTGCAACAAGTGGTGGAATGCGATCCGTGTACTGGTTTTGCATGATTAGTTCTGGGTATGCTTCGGTACGTCCTCGTCAGGCGGCACGCAGCCAGACGCTGAGGCCACGTGATCTGCTGACAGACGTCGGCAGTTTCAGCTGTGATAACCATTCTGCAAGCACCTTTAAAAGTCGCCACACAGCACATGGTTGTTTCAGTTTTACACCGTGCCAGCAACTAAGGCTATATCACGGCGAGAAGTTATGCTACGTTGAATGGGTAAGAAACAAGACCCTCAGGTCATACAATAAACAATATAAACCAACAAAAATAAAATGGTAATATGAAAAGGTAAGTATAATATCACCTTCGTCACAGCCTTTCTATACCCTTAAGTCGTCTTTATACTATGATTTCCATGACATTCTGGTTCTCCTCAAGCTTAAGGTCAGAGTAATCAGACCAAGATAGATTACGGTCTCGACAAAAGACGCCAACACCGGTACTCATGAAAATATAGAAAAAATATTTCTTTTAAAAATGTTTACCATATAATATGTTAAAAAGGGTCTTGTGGCCTAAAACGTCATCATGTAACCTGAAACCTAAAAAAACTTTAAATCTTTAAAAAAATAATAATAATAATAAAGCTGCTGGTAGACTGCAAGAACATAGAGCAAGCCGTAGAAAAATGCTGGCGGACATTCTGATGCCAGGACAAGTGATTAAAACATGTACGACAGTAAAGTAACGCTGACACTAAGGACACACACGTGGGGGTTCGCTTAGTAAAAGGTGGAACCAACGTCGATCCTCTTTGTTGAAACTGTGTGGTATATGTGTATCCCATCCTAAGTCTACTAAGTACTAGCTCCTGGGCGGTCAAGACAGGGAACGGTGGCCCGCAACTTATTCTTAGCATGAGGAAAGACAGTCGGATAATATCAGTGACTTCCAATGACCAGGAAATTGGCAAGCGGCTGTGGGTGCAATCACGAACTATATCTACGTCCAAAGGACCGCTTTCTGGTAAGGGAAGCAATGATGGAAACATTTCAAGCAGAACTGTCTCCCTTGTTACTTCTACGATTCTGCCCTATCCACAACTCTACAATGTCTCCTTGTATGCATCACCAGTACGGGGGGAAAAAAAAGACCCATCAAACAAATATCATGAAACAAAAGCTTAAAATATTTATTTCTTAAAGACAACTTTCAATAATTCCTATAAATAAACATTTTTTATAAATTTATTACAACTTGATGGAATGTTTAAAGGTCTTTGCAATTGTCCGTTACAGTACAGACCCATTGAAGCCTTTGTTATAACTGTCAGTAATCTATATTTATATCAGATAAACCTGTCTGCACATTTGTGCCTTCGACAAGCCATTGTATCACATATTTTGTGGACGGACTGAATAATAGCATATATATTACAGGAGACAAACATATAGAAGTCAATTGAAAATTTCTGTTTTAGAAAATCTACTCATAGATGGAGAAATAAAACTGATCTTTTATAAAAAATAAAATACATGCACGCTTGGAAATCATGCTGGTGTATGATCACTGCATTTATGTGAAACTGTGACTTTGAATCCGGGCCTTTCTTGACTGAAACAATACCACAATGTTTGAGTCACTGCCACTGTCACACACTCCAGGTCTTAATTTCATAGTTGGCTTTTACAAGTGTAAACTTTTGCTAAGCCAAAGACTAAACTTTCTGATATTTGTCAAGGGTGTGTAAAGTCTTCTCAGCATAAGAAAATCTCTGTTACTTCTCAAGTACAAAATGATATGCCAATGGTCCACATGTAAAAATGATGACAGCACTGCAAAGCCAAAATTTCATTCTACTGCAGCATCAATGACCACCCTCGAATATTAGCCAGTGAAGCCGATCTTCACATTTTGCCTTCCTTTTTGAAACATCATATATGTGACAAAAATAGCTCTGAATTATTTACAATGATGATGTGCTAGTGATAATCCAAAAATAGTTTTAAATTATTGCACATTTTTTCCAAAATATGCAAAAAAAAACATCTCCTGCAATGGTTAACCCCGTCCATTTACTTTAACATTGTAGACAGCCACAAAATGGTCATAACCAGAGGTGATGAGTAAGCGCAAGCAGTGAACTTGTTTGTTTCCTTCAACTCTTATCTCCTCATTCTGTTTGTGATGGTCATCCCTGTCAAACTCTGGAAACAGAAGTACATGCATACATTATGTGTATGTGTGCTCTGTTTATGTAAGTGTGCTATGTTCATCAACTTCCATCTTTGCTTTCATTCTCTTTTTTGACTTCTTCTTTTTCATTAAAAAAGCTAGAAGACTCAAAAGTTTGATTATATCAGGATTTGCACAATTTCCCCTCACACCCCACTTCTCCAAAAAACCAAACCAAACAGATATTGTATTGTGTGGTTAGACTCATGAAATGAATGTTCAGTAAACGTTGCTCAGCAAGATCCACATCACAGTTTTTTTTAATACTACAATGATAAAGAAAATAATTTTGCACTAAAATAAGTATTCAGAAAATTATGGCTTATAGTGTCCAAAGTTCAAGTGAAAATCAAAACCTGAAGCATTTCTAAGTATTTCAAATGAGCACTATGAAAAGATTATATTTATCTATTTAATCACAGCTCAAGCTCTTAGTCAATTTTATGGTACGTTCCCTCTTAGATGATTCACTGCAGCTGTTATCATGCTGTCACGGTTATACAAGCACTATCATGTCCACGTCCATCACAACCATCACAGATATTATCATGTCTATCACTGTCGCTGAAGACATTATTATGTTCATTGTGGCCCTTGTAACATCATCAATCCTGTCATGGTCAACATTTGTCAGACTAATTGCCAGTGCTTTTAAATTTGTCATATTTAAAAAATGAGTGAATTAACGAATTCGTATGATCACTTTCAAGAAATTACAACTGAGGTACAAAAGGCATCTGCATTGTTTTTATTTCTTTCTTAGCCATTATCAAAACTTATTTGATCCCCATCCCACCTTTCTTATCAACCGTTTGGATTTCAATTTTCAACCACAATTTCTCTGTGATATGACAAAAACATTAACATGTGCATACCACTTGTACTCTTTGAAAGCAGTATTTAAGGGAATAAAGACTTTAATGAAGTGATTCTCATCCATTTATAGTCCAGTTTCAATTAATCTCTCCTAAGTAGACGATATAGTTTGAAAAACTGCATGTTTATAACTCTACCTTGCTCTGACAGAAGCACAAACTTGTCTGAATTATCCTGTTCACTTCCTTCCAGCGCAATCTTTTGAACTGTAATAGAAGAAGTTATTTCATGCCAAAATGCAGTACAAGCAGCAAAATATTATACCACAAGGAAGGCAACCTTCCAAAACATGATGCACTTAAAATTCTATGTTTAAATGCTATGTATTCATTACACTTTTTCTCCCACATTGATATGTGTAATACCATACTATATACTAATAGATCCCAGAACAGGGTGTGATGTCATATATGGTGTAGTTACCGCCCTATATGCTCCCCTGGGGGTAATTAAGAACAAGAAGAATATATTAGTACATAAACATTTACAATGCCCCATTAAGCCTTAGTTATATTCCGATGGTTCAACACTAAATTAAAAAAAAAACAAACGAATAAGCTTCACTAATTGGTCTTTTCCTTTGACCCACAAAAAGGGATTTGGTTACAGCTGTTTTTTTTTTTAAAACATTTATTAAGGAAACAAAATTTTTTAATCTGTTTATCAATATTTCTACCCTTCTGCAAGTTATTGAGAGAAACACTAAATATTTATAGATGTATAATTATAGTGTGTGTGAATGTTTGGGGGATGGGGGCAAGAGAACAAATACAAACCATTGAAGCACGAAATCGCTACGCTTGAGATGTTAATGGGAGACTTGAAGCGAATGATCACTTCTTGTGGATACAAACCAGTTGTGGCCCAGAAAGTTTCGTCAAGTCTGAAAAATCAAACTTAACCTTAAATGACTAAATCAAACGACAAGTAGTTAGTTGCCCACAGACTTGAACATCTCTACCATTCTTTGAACGTAATCATTACGATAATGTTAAAACAGCAGATGGATTTTTTCTTTTACCCATCGATAATATTTTCTGGCGGATGATTTTCATCGCTGGACGTGGAAAGCACTATCTGTGCGCCTTCCTTGACAGAGGCATAATCAAGCATTTTCTTGTGAACGTCCGAGAAGGTGCACAACGTTTGTAGTCTGCTATGGAACGCTAGCGGATATCTCGCGCGCTCTCTCGAGACTGTAGAATTGTGGGATTGGACTTGGATTCCGAGTCGTCTGCTGTGACATGACTCAAATTCTAGAGTAATATTTTCAGCAAAGCCATCTAAGACCATTCAACACGCAATTGATCGAAAATGAATTGTTAATTTCCAAAAGGGGTCATGACGTTTTTACAAACTGGAAAAAAGGGTTAGAATTAGGGTTGTAAGGTGACCAGACGTTTCGGGAGCGAAAGCGGGACGCGTGCCGATGATGGTGTCGTCACCGACAATGAAAGCCGAAAAACTCTGACTGGCCGAGTGGTGATGCTTTCAATGGCAGATCTGTCCACGCCGATACAGTATTCCATTTTAAAAGGAAAAAAAAAAGAAAAAAAGAAAAACGGCTTTTAAAATTTCAAAAGAAATATTCCTACCTTATCTTCCGCTCAGCTAACTTTGCGGACGTGCGGGTGAGGTCTGTAACAAATGACCATGCCGACGATGGTCCGGCACCTTCATCGTCTTGCGTTCGCTGTCAAAATTGCACTTCACAATTAAAAGTCCTTTCAGTGTTTCCACCTTTAACTGTGTCTTTTCATTGGTCCACATGGCGTTCATTGCAGAGAATACTCTTTCAGTAACAGCGTTAGTTCCTGGTAGACACAAGACAAACTCAACAATCTTTTGTATTTGTCCATAGGGCACAAAATTCTTCTGAAAATTAAAAAAAAATTCAACCCATTGAGCATCGATGGTTGTCTTCTGGGAATTCCAATCCGAAATCTTGTCTGAGGAAGCGAACTTTGCCGCATAATTAATCTCGTCAAATAACTCATTATCGTTGATCTCTTTAGGAGGGAGTTTTGACCCAAATAATTGAAGGCTTTCTGAAACCTTTTCCCAGGATGGAACATCTTTCAGTGCGATCCAACCGAAAGCGTTGACATTGTCAAATTGGCCGCTTCTCTCTCTGAGATACTTAGCACAATTATCATAAAACTTTACAATTGTTGCAACTACATCAGTTCTTCTAACCGACCCGGCGTGCTCCAAATCAGTAAGTCGCACCCATACCATGGTGTTAATAATTGTTGAATTCTTTTGATCTGATCAGTCCTGCACCTTTGGCTACAGACAAATACTACGCAACCCCTTCTCTCTCCAAAAGTGAACTATTTATAAACAAAAATATTGCACGTTAAGCTCAGTTCTCTTTTTTAACTGAAACTTTAAAACACAAACTTAGGCAGGCTTACATATTACCAATAAATGTTTGTCGTGCTCTGCCTCTGGACGGACATTCCCCAGCACACATGCAGCCAAAACATTTAGCAGTCATACGGAAAGTCAGGCGACAATGCCAATCGATTTGTAAAGAAACTTTTTAATGACAAATTAACACGTACAGCGTGTGAAATTCCCTACTTTCACACTAAAGCAGATTTTTACCCTTGCCCTACCTACAGACCACACCTAGCGTCTCTGTCACGTGATAAAGACTAGCGGACTGTAACGGTTCATTTTGCGTAATGGAGTGTATGGCGGAAGGTCTTGTTTTTATATAACTTTAAGCATCTGGACCACCTGATTGCTGTGCCGAGCTTTCTAGTGCCACCTCTCCATCTCCTCTACTCAGGGAGTTCTACCTGACAGGTGGGCGAGCCTGTACGACGAAGATTCTTCATCGTGACGATAACAATACACACAGGAGTTGTACAGGTGTAAATCACTGTAGTCCAGGTGCTGCTGGCCGCACGAGACAGTGTGATAAAAACTATTCAACTGTGCAATACACTGTAGTTTCATTATAGAATACTTGATAACATCCCTGCAAGATAAAAAGCGTCTTTGGTTTATGGTCTTCACAGTTCTATCTAAACTTCGGTAGTTATGTTGTCTGCAATCAAAGGTTTTCTCGATACAGATGTAAACAATTAAATCTATAAAAAGAAGAAAAATATTGTAAGTCTCTTACTTTTAAATTAATTATTTTAATGTGTCTGTTTTGTTATCTTTAACAAGATGCATCAGGATGTAACTTTTACTACACAAATATATCACACAGTAAAGTTAAAGAATGGACGAGATGACTTTTCTGTTCATTTAGTCTTCTAGTCGTTTCGTTTTAATTCTGAAGCTTTTCTACTGAATGAAGAAGTAGCGTTTACACCAGATACAATAATGTCTTTATTCATAATTTTTTTCTATTTTCGATATCTAATCGATCACTAGCAATGATTGTGCAAGGGAAGACCGTCTCCGCCAACACTGGTTTTCAGTTGTAATACACAACCGCCGCACACGCACCGCTAACCCCTCCCGCAAATTGATAGCTCAGCAATGTCCACGCAGTGAATCGGCATGAGAAGGCGGGGTGGGTGGGTCGGGCTAGCTTTACCCACTGGGCAAGAGCACCACCCCGGCTGCGGGCTAAGGCAAGGGGGCTGCAAGGCGGGGTGGGTGGGTCGGGCTAGCTTTACCACTGGGCAAGAGCACCACCCCGGCTGCAAGGCGGGGTGGGTGGGTCGGGCTAGCTTTACACTGGGCAAGAGCACCACCCCGGCTGCAAGGCGGGGTGGGTGGGTCGGGCTAGCTTTACCACTGGGCAAGAGCACCACCCCGGCTGCAAGGCGGGTGGGTGGGTCGGGCTAGCTTTACCACTGGGCAAGAGCACCACCCCGGCTGCAAGGCGGGGTGGGTGGGTCGGGCTAGCTTTACCACTGGCAAGAGCACCACCCCGGCTGCAAGGCGGGGTGGGTGGGTCGGGCTAGCTTTACCACTGGGCAAGAGCACCACCCCGGCTGCAAGGCGGGTGGGTGGGTCGGGCTAGCTTTACCACTGGGCAAGAGCACCACCCCGGCTGCAAGGCGGGGTGGGTGGGTCGGGCTAGCTTTACCACTGGGCAAGAGCACCACCCCGGCTGCAAGGGGGTGGGTGGGTCGGGCTAGCTTTACCACTGGGCAAGAGCACCACCCCGGCTGCAAGGCGGGGTGGGTGGGTCGGCTAGCTTTACCACTGGGCAAGAGCACCACCCCGGCTGCAAGGCGGGGTGGGTGGGTCGGGCTAGCTTTACCACTGGGCAAGAGCACCACCCCGGCTGCAAGGCGGGGTGGGTGGGTCGGGCTAGCTTTACCACTGGGCAAGAGCACCACCCCGGCTGCAAGGCGGGGTGGGTGGGTCGGGCTAGCTTTACCACTGGGCAAGAGCACCACCCCGGCTGCAAGGCGGGGTGGGTGGGTCGGGCTAGCTTACCACTGGGCAAGAGCACCACCCCGGCTGCAAGGCGGGGTGGGTGGGTCGGGCTAGCTTTACCACTGGGCAAGAGCACCACCCGGCTGCAAGGCGGGGTGGGTGGGCTCGGGCTAGCTTTACCACTGGGCAAGAGCACCACCCCCGGCTGCAAGGCGGGGTGGGTGGGTCGGGCTAGCTTTACCACTGGGCAAGAGCACCACCCCGGCTGCAAGGCGGGGTGGGTGGGTCGGGCTAGCTTTACCACTGGGCAAGAGCACCACCCGGCTGCAAGGCGGGTGGGTGGGTCGGGCTAGCTTTACCACTGGGCAAGAGCACCACCCCGGCCTGCAAGGCGGGGTGGGTGGGTCGGGCTAGCTTTACCACTGGGCAAGAGCACCACCCGGCTGCAAGGCGGGGTGGGTGGGTCGGGCTAGCTTTACCACTGGCAAGAGCACCACCCCGGCTGCAAGGCGGGGTGGGTGGGTCGGGCTAGCTTTACCACTGGGCAAGAGCACCACCCCGGCTGCAAGGCGGGTGGGTGGGTCGGGCTAGCTTTACCACTGGGCAAGAGCACCACCCCGGCTGCAAGGCGGGGTGGGTGGGTCGGGCTAGCTTTACCACTGGGCAAGAGCACCACCCCGGCTGCAAGGCGGGGTGGGTGGGTCGGGCTAGCTTTACCACTGGGCAAGAGCACCACCCCGGCTGCAAGGCGGGGTGGGTGGGTCGGGCTAGCTTTACCACTGGGCAAGAGCACCACCCCGGCTGCAAGGCGGGGTGGGTGGGTCGGGCTAGCTTTACCACTGGGCAAGAGCACCACCCCGGCTGCAAGGCGGGGTGGGTGGTCGGGCTAGCTTTACCACTGGCAAGAGCACCACCCCGGCTGCAAGGCGGGGTGGGTGGGTCGGGCTAGCTTTACCACTGGGCAAGAGCACCACCCCGGCTGCAAGGCGGGGTGGGTGGGTCGGGCTAGCTTTACCACTGGGCAAGAGCACCACCCCGGCTGCAAGGCGGGGTGGGTGGGTCGGGCTAGCTTTACCACTGGGCAAGAGCACCACCCGGCTGCAAGGCGGGGTGGGTGGGTCGGGCTAGCTTTACCACTGGGCAAGAGCACCACCCCCGGCTGCAAGGCGGGGTGGGTGGGTCGGGCTAGCTTTACCACTGGGCAAGAGCACCACCCCGGCTGCAAGGCGGGGTGGGTGGGTCGGGCTAGCTTTACCACCTGGGCAAGAGCACCACCCCGGCTGCAAGGCGGGGTGGTGGGTCGGGCTAGCTTTAACCACTGGGCAAGAGCACCACCCCGGCTGCAAGGCGGGGTGGGTGGGTCGGGCTAGCTTTACCACTGGGCAAGAGCACCACCCCGGCTGCAAGGCGGGGTGGGTGGGTCGGCTAGCTTTACCACTGGGCAAGAGCACCACCCCGGCTGCAAGGCGGGGTGGGTGGGTCGGGCTAGCTTTACACTGGGCAAGAGCACCACCCCGGCTGCAAGGCGGGGTGGGTGGGTCGGGCTAGCTTTACCACTGGGCAAGAGCACCACCCCGGCTGCAAGGCGGGGTGGGTGGGTCGGGCTAGCTTACCACTGGGCAAGAGCACCACCCACCGGCTGCAAGGCGGGTGGGTGGGTCGGGCTAGCTTTACCACTGGGCAAGCGCACCACCCGCTGCAAGGCGGGGTGGGTGGGTCGGCTAGCTTTACCACTGGGCAAGAGCACCACCCCGGCTGCAAGGCGGGGTGGGTGGGTCGGGCTAGCTTTACACTGGGCAAGAGCACCACCCCGGCTGCAAGGCGGGGTGGGTGGGTCGGGCTAGCTTTACCACTGGGCAAGAGCACCACCCCGGCTGCAAGGCGGGTGGGTGGGTCGGCTAGCTTTACCCACTGGGCAAGAGCACCACCCCGGCTGCAAGGCGGGGTGGTGGGTCGGGCTAGCTTTACCACTGGCAAGAGCACCACCCGGCTGCAAGGCGGGGTGGGTGGGTCGGCTAGCTTTACACTGGGCAAGAGCACCACCCCGGCTGCAAGGCGGGGTGGGTGGGTCGGGCTAGCTTTACCACGGGCAAGAGCACCACCCCGGCTGCAAGGCGGGGTGGGTGGGTCGGGCTAGCTTTACCAGCTGGGCAAGAGCACCACCCCGGCTGCAAGGCGGGGTGGGTGGGTCGGGCTAGCTTTACCACTGGGCAAGAGCACCACCCGGCTGCAAGGCGGGGTGGGTGGGTCGGGCTAGCTTTTACCACTGGGCAAGCACCACCCCGGCTGCAAGCGGGGTGGGTGGGTCGGGCTAGCTTTACCACTGGGCAAGAGCACCACCCGGCTGCAAGGCGGGGTGGGTCGGGCTAGCTTTACCACTGGGCAAGACCTGTTGGCTGTTTGGCTGTTGGCACCTGTTGGCTGTTGCTGTTGGCTGGGTGGGCTGTGGTGGCTGTTGGCTGCTTGGGCTGTTGGCTGTTGGCTGTTGCTGTTGGCTGTTGGCTGTTGGCTGTTGGCTGTTGGCTGTTGGCTGTTGGCTGTTGCTGTTGGCTGTTGGCTGTTGGCTGTTGGCTGGTGGCTTGGCTGTGGCTGTTGCTGTGGCTGTTGGCTGTTGGCTGTTGGCTGTTGGCTGTTGGCTGTTGGCTGTTGGCTGTTGCTGTTGGCTGTTGGCTGTTGGCTGTTGGCTGTTGGCTGTTGGCTGTTGGCTGTTGGCTGTTGGCTGTTGGCTGTTGGCTGTTGGCTGTTGGCTGTTGGCTGTTGGTTGGCTGTTGGCTGTTGGCTGTGGCTGTTGGCTGTTGGCTGTTGGCTGTTGGCTGTTGGCTGTTGGCTGTTGGCTGTTGGCTGTTGGCTGTTGCTGTTGGCTGTTGGCTGTTGGCTGTTGGCTGTTGGTTGGCTGTTGGCTGTTGGCTGTTGGCTGTTGGCTGTTGGCTGTTGGGTTGGCTGTTGGCTGTTGCTGTTGGCTGTTGGCTGTTGGCTGTTGGCTGTTGGCTGTTGGCTGTTGGCTGTTGGCTGTTGGCTGTTGCTGTTGGCTGTTGGCTGTGGCTGTTGGCTGTTGGCTGTTGGCTGTTGGCTGTTGGCTGTTGGCTGTTGGCTGTTGGCTGTTGGCTGTTGGCTGTTGGCTGTTGGCTGTTGGCTGTTGGTGTTGCTGTTGGCTGTTGGCTGTTGGCTGTTGGCTGTTGGCTGTTGGCTGTTGGCTGTTGGCTGTTGGCTGTTGGCTGTTGGCTGTTGGCTGTTGGCTGTTGGCTGTTGGCTGTTGGCTGTTGGCTGTTGGCTGTTGGCTGTTGGCTGTTGCTTGGCTGTTGGCTGTTGGCTGTTGGCTGTTGGCTGTTGGCTGTTGGCTGTTGCTGTTGGCTGTTGGCTGTTGGCTGTTGGCTGTTGGCTGTTGCTGTGGCTGTTGGCTGTTGGCTGTTGGCTGTGGCTGTTGGCTGTTGGGCTGTTGGCTGTTGCTGTTGGCTGTTGGCTGTTGGCTGTTGGCTGTTGGCTGTTGGCTGTTGGCTGTTGCTGTTGGCTGTTGGCTGTTGGCTGTTGCTGTGTTGGCTGTTGCTGTTGGCTGTTGGCTGTTGCTGTTGGCTGTTTGGCTGTTGGCTGTTGGCTGTTGGCTGTTGCTGTTGGCTGTTGGCTGTTGGCTGTTTGCTGTTGGCTGTTGGCTGTTGGCTGTTGGCTGTTGGCTGTGTTGGCTGTTGGCTGTTGGCTGTTGGCTGTTGCTGTTGGCTGTTGCTGTTGGCTGCTGTTGGCTGTTGGCTGTTGGCTGTTGGCTGTTGGCTGTTGGCTGTTGGCTGTTGGCTGTTGGCTGTTGGCTGGGCTGTTGGCTGTTGGCTGTTGGTTGGCTGTTGGCTGTTTGGCTGTTGGTGTTGTTGCTGTTGGCTCATGTTGGCTGTGGTTGGCTGTTGGCTGTTGGCTGTTGGCTGTTGGCTGTTGTCTGTTGGCTGTTGGCTGTTGGCTGTTGCTGTTGGCTGTTGGCTGTTGGCTGTTGGCTGTTGGCTGTGGCTGTTGGCTGTCTGTTCTCGCTTGTTCGCTGTTCGCTGTTCGCTGTTCGCTGTTCGCTGTTCGCTGTTCGTCATCAATCATCAACAACCATCATCAACTATCAATAACCAGCATCAACAATAAACAACCACCACCACCACCATTAATCAACATCACTCACCAACCTCATGAACAACAATCATCATCATCATCATCGATCATCAACAATTATCAACAACAACCATCAACAACTTTTAATAACCACAAACAACCACCACTATCAATCAACAAGAACCATCAACAGCAACCATCAATCATCATCAATCATCATCATCCATCATCATCCATCATCATCCTTCATCATCCTTCATCATCATCCTTCATCATCCTTCATCATCATCCTTCATCATCCTCCTCCTCCTCCTCATCATCATCATCAACAGCAATCATCATCATCAATTATCAACAACAATTATCAACATCAACCATCAACAACAACCATCAACAACTCTCATCAACAACTATCAACAAATTACAACAATTGACAACGTTTATTAACAAGTAACAATTCTATTAGCTTCCGCTTTCTTGACAATGTCTAAGCTGTCTGCTTGTTTCTTTGCTATACTTTCCACATTTCTATCATAACGACCGACACTGTGCATTATGTATGTAGTCAAAGACACAGCTTTACCTTCTAATCCTATCATTTCGCCTTCTTTCCTACATGAGATCACATCACATACTAGTGGCGGTCCATGTTGCACACAAAGATAGCAAAAAATAATAAAATAAAATCATCTAAAATTATCTCACAAATACAGTCGGGACAGAAATGTATTCACAGCATCAAAACTTGCCTTCACAATGATTCGCAAAATAAAAGAAGGAATAAAATTATGTAAGTTAACTACAGTTGTAAACAGAGGTGTAAGCCCTAGTTCAATCAAGGCTAGCCACGAAACAACTACACTCAATCATCAATCAAAGCAGTGGGTGTACACACATCTCAAATCCAAATCTCAGTAAACACAAACAAGCCCACAATGGCAATTTCTCTCTAGAGATGCAATAAACATATAAGCAATCCTAACGAGCAAACAAAGATTTAAAGTTCAATATAGGTTTGAGGAACAGCCAACAATTTTTTTTCTTAAAACAATAAAATGGAGTAGCTAATGGGGAGATAATCACACGCTCAGACACTACCAAGCTTCTTCCAATAAAAGCAACACTCAGGGGTAAGGTGAAGCTAGCAGGGAAGAAAGACAGAATACCAGCAGAGACAGAGGCTATGCCCTTACTAGACCTCTGGAGCTGGAGACGGGGAATAAAATGCTTAAAAATTAACCATAAACATCAACAGCAAGACCACTAGACTCCTCAAAGGACAATCCTTCCACAAAACAACAACTGTTTACAAGACAGACAACCCCTCAATCTCTTCGGGGTCACCAATTTTCACGGACAATTCACAGAATGATGGCAGATAGATGATGACATATAGATGACAGCAGACAGATGATGGCAGATGATAGCACATGATGGTAGATGATGGTAAATAGATGATGGTAGATGATGGCAGATAGATGATAGCAGATAGATGATGGCACAGGATGATAGATGATGGTAGTTGATGGTAGACGATGGCAGATGGCAAATGTATTTTTTAAGCTGGTTCAGGTCACATCACAACAACACAAATCCTCTGCCCCAACACACGGTCAAACACCAAATAACTCTCGCACAGAGAAAACTCAATGCTAGCTCTACCATCTCGCAATTCTTAGCTCCTCGCCAAAAATGTAAAGTTCCTTATATTTGTCCTCACGTCTGTCTACTTGCTGATAAGAAGAATGGGATATGGTCATGGAACTACGTCCGATGACTAATGGTCAAATTAAATAATAAAAAAATAAAAAATCGAAAAATCGAAAAATTAGAGTAAGTCGAAGATAACACTTACAATTCCAGTCATCTGCAGTCCCGATGTAGGACACTCTCACGAATCTCAGCGCCAGGAATTGCTCTTCTCCCACCGCTTTCACTGCCAGGCAGGTGCGCTGTCACACTAGCAACTACACGAACACACCACTGCACATGTTTCCATGGAAACACCATGCTGGTAGACACATCCAGACTCTTTGGTCTGGACATCAGTGGAAACGTTGACAGGATGTTCGATTTCCTCGACGACCCACAAGGGAAGAAACTCCAGGGCTACCCGGATAACATCGAGCCACCCAGTCCTCTCCTCGGTTGACAGTCACCCCTGGGTGGGTCCGGTGTGTAGGAAGAAGGTTCTCAGGCCCTCCTGTAGTTAGGGATCTGTTTTTCAGCGGGTCTTCCATAACTGTTCCTTCACATTAGTTCCTGTACTTATGACTAATGAGACTACCATACACATGCTACTATTAGTCTCCCTGAGTTAAACTCATCACCGCATTAGTTTCTGTAACTTAATGATTAATGAGACTCTACCATTCACTGCTACTATTAGTCTCCCTGAGTTAAACTCATCACCGCATTAGTTTCTGTAACTTAATGATTAATGAGACTCTACCATTCACTGCTACTATTAGTCTCCCTGAGTTATACTCATCGCATGATTTCTTATTGGACGTTAAGATTTTTCTCATGAAACAATTTAAGAATACTTTTGCCGTGAAATCAGAATTTAGAATTCAGGACAACATAAACACATATTTGCTTACCTTGACTGGGCAAGGAACTAAATGCACAGATTCCCCCTGATCTGTATTCACACCTGTACAGGTAGGACAAGCGTCTCGGCGGCTGCGGTGGGAATGTCACACACTGTTCCTGAGCGAAAAAGTGGAGGTGAGCTGTCGTCTCTAGTGTCACGTGTCATCAGTTGTGCTCCTGCACGGGTGTACGAATTACACTTTTTATATCTTTTATTCTCACGCGGTACACACACTCGCACACACTTCGCGAACTACGCTCACAAGGGAAATAAAACATTTCCCTGACACACAACATTATCCTTTATCTTGTAATCATCTTGCCACTAGCACTTGTTTGCTTAGTTTACTTTTTACTCTTTTGTTTAGTTTTGCATGTGAGCACACTTGTTAGTATCGTTACAAGATGAAAAGCGTTTAAGGTATGTTGTCATTCCAAAATACAGATATAAAAATTTAATATATTATGCAGAAGAAAACATTGTTAGCCTCTAACTGCTTTAATGTTTATTTTATTTGTTTCAGAAATTTTGTTATCTTTATAAAGATGCATCCTGAGGAAACTTTTGTTTACAAGTAAAATCACGCTGGAAAAGGAAGCATGCACGAGAGGACTTTTTCTGTTCATTTATTCCTCCTAATCTTTCAGTTTACATTCTGAAGCTTTCTGTTGAAAGATGAAGTCACGTTTACACCAGATACAACGATGTCTTTAATTATACTAATTTATATTTTTGATATCGAGTCGGTTTATTAGCAGTGATAGTGTGGGATAACCGTTACCGATAACCCAGGTTCTTAGTTGTAAAATACACACATACTAAGGTGACCAGACGTTTCGAGGGCGAAAAGCGGGACACGGTGCCGATGATGGTGTCGTCACCGTCAAAGAAACGCCGAAAAAAATGATTTTTTTAAAGACAAACCGGGACATTTGATGGACTTGCCAGAAAGCCAGAAAGCCAGAAAGCGGGACATTGGGCGTCCCGCCCGATGAGCAGGCGGGACACGAGGTCAAAAGCGGGACGCGGGACGTCTGGTCACCTTAGGGTTGGGTTGGGGTTAGGATTATGTGTTCACGGTCATAACACGAACTTGTATTACTGGACTGCTGGCAAACGATTCCAGTTAACTAAAACGAGGCAGGTGTGTATAAAGCTTCCGGTTTTTTGTCACATTCATTAGTTACGCTTGCCGAGACTAACAGCGGTGAACTTTGCAAGAGGCTAAGACAGACAGCGATCCACCTATTTTTCAATTTTTCATTAATTTGAAGTTGAAGGCAGGGGCAGGCATTAAGGAAAGGACTCCACTTCAAAACAAACTCCATAACTGGAAAAATTCAAGATATTTTTGTCTGTTTTAGAGGGAGTGTATTATTGAGGTCAGGACTTATAAATTTCTCTTTCTGTAAAAACTATAACAGTTTGCATAAAGGAATGCAGCTGCAACTTTTCCATGCCATTTTAGCTAACAGCTTTTTAAAAATATGCTAGTGGAAATAATAGATGTGTGGCTACAGGTGTCACGCTGGTGTCTGTAGGAAAATATGCTAACTTGCACCTGCAAACACAAAATAAGGTATGCAGTTGTGTATGATGACTGCATATATAAAACACTTGATACAATTAAAATTTACTGAAAAAGGTCAAGAAAGAACATGATCATCCACTTTCATATTGATACTTAGAAATACAACTATTAATGCCAACAGCACATTGGACTTATTATGATATAACAATCATGGACTGTTTACTGAGATACCAAACAGCTTTAAATAATGCAGCATTTATTATATTTATTACACCGCACAGTTGATGTAAGGGAAGAGGACCCTTTTGATATAAAACTGCATATATTACACGAAAACAATATCCTAAAAGGCACATATTAATGTAAACTTTTTACTTTGATAAAATTATCCACTCACTAAGAGTGTCAAACAATTATTACCAACAGAGGACCCATGTTGCTTCAAGCTAAGGTTTGCAGAGCAATGTCTGTTCGACCATTATATCTTATAATTTGAGATTAATTGCAATCAAATACATCCCTTTACATCCAGAAACATTTCTATAAGAACATTGTCTTCAGGATTACATCATGAATGACTCAACATAAAAGATGGAAGACAAAATGGAATATCTCATCATAAACAAAAATTCATCAAGAATAGCACATACCAGAACAATAATATGCAATTTAGATACATTAAAGAATTTTTGCCCAACAAAGAGACATCTGACGGTATCGGTTCTTGACATCAACCAGTCACAGGCTGACCAGGTCTCTGTTCAGAATGGTCAAGATATCTTACTCGTCAGTCCTAGCCAGTTAATACAGGATTGTTGGCATATTTCCAGAATCTAACTGCAAAACATGGTGAATATGCTTGCATGGGTGATTTTACACTGGGAAAATGTAAAGAACAGCCGAGATTCAAAATAAGTTGAAGTAAACCTGAGGAGCAAGTTATAAGTGGATGTTATGCAGTTGGTTTACAACGGTCTGTTTACATTCAATTTTTATGCCACAAATAACCCTGAACTAACAGCCTGTCCTCACACTGGGACGTTTTCACTAAACATTATTAACAAAGGAAAAAAAGCAACAGAGACAAGAATGCTACAAAGAAAAAGAATTTCTGGAAAAAGGTCTCCTTCAAGCTTTATACAAAGCTAGCATGCTTGATTCTACTTGCTAAATGTGGCATGCTAAATATGGAAAATAAACATAAGCAGACAAAGCTTTGCAAAAAATTGTACCTAGAAAGTTCTGTTTGTTTTTAAGTCTGAAGTTAAATCTGTGACTGACTGGTCAATTTGAATCACTTTTCTGATTTGACCTATGATGTAAGCTGATTTCAACAACCCAAAGTTAATCGACCACTGGCATCAGTGGATTTGATCACCAAAGTATGGAGTTATTAAATATGTAATAACGCACTCAACGCTTGCTGTATGTAAGCAAAAGTATTTTTTTTTCTGTGCAAATTTAATCAAGTGACCTATGTAAGTCGGCTGCCATTTGTTATGAATACACAGATACAGTTAGAATAATATGGACATGGATACCTAATACCTTGAGGGAGAACAAAAAAATACATTCCTTGCTTAGATTTTAATTTATGCAATAGGCAGATCATTGGCATGGCACAGCTCCGTTTTAAGAAAATAAAAAGCATAAAGTGTTAAAAATTGGAAAGATGTCAGGAATATGTCAAAAAAACTCCGATTTATTTTTGACTGGACTTAGGATTCTCTTTTTCTTTGCACCACAAACACACTTTTATCAACCAAGGAAGAGAAAGGAAAGAACATCAAAATTCACTTATTTTGTAGCCAAATTATCACACAAATGATGATATTGTGTAATGAACTATAAGCAGTAGTCAAATTGACAGGGCTGAAGTTGAATTGACTGATTCCTGTGGTCAAATGAACTGATGGTTGAATTGGACTGATACGGTGGTCAAATGACTGATGGTGAATTGCAGTCCTCATCTGCAATCATAGCATATTAAGCATTTCTCTTGTTCCAGTTTCTCAAAAACATTTTACTGGTTGGCATCTTCTATGATTTCTAATGCCTGTGTCATCCAATACCTTCCCATTTTCTGCTGCAGGTGTATGAAGAGTATTGAACTCGCTCCAGGAAAACAGCTTTTATAATCAATAATCAGGCACTGGGGACATTTGTTAGGATCGGTGTCAACTACAACACTGTCATACTGTGACCTCTGTCAGGCTCTAACAATGTGGTGCATGCCTCATCGTTGTGGGGTTTTGTTACTGATGCTGCTGGTGTTGACATTCTCCAATAAGATCGTCGCCTGAATAAGAAAAAGAGACCTTATTTCAAAATCAAACATTATATATGGAAATTAATACATGCCCAACTGACTGTAATTTTTATGATGTTGAAGTTGTAAATCATTTTTAACTTGCAAAGGCTGCTAGCTGCTTTATAGCTTTGAGCTTGCGTGTGAAGTTAGAGCCCTAGATAAAATTTCTTCATACAAACTCCAAAACTCTTTACATCTGACTTGTACAACCGTGGGCTTGTACTCTGTCATAAACCCAGTAGCAAATAGACCAGAAGACGTTTAAATAATAGCATAAAATGGCTGGTTAAATATGAACTTACTAGATGTGTATAAGTCTTGATTTATTTTAATCATTCAAGATGGCCTCATTTTATTAAATTTGTGAGCACTTGTCAAAGGTAAGTGTTTAAACCTAGAACCTGAAAAATTATTTGTTAATTCAATGTTCACTGTAGAAAAGTAACAAAAGGATCTATTATTGATAACAAACAAACACAGTGTCTCAGAGAAAGTATGCAGCTCACGTTGGGTAGTTCGTTGTTACTTCCGGTAACTGGACAGAGTGTAGTGCTCTCAGGCAGTGAATGCCATTTCTGAGCCAAGAAATCCTAAAGTTAGGAGGTGTGTCACGCAGGAATGAAAGGGCAACATTTCTGCAGACAGAACAAGCCATAACCGACCATGAAAGAATGAGGGAAATTTGAGACCTGATTAAATCTTTATATAGCAGCAAAAAGACAAAAAAAATAGATAAAGACTGAGTTTATTTAAGATGTCGGGGTTACACTGCAAACTTTTGTAAGTCTCACAAAATGTAGCTGGCCATGTTCTAACCATAAAAAAACCTGAACACCAAAAAGGGCACATACTCTACTGTGTTCATAAAGTAGTTAAAAAAGCTCTTTAAGGAAGAAAATGGCTAATTATCATTAGAACAGTTGTAATATCATGCCTCTCTTACCTGCAAGCAACGTGTTGCGATCTGCCCATTATAGCCTGAAGCACCACGTTCACAGAAATCCTGAAAGCGGACTATCCAAGTCTTGCAGAGGCTTGGTGCAAAGATTTTCAGTTCCAACTTGCGTCAAGCTCCTTGGAAGCTGCATCACAAATCAACAATTTCAAAAAACTGCTTTCCTTTGAGGGGTATTAAAGTCAAAAGCAAAAGGATCCAGAGAAAAAAACCTGACATGATCAAGGGGTACATTTATTTGACCAGTTTTTATTGAGGGTTCCTTGTAACCTTTCTTCTTCATGTGTGTGACAAACCTGTTATTATTTTTAAAATTCATTTGGAATCACCAAGGAATAGGAACAAAATTAAATTTTTCTGGGTGGAGGGTGAGTGATTGAATGGGAATGTGAGATTTTACATCTCTGTTTGCCAGATTTTTCTTTGATGTAACAGCATCTTTGAGAAACTTTAATAGTATAATGACAAAGATCGGGTTGAGCAAAAATATTATTTTTGCTGTTGTTTTGTGTGTTTTTCAAAAAAAAATAATTCTGTTATTTAGGTCAGGGAACCAGGGGCTTTCCTTGGTGCTGTGTTATGAGTCTTGATCATTTCTGTTACAAAGTGTAAAATTTATTCACTTGATAACCTGTGAAGTGAGATACTTAGTGATTAGGATATAGCTGTTTTCTTTTATAAATTTAGTAAGAAATGCTTACAGTACTTGGCATATCCATATACCCCCCACC